>NW_006408737.1:3057735-3098465 GCF_000296735.1 Chrysochloris asiatica
GATGATGCATGGAGGGGATTGGAACCATGGCAGTGAGTTGATATACGACGGAATGAATGTAAAACTAAAGTTCTCCCATGTAAACTATCATAAAATTTTCAATAAAACATTAAAAAAAAAATTATATGAAGAACAAAATCTCTTATTCATTAAAAAGGAAACCAGATGTCATTTCATTTCAAGTTCAAATTTGAATTTGAATGAAATGTTACTCTATCACAGAAAGACGAAAGTGTGTAACTTCTAGAAATAAATATGAATGAAACTAGTCATTAACTATAAAATGTCACATTTCATATAAAGATCAAATTGAACCATTAGTTTCTAAAAAACATATCTGGCTTTGCCCCCAAACAAACTCATAAATAAAAAAAAACAAGACTAAATATGGCATATACCATCAAAGAAGGAAAACGGCAATCTTTATATAATAAGCTAGAAAACACATCTTTGAGGAAAAGAAAGCTAGTAGGCTCAAAACACAGAACATTCTCAAACAACCAACAAGAGTAAACCAAAAAAATAAGTAAAAGCAAAATTACTTAAATTTCATACTGTTCTAGAATAAAGTATATGAAAGAAAATAAGAGAATATGCCACATGAATTAATTGAGTCTGTTTTCGACTAAGTAATTCATGGTCTATTCCACAGTTGGCTCCTGGCCTTTTTTTATTCTAATGACATTTAGCTGTTCACCATCTTTTCCCATAGTTGGAATCAATTTGATTCCTGTATATTTCATATGAAGTCCATGCACATGGTCGCCTTTTCATGTTGTTTTAAAAAGGTGTTGTTGTTGTTATTATGTGCCGTGGAGTCGGTTCCGACTCATAGCGACCCTGTACAGAGTTTCCGAGGCTGTAAATCTTTATGGGAGCAGAAAGCCTCATCTTTCTCCCGTGGAACAGCTGGTAGTTTTGAACTGCTGACCTTGCGGTTCACAGTCTGATTCGTAACCACTAAGCTACCAGAGCAAGGAATATTTATTCTCTGCAAATATTTATTAAAACTTTATAAATATTGACAGAGAATAAATCATAAAACATCAACATACAAATAACTTTTTCAACTAACATTTCTCTATAGGAATTGAGAGGTCAAATAAGGAATAGAACCCAAAAATTTTAAACATTAGACTATTACTATATTTATTTATAAGTAAAGATTTATTGAGGACCTACAATATGCCAAGTATTTTCACAAGTGCTAAAGATGCAGTTGGAGTCCTGGTGTGGCGCTGTGGGTTAATGTGCTGGACTGCAAGATCAGTTTGAACCCAAAGGTCGGCAGTTCAAGCTCACCAGCCACTACTTGGAAACCCTAGACAGGGTCACTTTGGGTTGGAATAGACTCAATGGTACTAACAACAACAACAAAAATGCAGTTGGCAAATAAGCAAGAAATACCCCTTGTCCATATGTAGGTTATACTCTAGTAAGTGAACCAGACACAAATTAGGTAGAGATGGGATGAGTACAACTAAAGAAAAGTTTCCTTTTCTCATGTTCTGAAATATTTCATATAAGACAGTGCAAATTTATTACTGGAGTCCTGGCGTGGCACTGTGGGTTAATGCACTTTACTGCAAAGTCAGCTTGAACCGCAAGATTGCCAGTTCAAGTTCACCAGTCGCGCCTCAGAAACCCTATATAGGGTGGCTATGGGTCAGAACCAACTTGACAGCACTTACCAACCACAACAATTATGGTAAGGGCAACTTCATCACTGTTAAATAAATTCCTGCCTTCAAAGAGCAACTAAATATAACAGTGTCTCTCATTTGTTTCTCAAAATTGTTCTGGGAAGGAGACAGGGCAGAGATAATTACCCAGTGTTAAATATAAAGTTCTGACAAAGCTGTTGGCTCATGTGCACACACAGAAATATATGAGACTCTCACTATTCCTTATGACTATGTATATCTGATTTCCTCCCACTCTCTGTACCTAATTTAACTGTTTCACTATTAATATACAATGTTAATGGAGACTCCTAATCTACTGGACACATAAGATTACCAAAAGTGTTATGAAAATTTCATATAGCCTCAATTCTAACACATATGTTTTGCACCTTATTGTTTCTCCAACCAGGATGGATCTTCCAACTAATGTCAAAAGAAACCTGCTGGCAATGTTGCAGAAAATTAAGTTATAATGCCAATATAAACACACTACAAACACAAAATAGCTGTTCATCTAAATATTGTTTTAGTTTAAAATACTTGCATATGCAAAGCCAACTATGTTGTTTGTTGTTGTTAAGTACCGTGGAGTCGGCTCCGACTCATAGAGACCCTGCACAGGGTTTCCGAGGCTGTAAATCTTTACGGGGGCAGAACGCCTCATCTTTCTCCCGCAGAACCGCTGGTAGTTTCGAACTGCTGACCTTGAGGTTGGCAGCCCGACTCGTAACCACTACACTACCAGAGCTCCTATATAACTGAATATAATACAAATTTCAATCCCTACTTGCCTATTAATTTTTTTGTTTTTCTTAGTTACAGGATGCTTGTTATTTTATTTCGACTTAAACCTTTCTGATGTGCTGGAGCCTTCACCAATTATGTTCTCCATGACGTCATCCATCACAGAAACCACATTGGCTACGGTTGCTGTTGTTGTAGCTGGTTTTATCTCAGAGCCTACCAAAAGGCAGGATTTCCCTTCTATATTATATTATCCAGGTGGGTCCCCAGGCTTGAACCTTCAGATACCTCCCAAGCATGGAACTCTAGTTGACAAATCTTTGATAGATAGTGATACATCAAGTTTTCCCAACTTGGTATCTATTATCACAAGCTCAGTTTTGGTAGAATGCTCTAATTTCTTTCTTGCTCTCCAAATTTCATGGTTTAAAGTCGAAAGTTGTGGTGGTTTGCACGCCAACACTACATACACATAACCTGGAGCTTCTGGGGCTCTCCGACCCCGAGGTGGCCAGTGCAAACAGAGTTGCATCCAGATCATGTTTTGCAATGTTAAGTTATGCGATTGTTGATCCCCAAATTGGGCCTAGCAAGCAGTTGTGAAGCTAGTAGCTCCGCCATAATCTGCCGATCCTCCAAAAGTTGAGGGTTTCCAGAGTAGAATATAAAACCAGATCCGAGTTTTCTTTTCTTCCTTGCTGGCTCCAAAGTAAGGAATATAAGGATCATCTTCCAATATGGAAACTCCTTTCTGCTTAATACTTGGCTTTAACTTTAAGAACCGTTCAGCAATCTGATAGAACCCTCCGGCCTCTTTCATGGTTTGATCATATCAGGCTATTCCATATGCATCTATCAATGTATCTATCAGAAGTGACCCAAGCATACTTGTTGGGTCCTCTGATCTGGAATGGACGTTCTTCAGTGTTGTATTCACAATCACAAGCGTGTTTGTGAGAAGCATCCATCTCACAGGCATGGGCTGCCTCCTGAAACATAAGAGCCAACTTGCAACCTTGGATTCACCACAAGCTCCTTTGGTGTGCCCCCTTGGGCCATTCCTCTACGGGCCAGTATGGGTGACAACAACAACTCCATGGCTACACTTCTTGGAACTGTAGGACTGTCAAGTTCACGTTTTGTGAAGAGCAGCAAGGCTTCTTATGTCTCCATTTTGAAGACATACTTATAAGTATGTCTTCAAATGAGGTACTCCCTCTTCCACTTGGTAAATGGTCAAGGATCCTTGTGCTCTTTATCAGAGTCCCATTGGGTCCATGGGTTATGCAACCTGCATTTCATTTCTTTGGCCAGTTTATTAATTATCATTTAGTGCCCCGTATGTGAGAGAAGATGGACATCACCACCACACCTTGTGAGAAAAGACCCCTTGGGTAATGTCATTTCTTTATCTACTACTGATATTCTATCCATGTCCTATGGCTATACTTCTGGGACAGGCCTATGGCCTTGCCTATTAAAATTTAAAACAAGATCAAAGTGTGATTTTGCCCTGAAAGAGAAAGAAAGAATATACATATAAAGTTGACTGTCATATACTACTTAAGACAATTATTTTTACACATACAGCACAAGTCTTCAACATTTGTTTCTGATCCCTACCCTCCCTTATTTCCTTTAGTCAGCTATGCTGATACTTTACAGCAACATGTAAAATATTAGCAAAGCGCTTACAAAAATACCTCCTAGGGGGGAGGACCCAACTGGCAAACACAGAAGGTGGGCTCTCATTATTTGCACAAAAATACGGCAAATTAAGTGGAAAATTGGAAATGTCTAAGATTTTTTTAATTCCAATGCCTTGAAAGGATTCATACATCAGAAAAAACTCAACTATACCCTTTACAAGCCTTCCAGTGATACATTAATTTTTTAAAACATTGCTTCTGTCACATTGTTGTTAAGTGCTATCAAGTGGGTTCTGACTCATAGCGACCTTGTATAGGGTTTCTAAGGAGCAGCTGGTGAGTTTGAACCCTTAAGCTTGTGGTTCAAATAGACCTTGTGGTCCGGTGCTTATCCTACAGTGCCACACCAGACTCCTTTGGCACATTACACCTTCATTAAGAATGTATAATAGCTCCTTATTGCCTCTAATTCAAATATACTTCTCCATACAATTTTCAAGACACTCTTTTTCTGATACCATGTATCTATGTAATTTAATCCCAATTTTTCTATACTACTATTCCCCCTGAGCTCACTACTTCAGTCAGGTCAGGTCAGGTCAACCTCTTTAAGTTGAATCCGTATATTACAAGTCTGCCTTAGTCAATGGAGTCTTCCTTCCTAGTTTTTTTTTTTTAAAAGAAAAAGAAAAACCTATGTACCCCCCCTTCAGGCTCACTTCAAATCCTAATGTACTTGATTTTTGAGCTCCTATTGTAGCCAGTCAACACTTGCCTATCACTTTGTCATACTGTGGTAGGTTTGTGTTGCTGGAAGCTATGCCACTGGTATTTTAAATACCAGTTGGTTCACCTGTGGTTGGTAGGTTTCAGCAGCGCTTCTAGACTACCACGACTAGGAAGAAAGAGAGGTAGACCACTTCTCAAGGGTTAGTCACTGAAAACATTACGAAGAGCAGTAGAACATTATCAGATACAGTGCTAGAAGACAAGCCCTTAAGGTTTGAAGGAACTAAAAATATGACTAGAGAAGAGCTGCCAGTCAAAGTAAAGTGGACCTTAATGACATGGATAGCGTTAAGTTTTCGGGACCTTCATTTGATGATGAGGCACAGCTCAAAATGGGAGGAAACAACTGCAAACAAAGTATGAAATCTAGGAAAAATGGAAGTTATCAAAAGTGAAATGAAATATATGAAGAGTGATATCCTAGGAGTTTGTGAGTAGAAATGGACTGGTATTAGCAATTTTGATCATAGAATCATATGGCTTACTATGCCAAGAACAACAAACTGAAGAGGAACGGCATCACATTCATTGTCAAAAAGAACATTTCAAGATCTAGCTTGAAGGTCAGTGTGGTCTGTGATAGGATAATATCCATGAGTCCTGGTGTGATGCTGTAGGATAATCACTGTGCTGCCAACTGCACAGTCAGCAATTCAAATTTACCAGCCGCTCCTTGGAAACCCTAGACAGAGTCACTGTAAGTCAGGACCAACTCAACAACAATTAATAACATCAACACGGAAGACCAGTTAGTATCACTATTATTCAAATTTATGTACCAACCAGTAAAGTCCATGAAGATGAAACAGAGTAATTCTATCAACTTCTTCAGTCTGAAATTGCTCAACACATTCAATCAAGATGCACTGATAATTACTGGTGATTGGAATGCAAATGTTGGAAACAAAGAGGAAGGATCCATAGTTAGAAATGTGGCCTTGTGACTGAAATAATGCTGGAGATCATATGACAGAATTTAGCAAGACCAATAACTTAATCATGGCAAATTCCTTGTTTTGTTTTTTATTTTTAAGTTTTGAGTAATAGTTCACATGGGAGCACATCAGTTTTACACTCATCCTATCGTATTTCATTTCATTGCAATGATTACAATCCCCTCCATGTGTCATCATTCAACAGTATTTGCTTCTATTCCCTCTTTTTTTTTTTTTCTTTTTTTAATGTACACAAAAACACTCAGGAATATATAATAATTTAAACAACCAACCAAAGGACACATTCTACAAGCCTGCCTCCCACTACCAGCAAAAAAAAAAACCCTTTCTCTTTCTATGAGTCTGGAGTCCTCAGCTGCTCTATCTCTCCATGTCCTCATCTCTGCCTCCAAATCTGGTGTCATTGCTTTCTAGATAGGGTTCCACATTCCACTCCTGCTCCTCTCCCTTGATGGTCCTAGGGTCCTCTGTTCCTAGAATGTAAGATTAACTACTCCCCACTTTTTGTAACAAAACTTCTACCTTTACAGTTGTGACAATCACAATTAGTCATGATAACAATTACTTACTATTGAATCATAGAATCTTTATCCCCATATGTCCTTTCACCAGACCTGTCAGTTGTCGTTAGGTGCCATTGAGTCGGTACCGACTCATAGCAACCTTATGCACAGCAGAAACACTGCCGGATCCTGGGCCAACCTCACTGTTGTTGCCACACTTGAACCCATTGATGCTGTCACTCTGCCAATCCATCTCACTGGGGGTCTTCCTCTTTTTCTCTGACCCTCCACCCTATCAAACATGATATCCTCCTCCAGTGAATGGTCCCTCCTTCCTGACAGTATGTCTGAAGTATGAGAGATGAAGTTTGGCCATCCTAGCCTCCTCCAAGGGGCAATCTGTCTGCATTTCTTTCAAGACCTGTCTAAACAAGATGAAAATGATTCAGTGGGGGTTCTACCTTCCCCTGCACACTCTGCAACTAAACTCCCTCTTGAAAACTTGTAAGCCAGTCACTTTGTGATTTTATTGCCCCCCATTTTAGGTAGGCAATGTCTAAGTTGTGGAAATACTTTATTTTAACAACATAAAAGGCAATAGAAGCTCAGTATCATCAACTAAAACAAGGCAGAGCAGACTGAGAAATAAATCTCCAATTTCTCTAATGAAAGTTCAGGCTGAAGCTGAAGAAAATGAAAACACCTCCATGAGAATAAAACTATGACCCTGAGCATATCCCACTTGAATGTATAGACATCTCAAGAATAGATCTGATGCATTAGACACTAATGACTGAAGACCAGAAGAGTTGTGGGATGACATTAAGAATATCATACATGAAGAAAACAACAGCTTATTAAAGAGACAAGAAAGGAAGAAAAGATCAAAATAGAGGTCAGGGAAGACTCTGAAACTTACTCTGCAGTGTAAAGATGCTAAAGCGAATGGAAGACATTAGGAAGTAAAAGACCTGAATAGAAAATTTCAAAGAACAGCTAGAAAAGACAAGGTCAACTAAATTAATGAAATGTGCTAAGACCTGGAGTTAGAAAACTAAAAGGGAAGAACATGATCAACATTTTTCAAACTGAAAGAACTGGGGGGTGGGGGACAGGAATCAAGCCTCAGGTTGCAATATCAAAGGATTCTATGAGTAAAATACTGAAAGTATCTAAAGAAGATGAAAACAATACTCAAAGTCACTGTACCAAAAATAATTGGTTTATTTTCAACCATTCCATGAGGTATACTATGACCAAGAACCAATGGTACTGAACAAAGAAGTCCATGCAGCACTGAAATCATTGGAAAACAAAAACAAGGCTCCAGTAACTGAAGGAATACCAATTGAAATGGTTAAATAAGCTAATACAGCACTGGAGGTACTCAATCTTCTATTTCAAGAAATTTGGAAGATAACTACCCGGCCACTCAATGGGAAGAGATCCATTATTTCTGCCCATTCCAAAGAAAAGTAATCAAACAGAATGCAGAAATCATCCAATAATATCATTAATTTAACATGCAAGCAAGATTTTGTTGAAGATAATTGAAAAACAACTGCAGCAGTACTCTGGCTGCCAGAAATTCAAGCTGAATTCAGAAAAGGATGTGAATTAAGGTATATCACTGCTGACAACAGATGGACCTTTGCCAAAAGCAGAGAATACCAGAAAGATGTTTACTTGTTTACTTAAATGAGTACATAAAGGCATTCAACTGTGTAGATCATAGAAAACTATGGATAATATTGCAAACAAATGGTATTCCAGAAAACTTAATTGTGCTCATGAGGAATTTGTACATACACCAAAAGGCAGTTATTCAAACAGAACAAGGGAATGCTGAATGGTCTAAAATTAGGAAAGATGTGTGCCAGGGATGTATCCTTTCAACATACTTATTCAATCTGTTGTTGTTGTTGTTGTTAAGTGCCATCAAGTCGGTTCCGACCCATAGCGACCCTGTATAGGGTTTCCAAGGGTGTAAATCTTTACAGGAGCAGAAAGCCTCATCTTTCTCCCGCAGAGCGGCTGGTAGTTTCAAACTGCTGACCTTAAGGTTCGCAGCCCGATTTGTAACCACTACGCTACCAGAGCTCCTATGCTGAGCAAATAATTCAAGAAACTGGATTATATGAAGAAGAAGAAAACAGCATCTGGATTGGAGGTAGACATTAATAATGAGCAGTATGCAGATGACACAACATTTCTTGCTGAAAGAAATAAGTACTTAAATACTTACTGTGAAGATCAAAGACTACAGCCTTCAGTATGGATTGCACCCTAATGTAAAGAAAACGAAAATCCTCACAAATCAACCAATAAATAACATCATCATATATGGAGAAAAGACTGATGTTCTCAAAGACTTCATTTTGCTTAGATCCACAATAAATGCAAATGGAAACAGCAATCAATAAATCACATGATGTATTACACTAGTAAGATCTGCTGCAATGGACCTTTAAAAAAAAAAAACAGTTCAAAAGCAAAGATGTCTCTTTGAGGACTAAGGTGCTCCTGACCTAAGCCATGGTATTTTCAACTGCCTCATATACATGTGAAAATTCAATAGTGAATAAGGAAGATCATAGAAGAATTGATTCAATTGATTTATGGTGTTGGTCAAAAACATTTAAAGTATCATGGATTGGCAGAAGAATGAACAAATTGGTCTTAGAATTGTTCTTAGAAAAAGGACAGTCCAAATGCTCCCTGAAAGTGAAGATGGTAAGACTTCGTCTCTTGTTCTTTGGATATACTGTCAAGGAGGGACCAGTCCCTGGAGAAGGATATCATGTTTGGGAAAATGCAGAGTCAATGAGAAAGAGGAAGAACTCCATTAAGATGGATGACACAGTGGCAGCAACAATGGGCTCATAATAACTCTAAGGATGATGCAGGACTCTAAGGCACCTAACAACAAGACTGTAGCTAGTAGAAGCTGAAAAATGAATAGAAGAGCAGAGCAAGAACTGATGTCGTCAAAGTATGGTGTTGGTAAATAGTATTAGATACACCACAGACCTCCAGAAAAACAAATTTGTGTTGGAAGAAGTACACCAGAATGTTCTTTAAGTCTCCACACCAAGGATCAAGCCTATACCCCGAGTACACAGAGTTGATAGGTACGGGCAACTTAGACATTGGCTATCTAATATAGGGGTGGGAATGGAGGACTATAAAGGCAGGAAGTGACTGGCTTACAAGTCTTCAAGAGGGAGTTTAGTTTCAGAGTATGTGGGGGAAGGTAAAAACTCCACTGAATAGCATTCATCTTATCTACATGGGTCTGGTGAAAGCAGAGGGGAATAGGATTCTTTTGATTCAATAGTAATAGTTATCGTGATTAATGGTGATTGTCACAACTGTAAAGATAGAAGATGTGTAACAAAAAGGGGGAGTAGTTAATCTTACATTCCAGGAACAGAGGACCCTAGGACTACCAAGAGGGAAGAGCAAGGACAGAGCATGTGAAAGCTGGACAGTGAATAAGGAAGAACCTACTTAGAAGATTTGATGCTTCTGAGTCATGGTGTTGGAGGAGAATATTGACAGTGCCAGGGGCTGCCAAAAGAACCAATAGATCCGTTTTGGAAGAAGTGCAGCCAGAGTGCTCCTGAGAGGCCAAGATGGCAAACCTTCATCTCTCATACTTCGGACATATTGTCAGGAGGGAACAATCGCTAGAGAAGGAGATCATATTTGGTAAGGTGGAGGGTCAGAGAAAAAAGGAAGACCTCTAACAAGGTGGATTGGCCAGGTGGCGGCATCGATGAGCTCAAGCAAGGCAACAGTGGTGAGGTTGGCCCAGGATCATGCAGTGTATCATCCTGTTGTGCATAAGGTCGCTGTGAGTCAGTGCCAACTTGATGGCACCTAACAACATGGAGGAGAGGAATTCTACTAGAAAGAAAAGAAGGATTTCAGATACAGGAAACAAAATCTCAGAGAAATTAAATCAAGTGTCTATATCAAAGAGCTAAATAGTTTAACACAGTCAAAAATCCAGTTTAGTGAGCCTTTCCTCTTAACACAGTGCTGACATATGAAATAAGAAGCAGACCAAACAAAAGATATGTATAAAACCTCAGGGCTTATTTTGTGGGGGTTTTTCAGCTTAATAACCCACTGCCATCAAGCTGATTCCACCTCATAGTGACTCTGTATAGAGTTTGAAAGACTGTCCCACAAGGTCAGTGGTTCAAACTCATCAGTCACTCCTTGCAAACCCTATACTGGGTTGCTATGAGTTGGAACTCGATGGCATTCAGCAACAACAATGTTTACAAAAGCAGAGAATCTCATCTTTCTCCCTCAGAGCGGCTGGTAGATTTGAACTGCTGATCTTATAGTTAGTCATCAAGTACTAATCCTACAGTGTCACCAGAGCTCCTTTTCGTTTAATATAAAAAAAAAAAAAATCACAAACAGAACCCATTACATACTTTTAACTTTTTGCATATTAGCCCATTGACATTTCCACTTTCCCAATCAGACTGAAAGTTTATGAACTTTGAAAAGTATAGTGTCAATACAAATTAGGTGTAATTACTGTAGTGGGAAAGGACTTGCTTAGAGATAAAAGTTTTATTTGAACTTGATAAAGTGGTTTAAGTATCTCTCTCCTGGGTGTTATTTACACCTTTTTTCTCTGAATATAACCATGCAATATGATTCTATCTGGAATTTTCAGTAAAGCTGGAATGCTGTATTCCCTAATGAACGAATAATGTTTATTTAGTGTGTCTTTCTTTCTTTTCTTTTTTTTTTTTTTTTAAGTGAAACTTCTGGTCTAAAGTTCTCTTTCTGGAATTCACAATAAATGAAAAGAATTTTGGCAGTTTTTATAATGTCATTCTGCATCTTGCAATCTCACTAGCAACGTGCAATTTCTCATGTCACTATAACTTGGTTATTCACTGAAACAACAAGTTAGAGAAACAAACAAGCCTCCTTCAGTTCCTGTCTTGATTCATTATTAGAATTCACCTTTCCTTTCACCTCACCCACAATCCCAAATATTGGATGACAAATGTTGGGCTCCCTGAAAGACAGGACATTAGACAATTTAAACATCAACAAAATTGAATTCAGCTATCCTTAGTCATTGACTGATGACTTTATTCCTATTTGTACATTTTTAAAGCAACGCTTATGTCCTTCCAGGAAGTTCTTTACGCATTCCAGAGTCCAACAGGGACTGGAGAACAACAAAGGAAAAATGCAGAAAGCCAAGTGTCAGGACAAGAGTTTGAAGCAAACACATATGTAGATAAATCTGGGTCAAATTCCCATTCACCTAGACAGTAATCTTTATAAATCATTTTAAAGAAATGTATAATTTAGCTTAAAGAAATTCAATTCTGGCTTAGTATCAAATTTTCAATTGTGAACAAAGAATATACATTCCTAAAATATTTTTTAAAAAGGGATTTAGAATGCACTTTTAAACTTTAATTTTGTAAGTCATATGTAGCTGTATGGTATACATCTTGTCTTTCTAATATCATGTGATCATTGGGGGGGAATGTTAATATCAAGTTTTCACTCACCATTTTGGAAAGGAAACCATTGTTATCTACTCCAACCAAAATTAAGACATGATGTGATTGAATAACTTCAAATCTATTTCTAAAAAATTAATTCCCTATAGGAGTTTAAAAAACACAAACCATTTTATAAAAGCACTGGAAATTACATTTTAAAACAGTAAAATACCCTCTATTTCTAAATTAATGAGAGTCCACTTAACAAATGATTTATATTTACTTCTACTGCTGATTACCTGCAAGAGCACAAATAAAAATAACATCTTCCTCTGTCAAAGTCACATCTGCAGGAAAAAGGCTCCTAAAAAAAGAACAGCTGCTGTTCCAAGTTAATATCCTGCCAGTTGATACTCTGCAAAGCTAAGAGTTGAACAATGCTTTAAAAAATAGTTTTATGTTCTCATTTATATAACTAGAAATTCCTGAACCCAAATATTAAAGTGATAGTTGCATTATTAATATAACTTTACTAAATACATCTTCCTCTTTGAATCCCCAGTTTAGATAATAGTGCCATATTATCTAAAACTATAACAAAAATCATCTGAGTAGTCTCTGCTCCTCTTTCTTTTATATCAAATACATTAAATTATTATTGATGATTCTCATGTGTAAATATCAGTATCAACAACAAACAAGAGACAAATGTCATGTAGAAAAATCCAGGATAAAGTGAGTATGTGAATATATGCACAGATTAAAAAAAAAAGATGGCGGTGTCAGCAAAATTCTAATTGGTGTGTGTTTAATTCTTTGAACAAAGCACAAGTGTTGATGTTGTTGTTTTGAGTCTGTTCCAAATCACAGACCCTAAATATAACAGAACAAAGCAGTATCTAGTCCTGCATCATCCCCCAATAGTTTCCATGTTGTAGCCCACTGTTGTAGCCACTGTGTCAATCCTTCTCATTAACTCTTTCTCTTTTTTAGTGACCCTCTACTTTACCAAGCATGATATCCTTCTCCAAGAGCTGGTCGCTCCCGATGACATCTCCAAAGTACATGAGACGACGACTCTCCATCTTCACTTCTAAAGCACATTCTGGCTATACTTCTCCGAGGCAGATTTGTTCATTTTTCCAGTAGTCCAAGGTATGTTTAGAATTCATCATCAACACCATAATTCAAATACATCAATGTGTCTCCAGTTTTCCTTATTTACAGACCAGCTTTTGCCAGGCAACTCAAAATGCCATGGCTTGGATCAGGTACACTTTAGTCCTCAAAGTGACATCTGTGCTCTTTAACACTTTAAAGAGGTCTTTTGCAACAGATTCTCTCAATGAATAAATCATTTGATTTCTTGACTGCTGCTTTCATGGGTATTGACTGAGAATCCAAGTAAAACAAAATCCTTGATAACTTTAATCTTTCCTCTGTTTATCATGATGTTGGTTATGGGTTCAGTTGTGAAGACTTCTGTTGTCTTTACATAATAATAAGCTGTAGCCTTTAATTTTCATCAGTAAGTACTTCAAGTCCTTTTCACTTATAGCAAGCAAGCTTGTGTCATCTGCATATTGCAGGTTGTTAATGAGCATTCCTCCAATTCAGATGTTGCTTTCTTCTCAAAGAGTCTTCCTTTTGAAATTATTTTTTCAGTGTACAGATTAAATAAATTCTGTGGAAAACTACAACCCTGATGCACACCTTTCCTGATTTCAAACCATTCAATATCCCCTTGTTCTGTCTGCATATCTGCCTCTTGGTCTATGTACAAGTTTCACACAAGCACAATTTAAGTGTTTTGGAATTCTCATTCTTCACAATGTTATTTATACCCATGATCCATGCAGTCGAATGTATTTGCATAGTTACTAAAACACAAGTAAACATCATTCTAATTTGCTCTGCTTTCAGTCAAGATCCAGCTGAGGTCAGCATTGATATCCTTCATGCACGACCTCCTCTAAATCCAGCTTGAATTTCTGGCAACTTTCAATGTACTGCAGGAGCCATTTTTGGATTATCTTTAGCAAAATTTTACTCTTTGATTTACTTTAGAAGTTCCACTGATTCTTAATAATATGCTAATTCCTGAAATGTTTGAATGTTGACCAATTCTTCATAGTATTCATTCCATCTTCTTTGATGTTTTCTGCATCATTCAACATTCAGCCCATAGAATCTTTCAATACTGCAAAGCAAGGCTTGAATTTTTCCTTCAGTTCTTTCAGCTTGAGAAATGTTGAGCATTTTCTTCCTTCTTGGTTTTCTAACTCTATGTCTTTGTACGTTTCATTATAATGCTTTGTCTTTTAGAACTGCCCTTTGAAACTTTCTGTTTGACTCTTACTTCATTTCTTTTCATTGCTTTTGCTTCTCTACATTTCAAGAGCAAATTTCAGAGTCTCTTTTGTCATCCATTTTGATCTTTTCTTTTTTCCCTATTTTGCTTTCTTCATGTATAATGTTTTTTATTCCATCCCAAACTCCTCTCATCTTCAGTCACTAAGGGCTTATTAGTTAAGTCAAATCTATCCTTAATATAGTCTCTAAATTCCAGTGGGATATACTCAGGGTTATATTTTGGCTCTCATGGGCTTGTTTTAATTTTCTTCTGCTAAAAGTTACACTTGAATATGAGCAATTGATGGTTGGTTCCACAGTTGGCCCCAGATGTTGGTTTGTTTGATATTGAGCTTCTCCAATCTCTCTTCCTGTATATTCCATCTGGGAGTTGCAGCTCATGTCATTGAAAAGGGAGTCTCCAATCAGTAAGTCATTGGTCTTGTAAAATTCTCTCTTGTTATCTCCAGAGTAGAAGGACATTTTCCTTCAGTCAGCTACTGATCCTTCCTCTTTGTTTCCAATTTTTGCATTTCAATCACCAGTAATTATCAATGCATCTTGATTGCATGTTAGATCAATTTCAGAAGAAAGAGGTTGGTAGAATTCTTCAGTTTCTTCATCTCTGGTTTTAGTGGTTGGTGCATGTGATATAAGCAGAAGTTTAGATTAAATAAATATTTGTGTACTATATGTATGTCACTGTAAAGTTAAAAGGCAAATTTTAAAATTCTTTAACAAATGATGTCTTGTTATCTGGTATGCATTGGTGAAAAACATTCATAAGAAAACGTAATGTTTGTTTTTACAAATTTCTTCTGTTAAAAGAAGTTTTTAATTAAACTATTAAAAGTTTAAATGTTCTATTAAACTCTGGAGGTTGACCTAACAAAATATTGACCGCCAAATAAATTAGTTTGTTGTTGTAATTAAGCACCATAGAATCCATAAGACAGACACTGCTATCTTTTCAAATGCAAGTGTCCCAACTCTGAAGGCTCTAGCTCAAGAGTCTACCCAGGGTCCCCTACTCTACAAAGCATCAAAGCAAAAAAGGCTTTTTCTTTCTGGGAAAATTTTAACTTCCTTTTTAGCAAATCCAATCAAGTACAGACTGAAGGTGGGCTTACAAACTCACTGTAATCTTAATTCCCAATATTCATTTCTATCACACATTAAAAGGCATTTGACAAAATCCAACACCCATTCCTGATAAAAAAAACATTCAAGACAATAGGAATAGTAGGGAAATTCTATAACATGCTTAAAAGCATACATACAAAACCAAAAGCCAACATTATTCTCAGAGAAAAGAAACTGAAAGCATTTCCCTTGTGAATAGGAACCAGACAAGGAAGCCCTGTATCACCACTCCTAACTAATATAGTGATGGAAGTCTTAAGAAAGGAAAATCAAAGACATCCAACTAAGCAGAGAAAAGTAAAACTATTTACAGATGTTATGATACTGTACATAAATCCCAAAGACTTGGCAAGAAAATTATTGGAACTCATTAAAAGATTCAGCAAAGTAGCGGGGTGTAAGATCAACATAGAAAAATTAGTTGGATTCCTTTACACTAATAGAGTGCTCTGAAATGATACTCAGCTCTATCTCAATGGGTCAGGCAAACCTAGCTCCCCCAATTACATGCCTGGAGATGAACCACTGTGCAAGTAAGCCTCCTGTCTAAATTCACTCAGCTTTATTTGCTCTGTGGGCTGGTTTTGACAGCTCATTACTCTGTCTTGTGCTCTGGTTCTTAGTTCTGCTGCTGTTATTCCTCTTGTGTCACAAATTTCTGTCCCTAGGTCAAGGAAGTCCAATGTGCAGAGACCTTAGGGTCTAAAGAACGCACTCCACTCCTGGATCTTCTTTGATGGTGGTGAGATCACCCCTTCAGTTTCTGAGATGGCTTGTTTTAAACCCATACGAGAATTCTCGTTTTTATAATCACAGTTAACTCTCTTAACAATCACAACTGAGTCATAATCTATCAGTATCTTCTCCTACCTACTCTTATCAAGAGCCATTAGGAAAAAGTTATTTGTCTGTAAGAGGGGACTTCAAAACGTTTGTGAAAAAATGAAATTAAAAGATACTGGAATTTTTCCACAATTGTTTAAAACCCATGAGTACTATCTCTTCCAATACAATTATGATTTTCATAAAGTTTCTAATATGAATCTGTGAAAGTTTAAGATTCCTTAACGTTGTTTACATAAGAAAGGATTTTTTTCACATGATAAGAAGGGAAAACCATCTTAATCTTCAGACAAAAGACAGAAGAAGTACATAGGGGCTGGAACTCTCACAAGCCAAGTTAAAGATGACCGCTAGGTCAGCGGTTCGAAACTACCAGCTCCGCGGGAGAAAGATGAGGCTTTCTACTCCCGTAAAGATTTACACCCTCGGAAACCCTATACAGGGTCGCTATGGGTCGGAACCGACTCGATGGCACATAACAACAACAACAACTAGTTGGCCACTTTCTTTTAGAAGAATAATACTGATATAAAAATGTTTTGCTATCAAGAAGTTACTTGCAGACATTAAACTTTATTTATTACAGATTTTAGAGTATATATCGCTAGAAATCAGAGAGGGCCCTGATTATCTGCTTAGCATCTGAATCATAGTAAGTTTTCAACATCTTACTTGCCCAATACTTTCAATTGTGCAGTACACAGCCAAGATCCTCAAAGTAGGCTAAACAAACAAATAGTTAAGGAGCAAAATTAGACATCCAAAGTCTTTGGTTAAAGCACTTGATTTTCCTCTTAGGAAAACCCTCACTGAGTTATTAGATATTGTCAGTTGACACACAATTGTAGCAAATTCGATTATGTGATTACCTAATCTGCAACAAATGATCTTTACAATGAAGGCGGGGATACAGACGCCTCAACAAGCACAGTAGTGTAGGTTAGCCCTTCAGACTTTGCATTTTTTGAAGGCATCATTTATTATAGCATATAACAGAACTGATGCTCATGCCAAATGGCCTTCATCAACTACCAAAGTTTAAATTGCTTTAGCATATGTTTAGAAAAACGTGTTAAACTTTTGCCACTAACACACACACACACCTTTGAGAATATCAACCTCTTTTTTGTCTTTTAACTTGGTTTAAGTGCCTACTACAGTATACTGTTAAGTGCCACCCAGTCAATTTCAACTTATAGCAACCCTGGTATATGGTTTCCAAGGCTATGAATCTTTGTGGATGCTGAATGCCTCACTCATATTTCTACCATGGAGCAGCTGGTGGCCTCAAACTTCCAACCAATGGTTAGCAGTCCAAGGCTTATCCTACAGAGCCACCACATTCTCACAGTACATGTGTCAAAATATAAATTGGAAATACGAGGGTGATTCAGAAATTATTCACACTCCATTTATATTAAAACTTCTGTTTGCTGCACTGTCTTATCAGCGCTTTCCGTTTAAGGTCACTGCTGGGCAGGTTTGAACCCGGACATATGCAAACAAAATTTGGACTGATACTTGAAAGTAAAAGTGTCTTTTAAAAAATGTAACTGGTGATGACACATGGATTCATAAGACTGACAGTAAACAGAAGAACTGCAGAGCATGGAATGGAAACATCCTCAATCACCAAACAAGAAAATGTTCAAAGGCCAACCATCATTTGGAAAATTGATGCTGTTTTTCTGGGATTCTCAAGGGCCAGTATTGAAACATGATCAGGAGAAAGGTTCAACAATCAACATTGCTAATTACAGTGAAATGCTCACTGAAAAGGTGAAGCGTAAGCTTGGAATTAAATACAGAGGACTGCTATCCAAGAGCATTGTGAACTTGCACATCCACACACCTCTGCCCACACTAGATACTATGCAAAAAGTTTGTTTTGAGATGTTAAAGCTTCCTCCCTATACTCCTCGATCTTGTATCACAGGACTTATACCTTTTGATTTACTGAAAGCAGCCCTTTAAAGACAAACATTCACCTCTGATGAAGAAGTAAAGACAGAGTTGGATTCATGACTCCCAGCTCAGCCTAAAACATTTTTTAATAAGGGAGTATGAAAGCTAGTTGACAGATGGACAAAGTGTATTGAAAAACAAGGAGATTATGTCCAAAAAATGGATGTATTTGTCTTTTCTAAAAGTTGATTAAAATAACTTCTCCAGCCAGAGTGTGGATAATTTTTGACTCACCCTTGTAAAAAGCACACCACATCCTTTCAATGTCATTCTGGAGAACTATTTTAACAAGCCCTCCAAGGATTATTTAATTCTCCAGTAGAATGTAAGTGTCCTTGACTTTGCTACTTACTATTTGATTAGAGCCCAGACATGAAGTTCCATGTTACTTGTAGCTTCCTATCCTAGAGAAATAAACCCAAAGGTTTTGGTTTTATAACTGTAGGATATCAGCCAGTTTTATATCTAATCACTAATTCTTGTATTTTAAAAAATGTTTTTGCAGATGGAATATAATAAATCTCTTTTCTTCAAATACTGATACAGTTTTTGTCCCATAATTTCCTGTAGTCATTAAAAAGTTCACTGACTTTTTGACACAGTCATTATATATTTGTATATGAGTCATGTTTACTGACATATTTTGACAGAAGTATTTATTTGTAGTGTTTTAGTTATCTAGTGGTGTTATAATACAAATACCACAAGTGGCTAGCTCTGACAAACAGACATTTATTTTCTCATAGTTATGGAGGCAAGAAGTCCAAAGTTAAGAGTTCCAGCTTTAGGATGAGGCATTTTCTTTCTGTCAGCTCTGGGGAAAGGTCCTTGTCTCTTTTCAGGATCTGTAGGTCCATTCTTTAGAGATTTCCATGAGTCATGTGCTATGACATCAATCTTTCCATGAATCTAGGAGCTTCACAGTGCAGGGACCCCACGTCCAAAGGACACACTCCACTCCTGGCTCTTCTTTACTGGTGGTAGGTGCTGTTGTTGTTAAATGCCATTGAGGAGTTCCAACTCACTGTTGTTTTTGTTGTTAGGTGCCACCAAGTCAGTCAGTACTAACTCATATCAAGGCTCTGAATCTGCAGAAATAGAAATTGTCATCTTTCTTCCTTGGAGTAGCTGATGACCTTGAATTGCTATAGCAGATGGTGGTGGCATGTCCCTCTTTCTCTCCTCACATCTCTCTAATTGTTATAGAAGATACTGCAGGGCACACCCCTGGGAAACTCCCTTACATCAGATCAGGTTGTGATGGGATACAACATATTGCTTTTGTTGTTGCTAGGTGCCATCAAGTTGGTACCAACTCACAGAGACTCTATGCACAACCGAATGAGACACTGCCTGGTCCTGCACCAACCTCACAATCGTTGCTACGTTTGATCCTATTGCTGCTGCCACCTTGCCCTTTTGGGGTACTTTCAATATTCTCCTTCAACACTGTAACTTAAATGTATCACTGTCCAACTTACACATGCATATGAGGTTATCAAAAACATCATGGCTTGAGTCAGGCACACCTCAATATTCAATATTCTGGTATGACAGTGTTCCACTGGTATTCATAAGGTTTTCAGTTAACTAAATATTCGGAAGTAGTCAGTTTCTCTTTCTTCCTACTCTGTCTTCATCTGGAAGTTCCACTGAAACCTGTCTACTGTGACCCTGCTGGTATTTAAAATACCCATGACAGAGCTTCCGGAATCACTGCAACACGAAAGCCAACACAATGAGACAAACTGTCAAGATGAGTGGTAGAAAAGGTATTGTAGCCCACCCCATAATCCTCTTATTGGTTTATCACATCAGATCACATCATGGGGAATCCTCACATAACTGCCACATGACATCATGATATACCTGCCAAAACAATGAGAATCATGACACAGCCAAGTTGACACATATTTTGGGGAGATATAATTTGATCTGTTACATGTAGTTAGATCTATTTTGGAGGAACACAATTCAATCTATGACATGTGTTGTTGTTGTGAAGTACCCTTGAGTCGGTTCTGATCCATAACGACCCTGTATATATATAACTTGTGGTGGTGGTGGTGATGTGCCATGAAGTCGGTTCCGACTCAGTGACCCTATACAGGGTTTCCAAGGCTGTAACTCTTTATGGGAGCAGAAAGTCTCATCTTTCTCCCATGGAACACGTGGTAGTTTCGAACTGCTGACCTTGCGATGCACAACCCGATTCATAACCACTACACTACCAGAGCTCCTTATATAACTTGTAGTTAGATCTATTTTTCCCCCTTTAAGGCTCTCAGCTTTCTCTTTAATTAAGGAAGGCCTCACTCCTCCAATTCTGCATTGTAAAAACAAGTAAAAATGTATACTATCTTGTATTTTTCATAAATTAAAAAAAAAATTTACTTAGTTTTATTCTTAATGCTAAATTCATGTTTTATTCTTGTCATATGCAAGAAATTATTGATAGATTTCATTATAGTGAAACATGGTTGTATTTTTAGAAGAAAACTCATAAAATCATAGCGTATTACTGTTCAGCACACTACTAGATTCCATTTACTAATTGATATTTGAGTTAGGGTTTTTGCAATTGTATTTACTCTACTGAACTATCTTCATTGTATTTTCTGTATTTCATCAGTTTTTCCACTAATCTTTATCTGTTTGTGGATAACATTAAGTGAATTTAGTGCAATAACATTTCCACTGATTAATGACAGTGCCTAAAAGTGCTGACCAAATATTTTGTATAATGTCCCAGAAATTTGGGTTTGCAAGATGTATTATCATGATAGAATAGTTATGGAGTACTGCTGTGGTGCTGTAGGATAAGCACTGGACTGCAAGGTTGATGTGAACTGCTAGGTTGGCAGATCAAACCCACCAGTCACATCTCAGAAAACCTATACAGAGTTGTAATGAGTTGGAACCGACAAGATGGCATATAACAACCACCACCACAGGGTATGGATTGGAGGGAGGACTATCATTGAAGAGAAGTGCCCCTTCTCATCACATCAGGGGACACTGATATAGATTATTACTGGTGATGTTACTATTGATGTTAAACCACGATCACTTGGTTATTAATAACTTTTTTTACTTTATCAAGTCTGTCTTATTTATCTAGTTGCCTTAACAATTACTACCATAAGTGAAAAGACTCCTGTTGTGGCGTTATAGGATCAGCAGTGAACTGCAAACCATAAGGTCGGAAGTTCAAATCCAGCTGCTCCTTGGAAACCCTATACAGGGTCACTATGAGTTGAAACCAACTTAACTTGATGGCACTAAACCACTTAACAACAACACCATAAGTGAGTGGCTTTAAAGAACAGAAATTTTATCTTCTCAAAGTTCTGACGAGCTGAACTACCCTACCCCACTTTGGAATTGTTTGATTAACATAATAAAAAACCTTCCAAGCGGGATCTATACAGTTGCAGGAATTAAAACTTCAACACTTTTTTTTGTTTTTTTTTTGGTGGGGGGGAGGCAATTCAATACATAACACATTGTTACCAGTCTGTTTGGGTTTCCTACCTTATCTTGGGCTTCACTGTGATGCTTATATTTTGTTTTTTTTTTTTTTTAAAAAAAAACCTGCCTCACCTCTCTACAGAAAACTGTATGAGTCCTGGTAGGGTAAGCACTGGTCTGTGACCCACAAGGCCGGTGGTTCAAACCCACCAGCTGCTCCTCAGAAACCCTAAACAGGGTTGCTGTGAGTCAGAACTGATTAGACCGCACTTAATAACAGTAATATTTGCTTAAAACTGTACAAAATATTTAACTCATTTTTTGTATATTATCTAAATCTTCATTTATACTACCTTTCTCAATCTGAATGTATTTTCTTTCTTTTTCTTCACTTAGACTTGTGTAACATTTGCCAATTTTATTCATCTTTAGTTTTGAGCTTTATTACTAAGCATAATTTTAGTTTACTAACTTGCTGTCAACTTTTAACTCCATTATTTACTAAAGAAGCAGTATTTGGATCTTTACAAATGGCCAAGGTTCTGACAGATCAAGCAGTGTCGGAGAAGACAACGAGAGCATGATAACCGAATTAAGCAACAGAGAACTGAAGAGTATGGAACCTGTAACCTGGCCAAGCTACAATATATAATACACATGGAGTGGAAAAGGAAGAAGAGATGTAAGCAACATTGCACAGGTGGGAATAAAGTATATTAAATAAATACATCCGTGCTACCAGGAATTGAAGGAGCTCTGGTAGCACAGTGGTTATGAATTGGGCTGCGAACCGCAAGGTCAGCAGTTATAAACTACCAGTTGTTGTTCTGCGGGAGAAAGATGAGGCGTTCAGCTCCCGTGAAGATTTACAACCTCGGAAACCCTGTACAGGGTCGCTATGAGTCGGAACCAACTCTATGGCACACAGCCATAAGCCATCAGCCACCAGGAATTGAAGGTCATTCGTAACTAGTTTGAAATGCTTATCACTTATTATCTCCTGGCATGGTGCTGTGGGTTAATGCACTGGACTGCAAGGTCCATTTGAACCACAAGGTCAGAAATTCAAGCTCACCAGTCACTCCTCAGAAACCCTACACAGGGTGACTATGAGTTGTAACCAACTTGGCAACAGGACACTGAACAAGGGAAGACATGAGAAGACTGATGTCACATTGAGGGGATTGCAACTAATGTCTCAAAACAAAATGTACATAAATTACTGAATGGGAAACTAATTTACAAAGTAAACTTCCACCTTATTGTTGTTGTTGTTAAGTGCCGTCGAGTCGGTTCCGACCCATAGCGACCCTGTACAGGGTTTCTGAGGGTGTAAATCCTTACGGGAGTAAAAAGCCTCGTCTTTCTCCCGCGGAGCGGCTGGTAGTTTCGAATCGCTGACCTTAAGGTTCGCAGCCCGATTCGTAACCACTACGCTACCAGAGCTCCTTACCACAATAAAAAAACTTCTTTTAAAGTTTACATAGATGCTTACATTGCTAACAATAGTTCCCCACCATCACCACCAAAAACAAAAACCTCACCTTTGAGGTTTCCTATCACCAAATGGTGACTTAAATCTGTATCTCTAAATAGAAGCATAGGTCCCCAGTAATGGCTGCAATATCATGCTCTGAATGCTGCAGAGGCTTATTCTAGTGTTTCCTGGTACCCAGGAAAAGACCAGAAAGCTAGGTTGTTATAAGTCAAAAAAGTACACTATAGCCTCTAATTGAGTGCAGCCTGATCTTGATAGGGTTATTTACAGAAACAACAAATTTAAAAGAAGGCAACAGACAATCTCTTTCAGTTTCAAGCAATGTATTTTATGCTTGCTAGTTTTCTGCATTTTTTTTTCTGTGTATATGTATGTGTATGTATATGTGTAGTTGTTGCTGTTGTTATGTGTCATTGACTTGGTTTTGAGTCATAGTGACCCTGTATAGGGTTTCCGAAGAGTGGCTAATGGATTTGAACCACCAGCCTTGTGATTAGCAGTCCAGTGCTTACCGTACTCTGTGCGTATGTTTTTCACGTGTATGTGTTAAGGGCTTCCAAATATATGATGATTTTGAAACAAGAAAGGTTCCCTTAGTTGATGTGTACAACAAGTATACTAAAATGTTAAAGAATTCTAGAAAATTTTTTTTCAAGAATGTTAAACTTTTATTATTATACATTTAGACCAAATTAGCAAATTACAATTACATCAAACTTCTAAAAGAGTTATGTTCCTTGATAAAATACAAGCTATCTTTCTTCTCCTGAGATTAATTATCACAGCTTCATAGTACTACTCACAGTCATCATCAAGTGTCATGGATTGAGTTGTGTCCCCAAAATACATGTCAGCTTGCTGAGCCATGATTCTCTGTGGTTGGGCAGTTACGTGATGATCCCCCCATTATGTGATAAGCCAATGAGAGAATTAAGGGTGGAATTGTTGTTGTTAAGTGCCACCTAGTCAGTTTCAATTCATAGCAACCCTATATAGATTTCTGAAGAGTGGCAGGTGGGTTTGAACCTGAACCTTGTGGCTAGCAATCCAGTGCTCATCTTATAACACCACATCGGACTGCAAGGGTGGGAGGCCGTTGTTGTTAGGTGCTGCCAAGTGGATTCTAACTAATAGCAACTCTATGTACAACAGAACAAAACATTGCTTAGTCCTGTGCCTTCCTCACAATGCTCATTAAGCTTCCGCTCATTGTTGCTGCCACTGTGCCAATCCATTTCCTTGGAGATCCTGCTTTTTTCCCTGGCCTGCACATTCCCAAGCATGACCATCCTTCTCCAGGGACTGGTCCCTCTTGATAATGTGTCCAAAGAAAAATAGACGAAGTCTTGCCATCTGACTTCTAAGGAGTATTTCTTCCAATGCATGTTTGTTTTTTGTTCTAACAGTCTGTGGCCCTTTTAAATATTCTTCTCCAGCACCATAACTCAAATGCATCAATTATTCTATGATATTTCTTCACTATCCAAGAACAATGTTCAGGCTTCTGTGTCAACTCAACTAGGCCAGTATTTCCAGAGGTTTAGCAGTTGGAATATGCTGAGTCCATGATGATGAAACCTAATACAGGCATAGTTCACTCTATTATGAGTAGCTATGAACAACCAATCATTTGAAAGGATGCTTCCTTGGGGGCTGGGGCCTTCTCCCAATATAATGAACACATGAAAAAGACTTTTTTCTCTCTTTTGCTAGGGACCTGGGACTCTGCAATTTGTAAGCCACTTCGTTAATGAATGTCTTTAGAAAACCCTAAGATACCAACTTTCACATGCATATGAGACTAATGAAAATATCATGGCTTGGGTCTGGTGCACTTTAGTCCTCAAACTGACATCTTTGCTCCTGAACACTTTAAAGAGGTTTAATGAAGCAGATTTGCCTAATGCAATGTGTCATTTAATATCTAGACTGCTGTTTCCATGAATGTTGATGGTGGGTCCATGCAAAATGAAGTCTTTGTTAACTTCAATCTTTTCTCTATTTATCTTGATGTTATTTATTGGTCCATTGGTGAGAATTTTTGTTTTCTTCACAGTGAGGTGCAACCCATATGGAGGGCTGTGGCCTTAGATCTTTTTTTTTTTTTTTTTTTTTATGTTTTACTGTGAATTATGTGATAGTTTACATGGGAGAAGATTAGTTTTAAATTCATCCTATCATCTGTCATTTCATAGCCATGGTTACAATCCCCTCCATGCATCATCAATCAACCAAAGGGTATAACCTGTAAGCCTGCCACTACCACTTCCCCTCCCACCCCCCCATCCCCCGGTCTTCAGCACACAGCCCCTCTCCCTCTATGGGTTTAAAGTCCCCAGCCGCTCTATGTCTCCACGTCATCATCTCTGCCTCCATCTCTGGCATCACTGCTTCTCTGGGGAGGGTCCCAGTCTCCACTCTTCTCCCTCGATGGTCCCAAGGACTTCCACTCCTAGACTGCAAATTTAATCACTCCCTCCACCTTGCTACAAAACATCTACCTTTACATTTCCAACCCTCACAATCAGTCCTGATAACTATTATTCACTATTGTATCACAAGAGACCGATTCGCATTTCCTTTCATCAACCTCCCCTAGGCAGATTGGATACTACTCAGTGGAGATTCTACCTTCCTTCATGCCCTCTGGATCTAGATTCTCTCTTGAAAGCTTGTAAGCCAATCACTTCTTGCCTTTGAAGCCACCCCCACCCTACCCCCATTTTGGGTAGCCAATGTTCAAGTTGCCCATCCCTGTCTACTCTGTGTCGGGGGAGTGGGGGGAATGATCCTTGCTGTAAAGATTTTGAGCTACTGCATCCATAGGTGTAGGTCAAGTTCATCAAACTGTTTCAGATTACTCTTTTTTCCCCACTTCTTTCTTCTTCTAGTTGAGTTCTGATCATCCAGTCATTGAAGCAAGGTCAAGTGGGTATTATCTGCAAGTGTGGGTATCCTTGTGCATATGCCCTCTCTTTTTATCAGCTGGACGCTTCACTCTCCACTCTAGTCCTTGGTGGCTATATCATTGACTCTAGGCCCAAGAGTCCCCAGGTCTTGCCACACTGCTGGCCAACCAGGTCTCCACCACGGTTCACAGAAGTCTACTGAACATTGTAGGGCTTAGCTCTTAGCTTCACTGCTGTTTTTCCTTCACTTCCCTTTATCGGTGATGAACATGGTCACCAATCAGTGTGTACAACTCTTCCTAGTATTCTGTTATTATCCTTTTGATTTCCTTTGGTGTCATTGTGACATCACCCATGTGGTTTCTAATGCGTGTTATTTGTGTCTTCTACCTCTTTTCTTTCGTTAGGTTTGCCAATGGTCTGTCAATTTTGTTAACCCTTTCAAAGAACCAGCTTCTTGTCCTGTTGATTCTTTCTATAGTTTTTCTGTTTTCTATCTCATTTATTTCTGCTCTAATCTTTATTATTTCTTTTCTTTTGGTGGCTGTAGGTTCCCTCTGTGGTCTATTTTTAGTTTTTATAGATGCTGTGTTAATGTGTTAATTTTGGTTCCTTCTTTTTCGATGTGTGTGTTTATTGCAATAAACTGTCCTCTCAGCACCGCTTTCACCATGTCCCAAAGAATTGGTATGTTGTGTTTGCATTCTCATTTGTTTCTAGGAACTTTGTGAATTCACATTTAATTTCTTCTACTACCCAGTCGCTTTTCAACAGGGTGTTATTCAGTTCCCATGTACTTGACTTTATTTCCTTGGTCTTCCTAATGTTGATTTCTAATTTGATAGCATTGTGGTCTGAGAAGATATTTTGTAGTACTTTGATATTTGTAAATTTATGAAGATTTGCTTGGAGGCCTAAGACATGGTCTATTCTGGAGACTGTTCCATGTGCACTGGAAAACAATGTGTATTGTACTGTTGTTGGGTTGAATGCTCTGTACACATCTATGAGGTCCAGTTGGCTGATTGTGTTATTTAGTTCTTCTGTGTCTTTGTCAAGTTTCTTTCTAGTTGTTCTATCCATTTTTTGAAAGTGGAGTATTAAAACCACCCACCATTATTGTAGATTCATCTATTTCTTTATTCAAATCTATTAGAGTTTGCTCTATATATTTTGGAACTCTTTCATTGGGAGCATAGATATTTATTATGGTTATGTCATCTTGTTCAATTGTCCCTTTAATCATGAAATAATATCTATCTTTATCTATTATGCTGGGTTTTGCCTTAAAGTTTATTTTATCAGAGATTAGTACTGCCACTCCTGTTTGTTTTTGATTGCAATTAGCTTGGTATATTTTTTCCCATTCTTTGACTTTTAATCTGTTTTTGTCTGTGTATGAAATGTGTCTCTTGCAGACAGCATATTGAAGGATCTTGTTTTCTTATCATTCTGCCACTCTCCGTCTCTTAATAGGTGGCTTTACTCCGTTTACATTCAGTGTAATTATCAATTGTTGTTGTTAAGTGCCATTGAGTTGGTTCCGACCCATAGCGACCCTGTACAGGGTTTCTGAGGCTGTAAATCTTCACAGGAACAGAAAGCCTCAGCTTTCACCCATGGAGAGGCTGGTAGTTTCAAACTGCTGACCTTAAGGTTCGCAATCCAATTTATAACCACTATGCTACCAGAACATGGGTTTGGATTAATTGCTGCCATTATGTTTGCTTTTTTTGTGGTGTTGCTACTTTCTTTGTTCTGTGTGTCTTCCTTTGTTGAATTCATGCTTTTTGTGTTCTTTCTTGTGAGTGTCCTCATAGTTTTAATGTTTCCATGTTTTTCTTGGATTTTCATTCTCTTGGTATGTCGTGAAGTGTTAGTTTTCTTTGAGGTTGCCTTATAGACCATTAACTTTTCTCTCCATTTAATGAGGTCTATTTTATCCTTCTCACCATCTGGATCCTTTCACTTCATTTCCAACCTTTGCATTCCAATCACCAGTAATTATCAATACATCTTGATTGCATGTTTAATCAATTTCAGACTGAAGAAGTTGATAATTGTTAAGTGCTGTGGAGTCGGTTTTGACTCATAGCAACCCTATATACGGTTTCTGAGGAGGAGCTGGTGAGTTTGAACAAACTGACAGAGGAGTAGAAGAGGGATACACGGCTCTTAATCACATCACAACCTGATCCATGGAAAGAAAAAGCCCAAGAGCATGGCATGAAATACCTTTTATCTTACAAGAGATATAAAATGAGGTAAACAATAGTTTAGCTTTGTTGTTGTCATTGTTAGGTGCCACTGAGTCAGCACCAACTGACAGTGACCCTATGCACAGCAGAACAAACCACTGCCCGATCCTGGGCCAACCTCACTACTGTTGCTACACATGAATCCATCGATGCCATCACCTGGCCAATCCATCTCAATGGGGGTCTTCCTCTTTTTATCTGACTCTCCACCATACCAAACAAGATGTCCTTCTCCAGCGACTGATCCCTTCTGACAATATGTCCAAAGTATGAGAGACAAAGTTTGGCCATCCTGGCCTCCAATGAACACTCTGTCTGCACTACTTCCAACACAAATTTGTTTGTTCTTTTAGCAGCCCATTTTTAGTATTCTCTTCCAACACCATAACTCAAAAGCATCAATTCTTCTACGGTCTTCCTTATTCACTGTCCAGCTTTCACATGCATGAGGTTACTGAAAATACCATGGCTTGAGTCATGCGCACCTTAGTCCTCAAGTTGACATCTTTGCTCTTCAACACTTTAAAAAGGTCTTGTGCAGCAGACTTACCTAATGCAATACGTTGTTTCATTTCTTGACTGCTGCTTCCATGAGTGTTGATGGTTGATCCAAGAAGAATGAAGTCTTTGACAACTTCAATCTTTTCTCCACTGATAAGAATGTTGTTTATTGGTCCCGTGGTGACGATTTTTGTTTTCTTTACATTGAGATGCAATCCGTATACAGATTCCTCATGAGCACAATTAAGTGTTCTGGAATACTCATACTTCACAATGTTGTCCATAACTTGTCATGATCCACACAATCAAAAGCCTTTGGGTAGTCAATAAAGCACAGGTAAACATCTTTCTAATATTCTGTGCTTTCAGTCAAGATCCATTGGACATCAGCATTGATAGCCCTCATTCCACATTTTCTTCTGAATCTGGCTTGAACCTCTGTAAGTTCTGTCAATGTATGCTGGCAGCTGTTTCTGATTACCTTTAGTAAAACTTCACTCACATGGGATATCAAAGGTATTGGCCAATGATTTCTGCATTTCATTGGGTCACCTCTCTTTGGAATGGACACAAATATGGATCTCTTCCAATTAGTTGGCCAGATAGTTGTCTTCCAAATATCTTGGCATAGATGAGTGAGTGCCTCCAGTGCCACCTCACTTTTTGGAAAGATTTCAATTTTCATTCCATCAATTCCTGGTACCTTGTTCTTAGAATTAATATATCAAGCTTTAATTAACAATTTACACCCACTTTTCACTCATAGACAGTTAGGTTCCAAAGATCAGGCTGCAATGTGAAAATCAGCATTTTGTAAAAATGGAGGATGAGCACATCACCTCATCCTTTCACTTGTAGTGACCCCAGCGCTGAGGTCACTTGCCACCACAGCCTCCCCTTCCCTCCCATACATAGCCTCAGGAGAGCTCAACCCAACTGCTGTTTTCCCTCAAAGTGCTTTCAGGATAGGTAATCCCAGATCAACCCCACGATGACCCCAAAATATCCTTGGTGGGCAAGGTGCTCCTAGTCCACAGGCAGAAAAGCCTGGGTGCCACAAGGTAAGTACATACTGCCCCCTAGTTTCCCCACTCCGGCTTCTTGCCCCAGTATCCCCTGGCTTTCATTGGGTGGCCCTGCCCCCCTTCACCCCCATATTCTCATTAGAATTGACAAGCCAGAGCTTCCCACAAAGCTGTGAAAACCAGGTTTGGGTCTCTCCCCTTGACCTTAAACTACTGCTGCAGCTGGCCACTCACTGGCTGATTTTACCCCCACTGTGGCCTACCTCGCCTTTACATGTGCCCACAGAAGACGTCTAAGAGGCTGCATCTCAAAAGCTCCAGTGGGCAACCAGGACCCACTGAGAAGTATCTTGTCCCCACTGGCCTGACTCCAGCCCTCTCCACTCCATACAGCACTCCACCCAACTCTTCTCCCAGGTGGTAACATATTATGCAATATGAGCTTCTGAGCTATGTGCACATGGGGTCCACCAGGAACCTCATCAGGGACCTCAGCATTCCTTACTGTCAAACATATGTCATTAATGTACAAAATGGTTAGAAAGTAGACTTTTTCACTATTGAAATTAACGCACATCATCAGATAACAAGACAGACAATAAATGAATAGTAGAGCAGTGGCTCTGCGAGATAAGCACTAGACCATGAATTACAAGGTCAGCCGTTCAAGCTCACCAGCTGCTCCATGAAAGAAAGAAGAGGCTTTCTGTTCCTGCAAAGATTTACAACCTCAGAAACACTATAGAGGACTACTATGCGTTGGAACTGACTTGGCGGCACTTAACAATAACAAGAATACTCTCAAAATACTGTCTAAAACATTGAGTAACTCAGTTGACCTATCTGAGATTTATTTCTCTCATTTGTAAAATGACAATAATATCTCTCCTATCTAAATAAAAAGGAGTCCTAGTGTGACGCTGTAGGATATGCACTGGACCACAAGGTCAGTTTGAACCGCAAATCTACCAGCCGCTTCCCCTATACAGGGTCACTATGAGTCAGAACCAACTCGGTAATACTTAGCAACAAAATATTAAAGAAATCCTGGTGTGGCACTGCAGGATAAACAATGGACTGCTGACCACAAGGGTGGTGGTTCAAACCCATCAGCCACTCTTCAGAAGCCCTACATAGAGTCTCTGAGTTGAAATCAACTTGATAGTATTTAACAGAAACAACACTTAATTAAATGAGAATTCAGATCTGTCATTTCCAACATATATTGCCTGTGTTCCATCAGAGTGAGAAAAATTTTTTATTTGCATTTTTATCTAATTCTGTCTAATGGCTACTTTTTTATTTTATGATACATAATCTATATTAGTATAGCACAAAATATGCATACACTTTATAGATAAATTACATCTTTTGGGAGGATATGTCTCAAATATTTTATTGATGAAGAACATGAGCAAAACATTTAGAAGTCAGTGACTTAAAGAAAGGGCTGGCTATATATATATATATATATATATTCCTTGAGCCACATCCCGACTACCAACTGTTTAAATCAGCACAGTTTTGTTGGGGTACAACCATGTTCAATTGTCTATATATGTCCAACAGTTGCTTTGTGCCCCAACAGCTGGATTCAGTAATTGTGACACAGACTATACGGCCCCCAGAGTCTTAAACATTGACTATCTAGTCCTTTACAGAAGAAAAAAAAAAGTTTGCCAATTTCTAGTTTAGAGGAGCATATAGAATAACTTTTAGTGAATGTACTTTGCAAACTGTAAAACAGTAAAGTACTTGGCTTCTCAATAAAAAATGCAACTATTGTGAGGTGACCAGAAGACTTAAGAACTGGTTTGATATGTAAAGTCTGCTCAGCAGGCACAACAATGGCAACTCTCCTGGAGAGTTCAAACCTGACACAAGAAAAGTCAAACACCTTGAAGTAGTAGGATAAGTAAGACACAGTTGTTAAATGCAGTAGGTTCCAACTCATAGTAACCCTGTATAAGGTTTCCAAGGAGCATCTGGTGAATTTAAACCACCGACTTTGTGGTTCAAACTGACTTTGAGGTCACTCACAGTTGTTGTTGTTGTTGTTAAGTGCCGTCGAGTCAGTTTCAACCCATAGCGACCCTGAATAGCGTTTCCGAGGCTGTAAATCTTTACGGGAGCAGATCGCCTCATCTTTCTCCCACGGAGCAGCTGGTAGTTTCGAACTGCTGACCTTACGGTTCGCAGCCCAATTCGTTACCACTACGCTACCAGAGCTCAGTAGCAGATGCTAAGATGGGAAATCTTTCACTATTTCTGAATTCTCATGACCTCTGTCTGTCAAAATTCCTTTATTTCCATGTGTACCATTCCCATTAAGCCCCATTTCCTTCTGCTCCTGAAAAATATCAGACCCTAATCAAGTCATATAAATAGAAAGCAACAAAAAATATTGACTCATTATACTCATCACTCCCTGCAATAATGACTTATAAATTAATAATAAATTTCAAGGTTGAAAATCAAATAATCTTGTCATCGATAATGCCGTTTGAATGAAACAAATGAGTAGTTTAAATACCTGAATTTACCTATCTAGTTCTACAAGTTGTCTGATAATGAAATCTAGTTCTACAAGTATAAGCTCAAATATTTTATCCTATGAATGATTAATTCTAAGTTTCAAAATTATTTGAAAAATAAAAAGGAAAACAAGAAAGCTTGTATTTCCTTCCCACACTACACAGAAAAAAGAATGTTTATGTTGTTGTTCAGTTGGTTCTGACTCATAATGACCCTGTATAGGGTTTCCAAGAAGCGGCTGATGAGTTTGAACCACGGAACTTGTTTTTCACACTGACCTTGAGGCCGAGTGCTTATCCTATATCACCAGACCAGAACTCCAGAGAAAAGAATAGGTGTACTGAAAGGGAAATGCAATTATCTAGCATTTAAATTTATGATAAGTTGGCTGAAATGGCCTAAAATCTGTTTCAAAATATGTTTTAACTACACTGATCTTTCTGCTTAAATAATTAAACATATTCATTGAATCAAACAAACAATCTAAGCTACAAAAACTTGGTTTTTAAGCTGTTCAGCTGAAAACACTTCACCTTGAACTAATAAATCATCTCTTCTAACTCTGTCTTAAAAACAAATGTTCTATAATTCGCATATGGATAAACAATTCAAACTTCACAAACACTTCAAAGAAAAGTATTTTTTAAAATACGGCAGGTATGAAATGGAGGCCTTTCATCATCTTTCCTCCTCTCCTGTCTGTATAAAAAGGTCAATTGCTAAGTAAAATGAAGAACAGGCATGAAATGGAAGATGAATGACCAAATAAGGGTAAGGAGAGATCTGGAACAATTACCTAATGTATTATAAAATTCACAATAAAATATGACCTAAACCTTCCGGAATTGGGGAGAAATCATTACAGAAATATTAGTTACCATTTCTTGGAAGATTCCTAGATAATTAATAGGTCCCTCCCAACTTTCAATGTGAAAGATGGATACGCATCTCTCTTGGACGAGGAAATATGCTATCATCAAATACTATATTCTAATTAGATTATCTCCAACCTTCAAGAGATAGTGCTACATGAGGCTGTCTTGGATAACCTGTATTTACATCATAAAAGGTCTTCCATGGTAAAAGAGAATGAATTTCATTCTATAGTTAGTGGGATGTCACTAGAGCTTTTGGAGAAAAGAAAGAATGACACAATCAGATCAGTGTTTAAAAATAATTCTGTGGCAATAGTAAAATGGGGGCAATGATACACCAAAGGTAGTGTTGTGCCTTGAATTTACTGGATATGACTTTTCAATCCAATGTCGTCTTAATTTCCACCAAGTGATTGGGTTGTTGTCATTGTTTGTTGTTAAGTGCCGTCAAGTCTGTTCCAACCCATAACAACCCTTAATAGGGTTTCCGAGGAGCGGCTTGTGACCTTGAACTGCTGACCTTGCCATTCAAACCAACTTTGAAGTCCAGCACATTAACCCACATTGCCACACCACGCAAATAAAGTATATAGTACTCTAAGGCTGGGATTAGTTAGTTTTGCCATCCAGCTAGGTAAAAGGAGCCATATCAGAAGCAGAAACGGAAGATCTCAGGATCATTAAGAAGGAAGAGCATGAGTGGAGCATAAGATCTCTACCTAGAAAAACAGCAACACTAGAGGTGACGGCAGAGGTGGTAGCACGGAGAGACAGAGCAGCGGTGGGCTCTAGGCCCATGGACTGAGGCAGAGGTCAAGAGGCCACATGTCTGAGAGTCATATCTGCAGCATGGCAGACAAGTGGCATTTCTGACTAGAGAACTGCTGCGTCCTAAGCTGGTTTTGATCCTGCATTGTACCCTGATAACTTCCCTAATAAATCCCATAATTGAGAGCTATGTTATAAATTCTGTATGGCTGTTACAACAGATTATCAAATCCAGACATGAAGTAGAGAGTGCTGTGGGAGGGACTGTTGGTTTCAAAATAGGGTAAAGAAGGTTGTAAGGTAGAAGCATGTATGACCTCTGCTTCGTAGGAATTAGCCTAGGGCTGATTTGAGTGTGATTCATTTTCCCCATTGTGAAGCCAGGGGAAGTCAGACATGGCTCCCACATAGTTTTTTTCAGATAATTAACACAGAGTCACTGTACCAAAAGGAAATGGTTGATGTTCAACCATTTTAAGAGGTAGCATATGATCAAGAGCCAATGATACTGAAGGAAGAAGTCCAAGGTGCACTGAAGGAATTGGCAAAGAACAACAGCCAACTGTGAGGTTGACCCAGGACCGGGCAGTGTTTCCTTCTGTTGTACAGAGTCACTATGAGTCAGTACCGACTCAATGGCACCTAACAGCAACAAGACTGGTGAGAAATTGTTATATAAATTATCAAGAGGAAACTTAATAATAGTCTCAAAGACATCATTTTGCTTGGATTAAGTTTCACCACTCATGGAAGCAGCAGTCAAGAAATTAAATGACATACTGCATTGGGCAAATCTGCTATGTAAGACCTCTTCAAAGTGATGAAAAGCAAAGATGTCAGTTTGAGGGCTAAAGTGCACCTGACTCAAGCCATGGTATTTTCAATAACTTCATATGCATGTGAAAGTTGGACAATGAACAAGACTGTTGAAGAATTGATGTATTTGAGTTATCAATTGTTGGAGGAGAATATTCAAAGTACCATTGACAGCCAAAAGAACAAACAGATCTGTGTTGGAAGAAATATAGTCAAGAGTGCTCCTTAGAAGCCAGGATAGCCAGACTCTGTACTTCATACTTCAGACATACTATCAGGAAGGACCAGTTCCTGGAGAAGGATATCATGTTTGGTAAAATGAAGGGTCAGAGAAAAAGTGGAAAATCCCCAACAAGATAGACTGGCACAGTGGCAGTAGCAATAGGCTCCAAATGTAGCAACGGTTGTGAGGTTGGCGCAGGATTGCACAGTGTTTTGTTCTGTTGTACACAGGGTCTCTATGAGTTGGCACCAACTCGATGGCACCTAACAACAACAACAACCAGTAAGGATCAATCTGACCGCATGAGTGTGTTTACATTCTCTATTCTGTTCCATTAGAGGAATTTGTTTCATTGTCTAACTTGACTCCATTATTATACTATCACTGTAATATGCCTGAAAGTCACCTAGTGCATACCCTAGAACTTTGTTCTTACTTTTGTAAGCTTTTTTGCCTGTTACAGGTTTGTTTTTGTTGTATTTCCACATGAATTTGAATTCCAATTGTTCTGTTCATATGCAGAAATGTAATTTCTGAATATTCATATTGTATCCTATAAAACATCATTGAATTCCTTTATTAGTTCTAACAGTTTTTCTATAGATTCGTAAAAACATTCCATTAACAGGTTCATTTTGTCTACTCTTTTCTGTATTTTTATACTTTTTTTATTCTTGTTGTGAAAGAGTTTGGCTATTTCCTTCTGACCTACCTTCTAGTTCACTGATTCTCTCTTCAGCAATACCTAATATTCTATTAAGCCAATTAAGAAACTAGTAACCAATTTTTTATTATATATATAGTTGTTGTTGTTGTTATGTGCCGTCGAGTCGGTTCCGACCCATAGCGACCCTGTACAGGGTTTCCGAGGGTGTAAATCTTTACGGGAGTAGAAAGCCTCATCTTTCTCCCGCGGAACAGCTGGTAGTTTCAAACTGCTGACCTTAAGGAACAGCTAGTAGTTTCGAACTGCTGACCTTGCGGCTCGCAGCCCGATTCGTAACCACTACGCTACCAGAGCTATATATATATATATATATTCGGGCTGCGAACCTTAAGGTCAGCAGTTCGAAACTACCAGCCGCTCCGCGGGAGAAAGATGAGGCTTTCTACTCCCGTAAAGATTTACACCCTCGGAAACCCTGTACAGGGTCGCTATGGGTCGGACCCGAGTCGATGGCACTTAACAACAACAACAACAACAAAAAATATATATATATATATATACACACACATATACATATACATATATACACATACATATATATGTATATATGTGTATATATATATATATGTGTGTGTGTGTGTATGTATATATATATATATATATATATATATATATGGAGCTCTGGTAGCGTAGTGGTTACGAATCGGGTTGCGAGCCGCAAGGTCAGCAGTTCGAAACTACCAGCGGTTCCGCGGGAGCAAGATGAGGCGATCTGCTCCCGTAAAGATTTACAGCCTCGGAAACCCTATACAGGGTCGCTATGAGTCTGAACCGACTCCACGGCACATAACAACAACATATATATATATATATATATATTTTTTTTTTTTTTTAAGTTTTTATTGTGAATTATGTGGGTTTACGTGGGAGAACATCAGTTTTACATTCATTCTATCGTATTTCGTTTCATTGCAATGATTACAATCCCCTCCATGCATCATTACATAACCAAAGGATACAGGCTCCTCCCCCCTCCCCCACCACTGTCATTACATAGCCCCTCTCCCTCCCTGAGTCCCGTGTCCCCAGCCACTCCATCATCTCTGGTGTCATTGCCTCTCTGGATAAAGTCACGCTCTCTGCTCTTCTCACTTGATGATCCCAGGGACCTCTGCTCCTGGGCTGCAAAATCAATCACTCCTCTCCTTTTGTCAAAAAAACATCTACCTCTACAGTTCTGTCCGTCAGTCAGTCCTGATGGCAATTATTCACTATTGTACCACAAGAGTCTTATCCCCATTTCCTTTCACTAGTCTGGTCCCAACAGATTGGAAATCATTCAGTGGAGGTTCTACCAGCCCCTGCCCCGTCTGGAACTAGGCTCCCTCTTGAAAACCTGTAAGCCAGTCACTTCTTGCCTTTATAGCACCCCCTCGCCCCCATTTTGGGTAACCAAAGTCTAAGTAGCCCATCCCTGTCGACCCTGGGTACCGAGGGAGTGGGAGTGATCCTTGCTGTAAAGATTTGTTCCCTTTTTTTGAGCTACTACATCCATACATATAGGTAAAGTTCATCAAATTGTAGTGGGTTACTCTAATTTTTTTTTTTTTTCCTTCCCTTTTCTTTCTTCTTCTCGTCGAGTTCTGATCATCCAGCCATCAAAGCCAGGTCAAGTGGGTACTATCTGCAAGTATGGGTGTTCTTGTGCATCTCCCCTCACTTCAGTATCAAACGGCTTTGCAGTCTGGGGCATTAACCCACAGCGCTACACCAAGACTCCTATACCTACAATACAGCCTATTAAAATAGTAAGACAGTGGCTAAAACAACAGGCTCAAACATAGCAATGATTGTGAGGATGTCACAGGACCAGATAGTGTTTTGTTCTGTTGTCCATGGGATCACTATGAGTCAGAAATGACTTGATAGCATCTGACAACAAGATAGTAGTAACACTTCAACTCATATAGCTACAATACAGCCTATTAACTAAATCCAGAAACTCATATGAGTTAAAATACTAGCAGTTACACAGCTTCTAACTCACATTCTGACTACCTATTTTATTACTGAAAACTCTCCAGAAAACGCCTGCTCTATATAGTTTGCTTTTGTGTTGAACTTGAATCATTCAGACTTACTTTTTAATTATAATGAACAGTAAATTCATTTGCAGTGAGAGACAATCTTGGTCATTTGGACAAAAATATATTAGGCAACAACACTTTTTGCCAAAAACTATAGATCAGTAGTCCTGGTGTGGTGCTCGATGCAGTGAACTGCAAAGTAGGTTTGAACTGCCAGATAGGTGGTTTAAGCTTACTAGTCACTCCTCAGAAACCTACACACAGTTGCCATGGGTCAAAACCAACTTGAGGGCACTTAACAACACAAAATAAATTAGTAATTGTTTTACTATCACGCAAATGTTTTATGCACAAATCATACTTACTTCACAATTCTTTTCTATCATATAAAATATTCATATGTAAGAGAAATGCAAAAGTCATTTCTAGAAACATGAAATTTTGTAATATCACTGATCTGTTCTACTGACGGGTAAGAAACACAACAAGAATATAATACCCAATTATCATGGTCCCTCCTACATGGGTCACTTCTGTGGGAATGAGTGTCTTTTCTTCAAATTTATTGTAATCCCGTCGGATGACTTTTCTTTTTATTTTTACTACTTCCTGAAGTGAGTAGGGACTTAGCCAGCTTCCTTAAGCTCCCCCTAGCAATCTGAAATAACCAATCAAGTTAAGGACAAGAATTTGAATTAGCCAACCAGTTAAGGACAAGACTGTGTGGTCAAAGCCCTAGCCAATGGGGTGAGACACAGCCTTAGGCTCTTGTCAGGGATAAAACCTGAGTGAACTGCCCGCCTGGTGTGCTTGTTAGCCAGACTTTGTGCAGCTGTGCACTCTTCTGCAGAAGTAAAAGCTGCCTTGCCAAAATCCTTCTGTTATACTGTTGTGACATTGAGCCATGTTTCCAACACTTCCCAGAAATCCCCTCCTATCCCATGCAGGGTGGCTATGAGTCAGAACCTACTCCATGGCACATAATGGCACAACAACAATCTCTATGAATAAACATGGTGCCTTTTCTGCATCTTATTTAAGCCTCTGTTCCAGGAGTGGGGGATTAAGCACGGCATTAAGCCCTACCAGGCTCCCCTTACTACAGGCCTCTTATAATAAACCTTTTTGCATATGAAAACTCTGCCTCTCCTGATAGTAGAAGTCAAAACCCCTCTTGTATAGGGTAGGCATGGGATTAGCACTCCGGATAATAAATTCTGGTGGCCATGAAAGAAGGGGCAAATTAGTCCTGGCCCTACACCTGAGACTACCTGAGGAGCTGATTTCCTCAGCCTGATGAGTGAATAAAACAGCTCTGGGTTTGAGTTCTACAAATGTTTCCACCCAAGCAAGCTTATTTCTTTTTTTTTTTTCTTTCCTTCCCTTCATTAAGTACTTTGTAGTAAATTGCAATTGGGCAGGCTCACTAGACAGAGATGAGTCTTCACTGAAAGGTCTTTTTGACTCCAGGGATTGGAGGAATCATAGATCGAAATGGAGGGGTCTGAGTCAGGCCACCTGGGAATCCCACAGACTAGTGCCCTCTTGCTGCCAGGGTCAGAGTGTCCACCGAAAGGCTTTTTCTTTTTCTTTTTTTTTTTTTTGGTTGTTAGCACAAGGGAGTGGGAGAGCTTGGTACCAGGGTCTCCATGAAAAGGTCATTTGACTCCAAGGCTAGAGAGTGCCTGTGATGTGCTGGAATTTGTTGGAACTGGTAAATTTCTATGGGACTGCAGCCAATCCTTTCCTTTAGTTTACTGGGGAGGAGGTCAAAACTCTTGCTAGCTTTTTGCACAGTAACTTCTTTTTCAACTCATTGCTGCTGCTTCTCCAAGATCCATGTTTGTCCATGGGGACCTAGATTGTGTGATGATTGGTGGATTTCTGTGAATGTGTGCTGACTCTGTGAGTCTCGCTGTTGTCTTTGTGAGCCCTGGAAACCTTCTACCTGAGCAACAATCCATTTTGGGATTTCTTTCTTGCCTTCCATTGTTTAATTAGACAGACTTTGCTAGATGTGGGTCATATACTGTTCTTAAGTCCTTTACTGGCTGGAATGGAGTATTAAGTTGTTTGTCCATTGAGTAGGGTCACCATGATTTTAATGGGAAGACTTGCATATGAGTCTTGAGGCATATGGTATGTGTTTGAGTCATATCTCTTTAAGTGTCTAATATATTGCTATAGGTTTGGCTTCTTGATATGTTCTAAGAAAGATGCTCTCTTTCTGGGTACCCCTAGAGGTCTTTATTGGCTGAATGGCAGGAAGTGGGGGTTGTACGTTGTTACTAAATTCTTTACTGGTTGGAAAGGAACAAGAGTTGACAAAAAATTGCAGGCTATTTGTAAGTCCTTTAAGGGCTGGACAGAAGTGTGAGTTGTTTGTTCCTTGAGCAGTTTCTTGCTTAGTTAAGTAGTTAAATCTGTATGTTAGTATTGCTACTGCTTGACTTTCTGCTTTATTAGTATTTTGTGTTTTCTCCATTATTAAGACACTACGATTTCAGATAAACTGAGAGAGTAATCTAACAGAAATTGTTTTGTTAATTTCGGTGTCTGTGGTTATCCTACGGATATTAAAATGCTCCATCTACCCTTGTTAAATAACAAAGAAACTAAGGTTTAAAGACAGACCAAGGGTAAATTTAGCAGTGTCTTCCAAATATCCAGACTTCAACCTCACTATTGTTGCCACCCTTGAGTTCATCAATGTTGCCATTTGGCCAATTCATCTCATTGGGGACTTCCTCTTTTCCTTTGACCCTCCACCTTACCAAACATGGTATCCTTCTCCAGGTACTGGTCCCTCCTGACAATGTCAGAAGTATGAGAGACGAAGTTTGGTCATCTTGGCCTCTAAGGAGCAATCTGGCTGTACTTCTTTCAAAACAGATCTATTGGTTCTTTTGGCAGCCCATGGCACTTTCAATATTCTCCTCCAACACCATAACTAAAAGGCATCAATTCTTCTATGGT
>NW_006408737.1:3099867-3125828 GCF_000296735.1 Chrysochloris asiatica
TTCAGCTCTTGGACCTCCTCATTTCTTCCATTTGCTTTAGCATCTCTATGCTGGAGATCAAGTTTCAGTGTCTCTTCTGACATCCATTTTGACCTTTTCCTTTTTTCTTGTCGTTTCAATGACTTTTTTCCTTTCTTCATGTATGATATTCTTGATGTCATCCCACAACTCTTCTGGTTTTCAGTCTTTAGTGTTTAATGTATCAAATCTGTTTTACAGATGATCTCTAAATTCAGGTGGGATATATTCAAGGTCATTATTTTGGCTCTTGTGGACTTTTCATTTTCTTCAGCTTCAGTTTGACTTTGCATATGAGTAATTGATGGTCTGTTCCAGTCTGCCCCTGGCCTTATTTCGACTGATGATTTGGAGCTTTTCCGTCTTCTCTTTCCGCAGATGTAGTCCATTTGATTTCTATGTATTTGAGTCCATGTGTATAGTCATCTGTTTTACTGTCTAAAGAAGGTATTTGAAATGAACACATCATTGATTTTGCAGAAGTCTATCATGCAATCTCCAGCATCATTTCTATCACCAAGGCCATATTTTCCAACTACTGATCTTTCCTTTTGGCTCCCAACCTTTACATTCCAATCACCAGTAATGATCAATACATCTTGATGGCATGTTTGATCAATTTCAGATTGAAGAAGTTGGTAGAATTCTTCTATCTCATCCTCACTAGCTTCAGTGGTTGGTGTATAAATTTGAATAACAGTGGTATTAACTAGGCTTCCCTGTAGGTGCATAGATATTATCCTATCACAGACAGTTTTGTACCTCATGACTGATCTGGATATGTTCTTTTTGACAATGAATGCAACACAATTCCTCTTCAATCTGTCATTCCCAACATAGTAAACCATGTGGTTGTCAGATACAAAATGGCCAATACCGGTCCATTTCAGATCACTAATGCCTAAGATATCGATGTTTATGCGTCCCATTTCAGTATCGACAACTTCCAATTTTCCCAGATTCATACTTCGTACATTCCATGTTCCGATTTTCAATAGATGTTTACAGCTGTTTCTCTTCATTTTGAGTTGTGCCCCATCAGCAAATGAAGGTCCTGCGGGCTTTTCTCCCACTAGCTTTACTCCATTCGCGTTATCACGGTCAACTCTACTTTGAGGAGGCAGCTCTTTCCCAGTCGCATTTTAAGTGCCTTCCAACCTGAGGGGCTCATTTTCCGGCACTATTATCTGGCAGTGTTTCTCTGCTATTCATGAGGGTTGTTAGTGACTAAAGATTCAGAAGTAGTTCGTCATTCTTTCTTCCTACTCTGTTTGTCTGAAAGCTCATCTGAAACCTGTCCACCATGCTGGTTATTTAAAATACCGGTGGCATAGCTTTCAGAATCATAGCAACTCACAAGCCACCACAGTATGACAAACATACAAGTGGTGGCCGTTTGGTTTTAAGTGGTGTCATTTTAAATTTTGAGGAGATCTGTGCGCATGCGTAGTAGAACCCTCCAGGGGTGGGAGTGGGGTATCCATTCGCTCAAGCATCCCCTCTAGTCACCAAGATGGAGGTGCGCAGACAGCTAGAGACCAATGAACAGATAACAAAAAATGATTGTCCACTTATGTATCTCCGCGGTTCTATCAGCCGTTCGTGACTGTTCTGATTCTTCCCTGGCTTGGTCTCTCCCAAGATGGCGGTTCCGGGAATAGCTGAGCGTCTTGAATTAGAAAGCAATGGATTTCTTGATTCTGTTACGAATTCCCCTAGCTGTAAGCCTTCCAATCTTCTAAATATTCCTGTATATGTGGTTCAGAGTTCTAGCACCATCCCCTGAGCCTGCTTGGCCCGGTATTCTGTGTTGTTGCTGATGGAGCTCTTCCCTGCACATCTACCCGACCCACCATCTTGATTGTATGCATAAGAGTGCTCCTTAAAAGCCAGGATGGCCAGACTATGTCTCTCATACTTTGGACATATTATCCGAAGGGACCAGTCCCCAGAAAAAGATATCATATGGAGGGTTGCGAAAAAGATGAAGACCCCCAATGAGATTGATTGGTACGCTGGCAGCAGCAATGGGCTTAGATTTAACGACGACTATGAGGTTGGCCCAGGACCAGGCAGTATTTTGTTCTGTTGTACATAAGGTTGATGGCACCTAACAACAACAACAACATAGGGTTTCCAAAGAGCAGCTACTGGGTTTGAACTGCCGACCTTGCAGTTAGCAGTCCAGTGCTTATTCTAATGGTGTAACACTGTAGGACATATGAATGTATGAGAAGACTTCAAAAAGTGTATTCAAAGTGAAATTTAACTCTTTGAAGTTACATTTGACAGAGAATATTTCTACAAGGAGCCTTGGTGGCATATAAGCTATACCAACAACAACTCTGTGGCATAAAGATGAGGATTTCTCCTCCTATAAAGCATGAGAGACAAAGTTTGGCCATCTTGGCCTCCAGCGAGCACTCTGGCTGTACTTCTTCCAAAATGGATCTATTGGTTCTTTTGGTAGCCCCTGGCACTTTCAATATTCTCCTCCAACACTATAACTCAAAAGCATCAATTCTTCTACGGTCTTCCTTATTCACTGTCCACTAGAGGCCACCAAATACTTCATTTAAAAAAAATTGACATATTTACAAGTTATAAAAAGGAAAAAATCATGTGTAGTAATATCTATAATTGGGGAAAGTTCCACATGAATCCCCAACACAAAATATAAAAATCCCAAGCAAAAAGGCCTGAACATATTTCATATAGTACATAGGATATGCAGATCATCAAAAAACAAAAAAGTTGATTAGACCAACAATCTGGCTGAGGTGTATGGTATAAAGAAATAATTCCTTACAGAACTTTGAAAATAGAGTAGGTGACCTAAAGAGCTGGTATGATGCTATTGTCTTTATGATCAAATTAAGTATCTCTACATAATGAATACACAGATATATAAAATCCTACAGAGTACTATGTTACTCCAAGTCTTTCACTTAGAGTAATCTTTTAATATCTAAAGTTGGCTACCATCTTTAGCAATCAAAGTCATTTCATAACTATTCCTAGATTTCACATGTTCCCTTGTTTCTCCCAATTTCCTACTCATCACTAAAGGTAAATAAAAAATAGAGATTCTGGAGGGGATGGTAATCATGGCAATGAAACAATATACACTAAGATAAATGTAAAGCTAATGTTCTCTCATGTAAACTATCACATAATTCACAATAAAAATTTTTTAAAAATAGAGTTTAAGTGGCATTCAGAGATTTTACAGATCTAAGGGAAACAAATGGGGCTTCTTGCTATCTGATAACCCACCCTTTTACATAGTGGTACATTCTTTTTTAAAGGTTTCCTTACACTTTAGGAAAAATTTATTCACTTAGGTTTTTGGTATTATACCTAAAAACAACTTTACTGAACCAAAAGTCACACAACAATGTTTTCTTTTCTTTTTTTTTTTAAATAAAGTTTTAGCTTTTACATAAAGTCTGTATCCATTTCTAGTTCATTTTTGTGTATGATATGAGATGTTGTTGTTAGGTGTCATCGAGTTGGTGCCAACTCATAGCGACCTTGTGCACAGCAGAATGAAATACTGTCCAATCCTGGGCCAACCTCACTATTGTTGTAATGCTTGAGCCCACTGATGCTGCCACTGGATAGGATAGGGCAAATATATCTAGTTGTTCCAGCACCATTTGTTGAAAATCTTATCCTTTCTGCAACCTTGGCAATTCTGTTGAAAATCAAATTAGGATACACATACAAGGGGACTTCAAAAAGTTCATAGAAATTTAATTTAAAAATAGAATTTCTCCACAAACTTTTTGAAGTCCCTTCATACATGTGGGTTTGCTTCTAGATTGCTCCATGATCTACATGTCTATCCTTTAGTCAATACCATATTTTTTCCCATTTTAAACTTGTTATTCTAAATTGAGTGGCGGTTTATACAAAGCAGAACATCAGACTTAACATTAAACAAGTCATATACTTCATTTTGTTACAATGATTACAATCCCCTCCATGTTCCATCAGGTAACAGTATTTACCTCTATTCACTTTATTATGTTTTTCATCCCTCCCCCCATCACCTTGTAATCATCATAGAATGTTTCATTCAGCAAGAAAATATTTTCTAACTTTTCTCAACAGGGGTCTCATACGGTATTTATCCTTTGGTGATTGACTCATTTCACTCAGCATAACGTCCTCCAGGACCATGCATGTTGTGAGGTGTTTTGCATATTCTTTATTATTCTTCATTGTTGCTTAGTCTTCTGTTGTATGTACATACCAACATTTGTTTAACCACTCTTCTGTTGATGGGCATTTAGGATGTCCCCATCTTTTCGTTATTGTGAATAGTGCTGCAATGAATACCGTATTTTTTTATTTTATTTATTTATTACGTTTTTATTGTGAATTATGTGATAGTTTACATGGGAGAACATTAACTTTACATTCATCCTGTCTTATTTTGTTTCATTGCAATGATTACTATTCCCTGCATGCATCATCAAACAGCCAAAGGGTACACCCCGCAAGCCTGGCCCCTGGCCGTCAATATATAGACCCTCTCCCTCCCAGAGTCCAGAGTCCCCAGCTGCGCCATCTCTCCACGTCACTGTCTCTGCCTCCATTTCTGGTGTCCTGCTTTTCTGGATAGGGTCCCGCACTCCACTCTTCTTCCTTGATGGTCCCAGGGTCCTCCCCTCCCCTCCTTGTATTACAAAACGTTTATCTCTACATTTGTAACACTCACAATCAGTACTGATAGCAATTATTCACTATTGAACCACAAGAGTCTTATCCCCATCTCCTTTCACCAGCCCTGTCCAGACAGGTTGGAAACCACTCCGTGAAGATTCTACCTTCCCCTGTACCCTCTGAAACTAGGCTCCCTCTTGAAAGCTTGTAAACCAGTGATTTCTTGCCTTTGTTGCTCCCCATTTTGGGTAGCCAATGTCTAAGTCGCCCATCCCTGTCAACCCTGTGTATCGAGGAGGTGGGAATGTTCCTCGCTGTAAAGATTCATTCCTTCTTTTGAGCTACTATCATAAGCATAGGTCAAGTTCATCAGATTGTAGCAGATTACTCTTTTTCCCCCCTCTTCATTCTTCCTCTAGTCGAGTTCCGGTCATCCAGCCATTGAAGTCAGGTCAAATGGGTACTATCTGCAAGTATGAGTGTTCTTGTGCATCTCCCCTCACTTCATTCCAACCGGAAGCTTCACTCTCCGTTCTAGTCCTTTGTGGCCAAATCCCTGTCCCTGGGCCCAGGAGTCCCTGTTGTTGTTGTTCAGCACCATGGAGTCAGTTTTGACTCATACTGACCCTGCACAGGGTGACAGGAGCAGAAAGCCTCATCTTTCTCCTGCACAATGACTGGTAGTTTCAAACTGCCAACCTTGAGGCTAGCAGCCTGATTCGTAACCACTACACTACCAGAGCTCCCTAGGTCTTGCCATACTGCTGGCCAACCGTATCTCCACCCAGGTTGACAGGAGTCTATTTAATGTGGTTGGACTTAGCTCAAAACTTCATTGCTGTTTTCCCCCCACTTCCCCTTATTGAACACCATATTATTTTGACTACTGGGTTTTACATAAGTCTTGAAATCAGGCAGTGTAAGACTGGTAACTTTGTTTTTTCTTTCCACAATTATTTTGGCTATTTAATGTCTTTGACAATCTATTCATGACAGTGAATAAAGTTCCATCTCATATTTGATAACAACCGCAGTAAATTCCATTGAATGAAGTGGTATCATGAATCCAATCAGTCCCCTACTGATGGACATTTAGATAGCAACCAATCTTCTGCCAAATATGAGAATATGTCAAAAAGTATTGCTACTGGTTTCCAGTTCAGACAGCACAGGTTTACTCCAAACAAACTATGTTTAAACATGTCTCTGCAATTATAGGGTGCTTTTTTAAAAATAAGTCCAATCAAAACTGGCTTCTGGGGGAATCTTTTGGCCCAGTTAAGTTCAAGGCAAAGGGGTCATCTTACAAGGTTATAGTATAGCTATTCTTTGGGATTCCAAAAGGATTATCTGCATAGGTTTTCTTGAAGGCCACAGGATGATCGTGGGAGATTATTAGAAAGTTTTTTAAAAATTCAAAACTGCACTGATGAGAAAAATTTCATGGGAAAAATTTTTTTCCATCACACCAATGTGAGAGTGAAACTTCATTTGTAGCAAGGGCTGTCCCAAGAGAATTTTGTTGGGAAACCACAACCCATCTACCCATAGCTATTTCCAATCTTTTCGTTTCCAAAATTCAAATGACCTTTAAAAAGAAAGCACAATTTGAGTTCTTCATGGATAACAAAACTGGTGTTTTGACATGATGTAGAAGTGGAGTCTTGGTATGGCGCTGTGGGTTAATGCGCCAGACTGCAAAGCCGCTTGAACTGCAAGGTCAGAAGTTCAAGCTCACCAGATGCTCCTTGGACACCCTATACAGGGTCGCTAACAACAACAATAGTGAAGAGCGCAGAGTTCCTCAGGGAAGGGGTAGAAAGACGGAAACATCACCTTTAAAAGCGCGTACACCTGGAGAATATGTTGAGAAACACTGGTTTCATATGTTGATGCTTTTGTTTAATAAAGGTTTCTATTCATTTATAGCAAGAATTTTTTACTCACACTCCTATGTGTATTTGTACAGGCAACAATACAGTATTCTGGAGAATATTACACTTTACGCCTGTTTTCTTAGTCCAGCCACTTTCACTCTCAAAAGCATTCTGGTTTGACTAATATGTCACATAGCAAGCTAATATGTCACAAACCTTAGCGTCAGTTTGGTGGTGGTAGTAGTGTGCCATGCAGTCGGTTCCGACTCATAGCAACCCTGTTGCTATAAATCTTTAAGGGAGCAAAAAGCCTCCCAGAGAAACAGCTGATAGTTTTGAACTACTGACTTTGAAGTTAGCAGCCCGATTTGTAACCACTACGCTACCAGAGCTCCTCCTAGTGTCAGTTTAGCTATAGACAAATTGCTGTAAGCAAAATTAGTCAAGCACTACCTTTCATTCAACCTCTAAGACTATCTGTTCTAAGAACACATCTGATATTAGAAACGATACCAAAATATGGGTGATGCTTGAGACACAAAGGCAATACAGCTACACTTAAGAAAATTATAGTATAATCAAACATGATTAGGATGGAAGCCCAAAAGACTGGCAGTATATGTACCACCACTCTCCAGAGAAAACAAAAACTCCAGAAAACTAAATCGTACTTTAAGTCTGCAGTGAGAGGATAAGAAAGAAAGCCAGCAGAGGAAACAATGGAAGAAGGGAAGATACTGGTGGTGAAATTAAGAAAACGCAACAGAGGAAGACTAAATGAGTGCAGGGGAAATGACCCTTGGAACTAGCCAAGAAAAGCTAGCGATTCACTAAATCCATTTTCTCTTTTCTCCTTGGAATATTGTTGTTGTTGTTGTTAGGTGTATAGCATTGATTCTGATTCATAGCGACCCTATGCACAAGAGAACAAAACACTGCTTGGCCCTGCAACATCATCACAATTGTTATGTTTGAACACACTGTTGTTGCTGCAACTGTCTCAATCCATCTCACTGGGGGTCTTGTTCTTCTTCGCTGACCCTCCACTTTAGCAAACAAGATGTCCTTCTCCAAGTACTGGCCCTTTCTGACATATCTAAAGAACAAGAGATGAAATCTCACCATCCTGTACTTCTTCCAAGACAGATTTGTTTTGTTCTTTTGACAGTCCATGGTACTATCAATATTCTTTGCCAACATGGTAATTCAAATGCATCAATTTGTCTAAGGTCTTCTTTATACACTGCCCAACTTCCACATGCCTATGCAGTGTGTGAAAACACCATGATGGCTTGGGGTCAGGCGCACCTTATAGTCTTCAGACTGACATCTTTCCTCTGGAATGCTCTAAATAATTGCAGCTGATTTGCCCAATGCAATCCATTACTTGACTGCTGGTTCCATGACTGTTGTTGTTGTGAAGTGCCGCCGTAGAGTCGATTCTGACCCATAGCAACCCTGTATAGGGTTTCCAAGGAGCAGCTGATGAGCCTGAACCACCAACCTTGCAGTTCAAACGACTTTGCAGTCTGACGCATTAGCCCACACACTGTAGAACCTAACAAAATTAAGTTTTTGACAACTTCAATCTTCTCCATTTATCATGATGTTATTTACTGGCCCAGTTGTGAGGATTTTTGTTTTCTTTACAGTGAGGTGAAATTCATACTGAAGGCGATAGTGTTCAATCTTTTTCAGCAAGTATTTTAATTCTGCTTTGCGTCTGGAAAGCAAGGCTGTGTCATCTGCATATAGCAAGTTGTTAATGAGTCTTCTTCCAGTCATGATGCCATGTTCTTCTCCATATAATCACAGCTTCTCAGATTATTTGCTCAGCATACAGATTAAATAAGCATGGCTCACACATTTCCCGATTTTAAACCACTAGGCTGTAGCACAGTGCTGTAGGTATAGTAATGGACTGCTAACCACAGGTTGGTGGTTCAACCTACCAGTCACTCCTTGGAAACCCTTTATAGGGTCACATGAATAGAAACCAACTCGACAGCATTTAACAACAACAGGACTTATTTGGGGTTTGTTACAGGATAAGAACTGGATTGATTGCTAACTGCAAGGTTACCAGCTCAATCCTACTAGTCACCCCTTGGAAACCCACATACAGGGTCATGATGAGTCAGAACCGACTAGATGGCAATAACAACTATAGGCTTTATTTGCCAATACTCCAGTACAGGTAACTGTGGCTGTGTGATTAACTTCTGATCAATGAATTATAGGTAAAAGTTATATATACAATTCACAATAAAAGGTTTATATACAATTCATACAAAAAAGTGATACATACAATTCACAATAAAAGGTTTTAATAATAATAAAAATTGATATATACTGCTTCTAGGGGCTTCATTTTGGCGGATGATATTGAGTGTCTCCATTGTCTCTTCCCACAGATATAGTCAATTTGATTCCTGTGCATTCCATCTGGTGAGGTCCATGTATATACTCACTGTTTATGTTGCTGAAAAAAACTTATTTGCAATGGCCTTGCAAAATTCTATCATGTGATCTCCAGTATCATTTCTATCAGTTAGACTATTATTTTCAAACTACAGATCCTTCCTCTTTTGTTTCCAACTTTCCCATTCTAGTCACCAGTAGTTATCAATGCCAGTTTGATCAATTCAGACTGAAGAAGTTGTTGTTGTTGTTGTTGTTGTGAAGTGCCGTCGAGTTGATTCCAACCCACAGTGACCCTGAATAGGGTTGGCGAGGAGTACCTGGTAAGCTTGAACCACTGACCTTGTAGTTCAAATTGCTTTGCAGTCTGGTGTATTAACCCACAGTGCCATACCAGGACTCCCTGGTGAAGAAGTTGGTAGAATTCCTCAATTTCTTCATTATTGGTTTTAGTGGTAGGTGTACAAATTTGAGTGACAGTCATATTAAATGGTCTTCCTTGTAGGCAAATGGATAATATCCTATTACAGGTAGCATTGTACTTCAAGACAGATCTTGAAAAGCTCTTTTTGACAAAGAATGTGACACCATTCCTCTTGAATCTGTCATTCATGGTATACTAAACCATGTTAATTTTCAGATTCAAAATGGCCAATACCAGTCCATTTCAGGTCACTAATATGTCAAGAATATCTATCTTTACGCATTCCATTTATTCCACAACTACCAGTTTTCCTAGCTTCGTAATTTTTGCATTCTAAGTTCAATGCTTAAGGGACGCTTACAGCTATTTCATCTCATTCCCAGTCTTATCCCATCAGCAAATCAAAGTTCCGAAAGCTCTGCTCTATCTACATCATTAAGGTTAGCTCTACTTTGAGGAGGCGGCTCTTCTTCTCCAGTTGTATTTTGAGTGCCTACCAACCTGAGGGACTCATCTTCTGATTCTATAAGACAATGTTCCTCTGGTATTCAGACAGTTTTCAGTGACTAACCTTTCATAAATGGTCCAACTCTCCTTCTTCCTACTCTGTCTTAGTCTGGAAGTTCTTCTGAAACCTGTCCACCATGGGGGACCCTATTAGTATTTAAAATGCTGATGACAGAGCTTCTAGCATCAGAGCCACACATCTGCACCTAAGTTCCAATAATTAGGCTTTATGTGAACAACAGCAACAAAAAAACTTCTATCATGTTAAGCTACTAATATTTAAGTAATTCTGTTACAACAGCTAGCATCACCTCTAACCAACACAGGAAAATTAATTAACTTTGTAGTTTCAGAACGGAGGGCGTATAAATTATGTTTCAGGAGTTTTACATGAGAGTGGATGGAAAGACAAATTATTTAAATTTATCTAATTCTTAATAAACAATCAATCACCTGATAATAGCCCTATAGGGAAAATATTATTGTCAGAAAAGCTAAATTAATTGTCCTCAAGGTTTTAAAATTCCAGTTCCCACAGACTTTCCACTGTACCACGCTGGTCTCAGAGAAATGGAGAAAGCAAAGGAAGAAGGATCATTTAAAACATTTCATAATGTTTTATGATCAAAGTGATCAAGTTTAGCTAATATGAAGCACTGTAGTTGTTGTTAAGTGCTGTCAAGTTGGTTCTGGTTCATAGCAACCCAGTATAGAGTTTCCAAGGTGCGGCTGGTGGATTAGAACCATAGATTTTTCAGCTAGCAGTCCAGTGTTCCAATCGTCACACCAGACTCCAATATAAAGGATGTTGTTGTTAAGTGTTATCGAATTGATTCTGATCCATAGCAACCCTGCACAAGGTTTCTGAAGAGTGGCTGGTGAACTTGAACCACCGACTTGCGGTTCAAACCCACTTTGTGGTCCAGTGCATTAACCCACAGCACCATATGTGGAGTCAATGAAAATGGGAGAGCAGAAAAATGGAATTGGAACTGAAGAAATGTAGAATAACCCACAGATGTAATATGTTTGACAATTAAAGTGAGAGATGAGCAGCAGTATTCCATGTGGCAGAAACACAGCCTAGCAAGAAAATCTAGTCTAAGGTGGTTTTCAGAGCAGTGCTGAAGTAACTGACCACAGACACTGGGTAGGGGAAACAGTCCCTAGCATAATTGAGGAGATAGCACATTTATGAGATAAATAGAATTTGTGAATAACTTAAAGTCTAGTACAAGATAACAAACCACTTACACAGATACCCAGAATGTAAGAATAGTATACCAAGACTGACAGAGAATGATGTCTCATAACTGTCCTCTCCTCAAAGAACCTGAAAGAACATAGTATCTCAGGTGTACCCTTTAGGCTCCATCAGGTTCTCTGACATGTGGTTTTATTACTTCAAGTGGCAAAAGTGGAAAACAAAAACATGAGCAAAACCCATCATCTTTCCAACGTAAATTTTATTGCTATCCACTTGCTTGAGTTTGAACTTCACTGAAACAGTCCCTTTTGTAGGCTTTAGTATATTTTAGAAACCTTATTTTAATACTTCATGGCAATATTCTTATGTTTCCAGCTTCCATTTTATGCAAAATCAAGAGTTTTCCCATACATCCTTTATGCCAAGCTCTGCATCGTCTTTCCATTTGAATTCATCACCCAGTGCCCTACTCCAGCACAGTGGCCCAGTTGGCATCTTTTATAATTATGTATATATTTATTTTTTTAAGGAGCTCTGGTAGAGTAGTGGTTATGAATTGGGCTGCGAACCTCAGGGTCGGCAGTTTGAAACTACCAGCTGTTCCGCGGGAGAAAGATGAGGCTTTCTGCTCCCATAAAGATTTACAGCCTCAGAAACCCTGTACAGGGTCGCTATCAGTCGAAACCGACTCCATGGAACATAACAACAACAACAATATTTACTTTTAGCTGGGTCCTTGTATTTCTTAAATCTCTCTGGCCAGCATATTTTCCGACTTACATTCATTCTAAGCTTCCTACATGTAGTACACTACAGGCTTACTTATTATAGCTTATCTTCTAAGAAGGTACACAACTCTAACTTTTTAGGACCTTTGTGAACCATTCTGATCTTTGTGAACATTTAGATTCTGTCATCTACAATGTTCACTATCTCATGTTCCTTTCCTGTGTATTCCTCTAAAAAGAAAGGAAGAAATTATCCTTTAGCCCTTCTAAACTCAGTACCTAACAGTATTTACTTCTAGATCAGATGGATTAAGTGGCCTATTTGTTATATTCATTTCATTCTAAACAGCTTCAAGAATTGGAGTATTACAAGACACTTATACTTACCTGCCCTCAAATGCCACCCTGTACTAAGACATTTCTCCTGTTGCATCTATGGAATGTTGAATACATTTTTTTTTTCTCTTCTCCTCAATTTACACTTAAATTTATACAAGACTATATAAATCAGAAATGAACTAATGATTTATAAGTCTAATAAAATTCAGAAATCTGAAAGGAATATCTATTTCTCTTTTATTCCAGTCTCAAAATTTATTATCACAGTATTTAACTCTTCTATAAAAACTGAAGGACATCTATAAATGTCTCAGAACAAGCATTCCTTAACACAGACTAGGGAATATTTTCTTAATTATTATAGCACACAATTTATTTCTGAGGTCATCTTAAAAAAATCGAGTGCCAAACAATGTGAGTTTGCTGATGTCTAAAACCTAGCCAATGAAAACATCTACTCCCATAATCAGAAATAGATTGTTATCCATAGACTGTCTCAAGCAAAACAATTCTTTAATGTTCTTTGAAATATTGTCACTAAAATTAACTGAAACTTTATTTGTATGACTGCCTGTGGTTTCCCTTGTATGCCTAAAAAGAACAAGAAAAAGGATAAAAATATCCCAGAATTGGAAAAGTAGTCATTATGTTTATATTTAAACTTATTTTCATATTTTTATTTTTAAAATCCTTCCAAATTTAAGTTCATCATTTTGCAATACAGTGTAAGAATAAAAGAAAAAGAAAGCAATTTATTTTAAAAACAAAAAAGTAAATTGTGTATGCCTAAAATCCTTTCCTATAAGTCTCAAAATTCAAGTCTATAGGCTGAACACAACTGCGTTTTGTTTAGAATTTAAATACTAGGGGGCTTCAAAAAGTTAATGGAAAAACGGAATTGAAAGATATTGGAATTTCTCCATGAACATTTTGAAGCCTCCTCGTAAGTATTTCCTGGGGGAGAAAGGTGGCAATAGAAAATAATTTCAATATTAATACTATGCTGTAAATCCAGATTTATCATCAGTTACCATAAATAAGTAAAGCTGGTCTCTAGGCAGTAAACTCAGTATTCTCTTAGGAGTTCTCACCCTCAGTTCTTCCAAAAGAGAGAATCCTGCTTTCAAGATACTGTATTACACTAAAATACAAATGCTAAACATAGCTTAAGGTGTCATTTCCAGAATATACTACGAGTCAAAAGGCCTGGATTTCTGTCTCAGTTCTGCTACAACCTACCTTTTAGAATTTGGTGAAATTTCAGTTTTCTAAGGCTCAGTTTCCTTATTTGCAAATTAGATAACTCTGCCACCAACTAACTTAGCTTGAAAAAACAAGCTTTCATACATATGACGATAAAAACCTTTCATACTATGAAAACACAACTGACACTAAAGAATCAATTGCTATCAAATATGGGAAAGTCCGCTGTGATGTACTGAATTATTTAATGTGTCTTCTAGCCACACTGTTGCTAAGTGCTGTTGAGTCAGTTCTGACTCAGCTACCCTACAAAGGGTTTCCAAGGAGCAGCTGGTAGGTTTGAACTGCCAACCTTGAGTTTGCATCCAGTGCTGATTCTATAGCGCCACACCAGGAGCTTTTGTAAACTCCCACACCAAATGACTTATTCCTGATAAGTCTGGGTAAGAGAAGGTGGAGGAAGTTGCTGGAGGATATATGATTCACTGTGAGTGACTGCTAACAGGACTGTGATTTTAAACACTTGGAAATGGAATGAGAGGATTAATTAATGTTACCAACCTGCTGGGCTTAAAATGAGCCATTTCAGAAGCAGGATGGGGGAATCTCACTATCATCCAAGGATAACCTTTTGACCCTGAGATCTCTGCTCACTGAACCTCCTCAATTCAGGGAAAGAAAGCTGTGACACTGGAGGAATAGCAGAGGAGTGGCAGAGGAGCAGCAACAACGGGAAAAAAAACAGAGCATGATACAGAGCTGTGGGCTTCCCAGCCCATGGACCAAGTAAAGGTGAGTGACTTCGGGCAGGAGGCTTGCTTGCTGAGTAGGGTCCCTCCAGACACGTAATTGGGGGAGCTAGGCTTGCTGACCCATGGAGCTACAGAGGAGAGCCTTCAGGCTAAGGTTTATGATGGAATGGTGTGTCCTGTGGACATTAATCATCAGCCCTAAAAGAGCTTTGTTCACATTACCTGAGCAGAGAGGGACCTGCCTATGGGTGCACTTTCTGGTCTTGGCTCATAACCTGTTAACTTCCTTAAGAAACCTCGCAACTGTCATTATGGTGCCTGGGTTCTGTATGGCTATTGCAATGAATTATTGAAAGTAGTTGGGTAAAGAGTACTGTGGAGAGAAACGGCTGGTGCCACATTTTTTGCATAATAGAAAAAATTTCCAACATAATTCAACAGATCAATATTCTTTAAGAATTAATCTAATTGAAAATCATCTTTAAACTGTTAATATTTGGCCAAGACATGATATAGGAAAATCTTGTTGTTTATTAAGTGTTATCAAGTCAGTCCTGGCCCATAGAGACCCTGTATAGGGTTTCTACTGAGCAGCTTGTGGGTTTGAACTACCAACCTAGCAGGTTCAAACTGGCCTTGCAGTCTAGCGCAGTAGGTGAGGAAAAGTTCTGTGTCTTAGCACCTCTATTTCACCAACTTCAGAAACATACCAAGAGCACTAGAACATGGCAATGTCTTTTTACGAAGAAAAAAGATACCCAATTACCAAGTGGTGGCGATTATATGCCGTGGAATCAGTCCCCACTCATAGCGACCCTGTGTAGGGTTTCCGAGGCTGCAAATCTTTACAAGAGCAGAAAGCCTCATCTTTCTCCTGCAGAACCACTGGTAAGTTTCGAACCACTGACCTTGAGGTTAGCAGCCCAACTTGTAACCACTACACTGCCAGAGCTCCTTATTTACTAAGTTTTACTGTTGTTGTTAAGTGCCGTCCAGTCGGTTCCGAACCATAGCAACCCTGTATAGGGTTTCCTAGGAATGGCTGGTGAGCTTGAACCATTATCCTTGCAGTTCAAACTCACTTTGCAGTCCAGCACATTAACCCACAGTGTCACACCAGGACTCCTATTTACTAAGTAGTAAGGTCAGTATGTGTCGCTCCCTCACTGCTGATTATTACAAACATCTATCTATTACTTTGACTTTCAAACAGCAAAAATGATCCTTTCTCAGGTTTAATTAAGTAATGATGGTTCTCTCTGTTCCATGTCTGTTCTCACTGAAATGTATGAAGGTGGTATTCACTGTTCACATTGTCTAACTGCCTATACTTCGACACTCAGTGTGAGGGGAGGGGTTATTTTTGTTGTTATTAAGTGCCGTCAAGTCTATTCCGACCCATAGCGACCCGGTATAGGGTTTCCAAGGAGCAGGTGGTGAGCTTCAACTGCCAAACTTGCAGTTCAAACAGCTTTGCAGTAGCCCACAGCGGCACACCAGGACTCCAAAATGTTGTTGTTATGCGCCGTGGAGTTCCGACTCTTAGCGACCCTGTACAGGGTTTCTGAGGCTGTAAATCTTTATGGGAACAGAAAGCCTCATCTTTCTCCCCCAGAACAGCTGGTAGTTATGAACTGCTGACCTTACTGTTCGCAGCCTGATTCGTAACCACTACCCTACCAGAGGGGAAGTAACAGCTATTAAAACTTCTAAAAGGTCCCCAGCACCAAAAATTTCCCCTCTCAGACATCACTGAAAAGGATACAGAAACAGGAGGTTTAAAAGATTTTATAAATGCCTAGTTGTTAACACTTTAAAACCAACTATTGGAATTTGAAGGCAGTAGGAAACAGATAAAGGATTACAAGGGGTTTTCCAAAAAGTCACTTACCCTTAAATCCTCACATATTTTCCCATTTTCATTGCCAAAATTCAAGATTTACCCTATCGAATCCACAACCTTCTTTACACAACTGGATATAACAATCAAAACTAAAGCATTCTATATATCTATTATCCTCAGTTTAGCAGAACAGGACAATCATTAGCTAGAATGAGAAAATTCCCAATTTTCAACATCAGTTTTATTCTAACAGACACTTCTGACCCATTCTACCAGGAGAGTAGCCAATTCTTCCTATACAGGAAGGGCTGCAAGATGTCAAAGAATAACAACAACAACAATAAACAACCTCATTTACTGAACTTATTTTATGAAAGATATAATTCTAAGCATTTTATGTGTATTTTTTCATTTTTATCTTCAGTGCACTCCTACGAGCACTCCTATGTTAAGCCCTTTAGCTCCAAGTAATTTACAATTTACAAATATCCCACGTGCTACAGAGTGAAATGCTTCCTAAGGTTTTCTTGTCTGTAATTTTTTACAGAAGCATATTTCCAGACCATTCTTCCATGGTGCTGCTGGGTGGGTTTGAACTGCCAAACTTTTGGTTAGTAGTCCAACACAAACCATTTGCACTACCCAAGGGCCTTCCTTATGAGAGTACTACAATCATTCACTTCCTTTTACAGATCAATGCTCTAATGCCCAAAGAGGCGAAGTAACTTGTCAAAAGTCACACCATGCAGCTGGCATTTCAATCCAGGCAGTCAGCAACAGAGCTTTTATACCAAATGTTCTCTCACCAAGGATTGCTTGAGGACACCACTCATATGTGTGTGTGTGTACACTGTATAAAAAATATACACATACACACACTCCAGTGCACTGTTGTCATTGTTAAGTGCCGTCGAGTCGGTTCTGACCCACAGCAACTCTGTATAGGGTTTCCAAGGACCAAATTTTATAGATAGACTGAGAAACACTTTCGGGATCATCTTTCATACCCTCCTGTCCTGGGCATCATATATTATAATTCAGCCTTTTAAATCCCTTAAAAATGTTAACAACAACAAAAAGACAGTTAAATTCTCTATAAGACAATCTCTGGATCCTGTAGTTAAGAAGGAAAGAATTAAGATTTGTGATAACCAAACCAAATTCAAAACACTGATTGTCGTTGTTGTTAAGTGCCATCGAGTCAATTCCGACACATACCGACCCTGTATAGGGTTTCCGAGAAGAAGCTGGTGAGCTTGAACCACCGACTTTGCAGTTCAATTGGCTTTGCAGTTTGACACATTAACCCACAGTGCCACACAAGGACTCCCAAACACTGATTGGTCACCATTAAACCAACCTCTTGTTTCTATTTTATTTTTCACTTAAAAAGAACCTGGAAATTTCAGGGGGGAAAAAAATAATAAATAGTTCTTTAGTAATATGCTAGCACTGAAGCTAAGATTTTGACTGAAAAAAATCAAAGGGCTTTTTCAGCTTCCAAGTTCATAAAGATCATCAATTTCATCTTTAATATTAAAGAGAAATTTAAATGGGAAAAAGAAGAACAAAACAGGCATTTAGAAATCACTATGTTCACAAGTTATTGTACATTGGGGTTGGTGGAAAGAGATATTCTTAATAACACCTTGTAGCTAAATCATATTATTTAATAATAAGCAGAAATTGGCGTAACATATTTCATAAAGATAATGTTCTACATCCTAGTTTGTTAAGTATTGTCTGGGTTCTTAAAAGCTTGTGAGTAGCCATCTAAATCTAAGATACAATGACTGGTCTCTTCCCATTTGGTGCAAAGAAGGAAACTAATAATTCAAGGAAGGTGATAGCCCACAGGACTAATGGCTCACATGAATCACAGCCCCCTCTAACCTGAGACCAGAAATAGACCACTACCAACCTCTCTGAGCAGAGTCACAATAACATTCCTGGTTAAAGGGGGAGAAAAATGCAAAACAAAACTCAAATTCATAAAAAAGATGAGATTTATTGGGCTGATAAAGACTGGAGGAACCTTCCCCAGCACTGTCTGAAGATTCTCTTTTAAGCTGAAATTGAAGTCACTTCTGGAGTCAGGCAGGCTCAGCTCCAGATCTACAGAACCCACAGAGCCAACAAACCAGCATTCAACCAGTCACCCTGCCGCCTCCCCCCCACACACACACACACCTGCCCTGTGGTCCTAACAGACACAGAAACCAGCTCCATCAAGGGCGTCCAAGAACTACTTCAGGGCTGAGTGCTCTAAATTGAGGCCAACTGACAAATATTGCATGACACCACTGTTGTAAAAAGTCAAGAAAATATTTTCTTACTAAATGAAACAGACTATAATGGTTACAGGGTGGAGGGGGGAGTAGGGAACAGGTAAAAAATATAAAGCGAATAGAGGTAAATACTGTTAACTGATGGTACATGGAGTAGACTGCAATCATTATAATGACATGAAGCATATGATTTGTTGAATGTGGGACTAATGATCTGTTCTGTAAAAACGTAACTCAATTTACAAGAAAAAGTTTTTAAAAGTACAACATTAAAAAGGCATTTGAAAATATGGAATAAGAAAAGTATTGTTATAAAAGTACAACAATGCGACACAAACTTACCAATTCAATGCCCTGTGGAAAAGGTGTATCATCCCAGTCCTTCTGTGGAAATCTCTGGATTATTTTCCCCAGACCTTCTCCTGATCCTGTTAATAAAATCCAAGGGAATTAGTTACAGTGGAATAAAAAGTCTGAATACTTATTTTATTAGTACTTATTTCTAATTGAGTATTTGTTGAATTAACTGACATATCATTTTTAAGTTTAAAAGAGTATAAAGTTTAAACTCATTTCAAGTTTAAGAGTCTTGACCTTATAAGCACAATACTGAAATGACAGACAATCTCTATCCTACAGATGCTCAAAACAAAGGTGATACATATGAAAGCAAGGAAAATAGCTAAGAGGCAATGACACCTAGAGTCTCAACCATACCAAGGGAGTATGTTCTTTGTTTCCCAATAAGTTATCTTCTCAGTATCCTAAACGCAAACTTAAGAACAGCTTTTCTATGGAAACAAAATCATTTAAGCAACTGAAATGGTACTGTTAGCACTAAACTTCTTACAGATTACGTTTTTCAGACTTTTCTAGAAATGGGAACTTGATCATTGTCTAGGCAAGATTTTGCAACATTAGAAATATTGACATTTTAGGTTCAGCAATAATTTTTTTGTTGACAGCTGTCCTGTGCTTTGTAGGATATTTAGCAGCAATTCCAGCTTCATCCCACTAGATGCTAGTAGCAGCCCTCTCTGTAAGATGTAACAACTAAAAATGTCTCCAGAAAGTGCCAAATGTCTCAATGCCCCCATTTGAGACTTCTGGTCTACAGTACTATTACTATATATAAACTATCCTGTGACACGAAAGTATGGATCAACTTGCAATTCAACTCTGGTGATATAATACGTAAGTAACCCAGCGACAGAAAGTCCATGTCAGACAGTTAGACTGCATTTTGTTATACTCTTTAAAGAGCTTCCTTCATAGGGTGTCATACTCTATGTACTATCCTAGCTCACCCTGAAATGAAAGCAACAATGTTTCTCTTTTCGGATCCTGTGTCTGTCACTGTATTTCTAGGCCTCCCTTCTTGCTTTATTTTGTTAGCATTTGCACATCATAAAACACAGCCATTTCAAAATGGACTGTTTGATGGCGTTTACAAACTCTCACAGAAAATAATTTCAGTAAAGAAATTTTAACTGAAAATGAAAATCACTCAATTTAGTTATTTATTTTTTAATGTTCAAGGAGTTTCCTCCGGAAAACATTTTCCAAACAACATCATAGATATTGGCATAATTTATTTTCTCCAAGTAGAGTCAAAACTTCCATACAATCAAAAAAAAAGAAAAAAGTCTTAGTAAAACATGTTATATATACTTCATTGACAATGGCAATTCTATCCCAAAACAATCTGCTTGGAATGTTAACAGTGTGCCTACCACCTGTTCTTCCCTCCTTCACCTCAGAAGAACATTTCCTCAAAGGAAATGGCTGAAGCAAAAATACAGTGCTTGGCCATCAGAACTTCTGGCCTATCTAGTGAATATGAAGGGCTTCAAAAAGTTTATTATCTTTTATTTCTGTTTTTTCCATGAAGTTTTTAGAGCCCCTTCATATAACTGAAGTATTTGTTTTAGTAGGGTAGAGGCTGATCAGTAGAAATTTGATTTTACCTGCTAGCAGGTACAATTTAAATGAAGCCATATTCATCTACCAGGTCTCAAGTTTCCCATCATTGATTTATAATTTTTTAAATCATATGTTAAAAAAGGTTTTATCTTTTACCCAAAAACTAATATTACAATTACCAAACTAAAACCATCAATCAGAATATAAAAGTTCACCAAAATAAGGAGATCTAATTATCCCAGTATAGACCAACTTTCAAAGAATGAGGAAAATAAAAGTTGTTCATTCAATGAAAAGAAAGCATGCAGGAAATCAATTTACAAAAGGCTTTCATATTTGATCCATTTAGAAGTTAATGAAAGAAGTCTGTTTATTCCGGCTAAACTAGCCTTTTTGTGGTTATTCAACAATTTAGGTAGGAATGCAATGTGATTTTCTGATTTTCCAGTAAAATTTCTTATTATTCAAAAGGTTTATTTGGAACACACAAATTTTTTTTCCATAGTTAACCTTAACCAAGAGCTCACAGAATTTTATAGAAATGAAAAAGAATGTATTCTAAAAGTGACCAGAATACATGAAGAACAAGGTAAATTATATTACTAGACATAATAAATTAGAGATTTAAACAGATAATTGAACAAGTTAAAAGGTAAAAACAACCCATGTGTCCATCAACAGATGAATGGATTAACAATATGTAGTTAATACCTACAATGGAATATTATTCATATATTAAACTACTGAATACAAGCTACAGCATGGATGAATTGTGAAAACATTATGCTAAGTGTTAAATAAGCCAGTTACAAAATAAATAAATATTGAGTGATCCTGTTGCAATAGAGTGGTATGCTTAACCATTTGCTCAACCAGGGCTCCTTGAAACATGTTATCCCTCTCATATATGAGGGAGCTTCAAAAGTTCATGGAAAAGTGGAATTGAAAATAATGGAATTTTTCCATAAGCTTTTTGAAGCCCCCTGGTGTAACTGACAAATTATGCCTGGTAATTCTATAGTGCCTAAATGTTGTAAAATAAATAATGTTCTTCCAAAATATGTGTTGGTGATAATAAAAATTTTTAAAAAGTAACTATTTTGAATTCCAGTTCATGAATAGGAGATACTACATATATTTATTCTTATTTCCAAAATTTATTGGAAACTTAACAGGAAGGGTACTTGGAAAGCATGTAAAAGTTGTTATACTTCCAAAGCGAGCCCAGAGATACAATAATTAATACATAATTCTCTCACTGTTAACAATAGCTAAAATCACCTCCCACAGACAACTAGTATGCCATCTCAAAGGTAAATATGATTTCCATTTCCTTACCTATGTCATCCAATGATTGTTTCATTTCTCAATAATAACGATAAATACAAATAACACAAAATACTAATATGTCCCCTTAGCTGATAGCTTTAAACAATTTTTTAAAATATGTGTATGTGTGTGTGTTTGTGGGTATATATACTGTTGTTGTTGTTAAGTACCATGGAGTCGGTTGCAACTCATAGCGACCCTGTACAGGGTTTTTGAGGCTGTAAATCTTTACTGGAGCAGAAAGCCTCATCTTTCTCCCGCAGAACAGCGGTAGTTTCGAACTGCCTACCTTGAGTTTAGTAGCCCGATTCGTAACCACTACGCTACCAGAGCTCCTTGTGTGTGTGTGTGTGTGTATAATATGTGTGTGTATGTGTGCGTATATGTATGTATACATACATATGTTGCTGTTGTTGTTCAGTGCTGTAGAGTCTTTCTTACTCATAGCAACTCTATACAGAGTGTCCAATGAGTGGCTGGTGGGTTTGAACTGCCAACCTTGCAGTAAGCAATTCAGTGCTTGTCCTACAGCACCACACCAGGAATGAATATATGTATATATTTTACACACAAACACACACACTACTGTATCATGTTTTGATAGAAAGTACAACCTACAGAACATAGGACCCTAGGACCAATGCTCTTTTCATTTATACGTATATTGTTGTTGTTGTTGTTATTGTTGCTGTTAAGTGCTGTGGAGTAGGTTCTGACTCATAGTGACCCTACACAGGGTTTCTGAGGCTGTAAATCTTTACGGGAGCAGAACACCTCATCTTTCTCCCACAGAACCGCTGGTAGTTTCGAACTGCAGACCTTGAGGTTAGCAGCCTGATTCGTAACCACTGTATATGTACATATACATATATGTTGCTGTTAAGTGCTATCGAATCTTTCCAACTCATAGCAACCCTATACAGAGTGTCCAAGGAATAGCTAATGGGTTTGAACTGCCAAGCTTGCAGTTAGCAATCCAGTGCTTATCCTACACCACCACACCAAGAATTAATATATACAGACACACACATTCAAACTACTGTATCATGTTTTGATAAAAGTACTTCCTACAGAACAGAGGACCCTAGGGCCATCAAGAGGGAAGACCATGAGTGGAATGTGGGATCCTAACCATGCAAGTAGTGACAGCAGAGAAGGAGGCAGAGGAGATGGCACAGACAGAGAGCAGCTGAGGACTCTAGGCCCATGGAATGAGAAAAGCTGTATGCCTGTGGGCAGGAGGCTGGCTTGCAAAATGTGTTCTTTGGACATTTAAATAAATATACATTTTCTGGGTGTTTTATGTACATCAAAACAAAACAAAATAAAAGGGAACACAGGTAAATACTGTTAACATAAGGTACATGGAGGGGATTGCAATCATTGCAATGAAACAAAAGATGATTTGCTGAGTGTAAAACTAATGATTTGCCCTGTAAACGATCACTCAATTCACAATAAAAGTTTTTAAAAGTAGTACTACCTATATTGGGAATCAGGAGATCTGAGCCTTGTCTTCACTCTATCAATATAATTGTCCAATTATCTAAGCCTCAGTCTCCTACATATAATGTGGATCTTGGGTCATTTCTAGTTCTAAAATTCTACTTATGGTAAATAAACCAAATGTGACATACATATAATTTACCACTAGATGGCTAAACGCTACAGTTGCCGACTAAAACAAATGTTGACTAAAATCTTTACCTTGCAAAGAAAGAGATGCCAATTTAAACTAAGCCTTGATGACTTGTCTGGTAGCAAAAAAATTCCAGACTACTGCCTAAACACCTTTATTTTGTATGATGCAGAATAACAGACTTTTTTCTGGACTTTTAAAAGTTATCTTACACCTAATTAAGACTCACAAAGGCATGCTTAAAGTATAGTATTGAGAAATCAATAACCTTAGAAATGAAGTTAAGGAAATGCGGTGAGCAAGTACATAGAATCAAGGGAAAGGAGGAGGAAGGAAGAAGAGAAAATGGAATTTGGTTTGTTTTTTTCCTTTAGTGGGAGGGAGCAAGTGAATTTTCTACAGTATCTGTGCCTTCCAAAATATTTATAAGAATGTAAAAGTAGAGGACTTTCGGCAAGATGGCAGACTATACAGATATCAGAGACAAAATAAGAGACACATATGAAAATTCTGGCACCCTGAACTTCAGAAGAAAGGTTAGATAGGTAGCTGGTGTGCTTGCTGGGGTAAGAGGCTGAGTAGGGACGGCAAGAGGAAGAGACTGTCTGGTGAATGGCTGGCTGGACTTGGTTCTACTAGCATGTGAACAGCTTTGACAGAGGGAAGCAGGCAGAGCAGATTCATGTGAGCAACAGAAAAACTGCAATTTCTTTTTCCCCATGCTCCCATGGTGACCATAAGTGTGGCCAGATCCTACTCTCATCAACCCCAACACAGACCTTGCTCTCAGGGAGTTCGGAGCTACACGGTTAGGAGTCATGCCAGTGTGAAGTGGGGATTGGCTGCATCACTTAGTTGTGCTGCTTTCGTGCCTGGATTCAGGTGGGTTCAGCTGCAGATCTATAAAACCCACAGAGCCACCAGGCCAGCATTTAACCAGTCATACTGCCCCTAGCTGTGCTCCTAATAGAACTGAAATCAACTCCATCAAGGGTCCCCAGAACTACTTCTGGATTGAGTGCCATGAACACAGATAACACTGAGGAACAAGAACTCCATCTAGGGACAAGAACTTTGTTGTCACATCCATTCCACAATCGCTTCATGAGCTCCTTGAATTGCAGGAGCCCCCCCAGATATTTCTCCCCTAAGGGTCCAATAACTGTAATATTTGTTTTTCAAATACAACAACCCCACAATGCCCCAGAGACAACAGAGACAATTTTAGCTCACATAGAAAAACAATAGAGAATGGCCCAAACGAATGACCAAGATGCTGAGACAAAAACAATTTTGCAGAAGCAAAGCCAATAGAACTAACTGAAAAATCATCCATAGGAATGACAATTAGGTACCTTCAAAGAATCAACAGAAAGATCACAAAATCAAAGAGAACACACAAAAAAACTAGAGAAAATTTCAGGAAGACACTTCAAAAACATATAGACAAAATAAATGAAAAATTTGAAACAATACAGAACCTTAAATTAGAAATCCCAAAGATTAATACTAAGATCTCAGAAATGGGCAATACATTGAAAGGGCAAAGGAATAGATGTGAAGCAATGGAAGCCCAACTTAGTGGGCTTAAAGATAAATATCTCAATACTAGTATTGTAGAATAATAATCAAAGGAAAAAAAATTCTGAAGAAAGCCTAAGAGTTATGAGGAACACCAAGAAGAGTAACAACTTATGGTTATCAGAATTACAGAACAGGAAGAAACAGGTATAGAGAAAATTGTGCAAGAGTTGTAAGAAAACTTCCCTGATATCATTCATGGAAGATGAGAAAATAAGCATACAAGATGCAGAACGAACTCCAAACAGGATAAATAGCAAAGAAAACAAAAGAATGCCACCAACACATATCAAAATCAAACTTTCCAAGATCAAAACGAGGAAAGAATCCTGAAAGCAGTTCAAGAAAAATGAAAAAGTTACCTACAGAGGAGAGCCAATAAGACTAAGCTCTGATTTCTCAGCAGAAACCATACAGGCAGGAAGGCAAAAGGATGACAGATACAAAACTCTGAAAGAGAAAAATTGCCAACCAAGAATCATATACTTAGCAACAGAAGCTTTGCAGTCTCAAATATGAAGATGAAATTAAGACATTTCCTGATAAACAAAAATTAAAGGAATTTGTAATGACCAGACCAACTTTACAAAAAATGCTAAAGGCTGTTCTTTGGACTGAGAACCAACAACAACAACCTGAGATTATCATACATGACAAAAGCAGACAAATATGGAAGTCTTTGGAGTAGGGCAAATATACAAGACTGAAACAGGGAACAGGTGGTATCAATGTATAATGAAGTCAACTACAAGGCAAAAAGAGTATTAGACAGGGCTCTGGGATATAGGGATTGAGACATGGTTAGATTGGGAAAAGAGATGACTATACACATGGGCTCGCCAGATGGATCACATAGAAATCAAATTGACTACATCTGTGGAAAGAGAAGATGGAAAAGCTCCATATCATCAGGGAAAACAAGGCCAGGGGCAGACTGTGGAACAGACCATCAATTACTGATATGAAAATTCAAACTGAAGCTGAAGAAAATGAAAACAAGTCCACGAGAGCCAAAATATGACCTTGAGTTTATCCCACCTGAATTTAGAGATCATTTGTAGAACAGATTTGAGACATTAAACACTAAAGACCGAAGACCAGAAGACCTGTGGGATAACATCAAGAACATCATACATGAAGAGAGCAAAAAGTCATTAAGAAGACAAGAAAGAAGGAAAAGGAAAAAATGGATGTCAGAGGAGACTCTGAAA
>NW_006408737.1:3132643-3142531 GCF_000296735.1 Chrysochloris asiatica
AGAGGGAGAGGGGCTGTGTGCTGACAACCAGGGGGCAGGCTTGCAGGGTATACCCTTTGGTTGGTTGATGATGCATGGAGGGGATTGTAACCATGGGAATGAAACGATATATGACAGGATGAATGTAAAACTAATGTTCTCCCATGTAAACTATCACATAATTCACAATAAAAACATTTAAAAAAAAGAATATTAGTAAGGATGCTTAACTTCCAAATGGCAAGGAAATCAAGTAGAATTCAAGATATACCAGACTGCTTTAAGCAGGAAAATTATTAATAAATCACAGGGTAACTACAAAGAAAAATACTACATCCGCACATCAAGATAAAGAGGAAAATCAGAATGATTTAGTGAACATTAAACACAACAGAAATGAAGGTGAAAAGAAAACCCACAAACAAAATGAACTCAGTGAAAAAAATTATGTGAAGCAAAGAATTCAGCAGCCCCACAAAAAAGCACAAAGAAAAATGTGACAATCATACCTATTGATAATTATACTGGCTATAAATGGTTGCATGTACTATTAAGAGCCATAATGAGGAAAATGGATGGGAAACAGGATCTTTAAATGTGCTCTCTACAGGAGACATAAACAAACCGATGGACACAGCCTAAATGTACATCAACAGAAGAATGGTTAAACAAACTTTGGTACATACACACAATGGAATACTACAAAATGTTGAAGAATGATGATGAATCTGTGTAACGCCTCACAACATCGTTGAACCTGGTGGACATTGTGCTGAGTGAAATTGGTCAATCACAAAAGCACAAACATTGTATGAGACCAATGTTATAAAAAGTTGGAAAAAAAAGGTTTTCTTGATAAAAGGAACAACCTATGATGGTTAGATGGTAGGGAGTTATTCATGGCCTAGAGGGTAGACACATGTTAACATGGGTAACAGGACAGGCAGCATACAAGAGGGAGGTTACCAGGGGAAAGATGAAGGTGGGAGACACAGGGAGGAATGAAATTGTTAAAGGGAATAGAGGTAAATGCTGCTAACTGTTGGTACGTGGAGGGGACTGCAACCAAGTAATGAAGCGAAGTATATGATTTCTTGAATATAAAACTGATGATTTGCTCTGTAAACCTTCACTCAATTTACCATAAAAATTAAAAACAAAAAAAGAATGTACGAGTATTACCATTATGTCACAGCAGGAAAAAAAAATTCCAAATACATTACTTAGGAACAGCTTAACAAGCACTAATATTTAGATAGTATCTATAAGGTACAGGTACCACTTTCAGCATGTTATTTAAATGTCCTCCAGAGAAAGATAAGCTTATTGTGTGGTAGTTGCTAAACATCAGAATTTTAAAAGAGGGCATTTTAAAACTAAGTAGCAAAGTTGACTAATCAACAGCAAAAGCCATCATGTTCATCTTCCTTACACAAGAGATCCACATCAGTCTCACAATGCAACCAAAGATTATACACATAAATATCTCTGTAAAACTCATTTAACTTGTAATCTCAAAACATCCCCTAAATTAATAAAGGAGAAGGAAAAAAATAAATAAGTCCTGCATTCTTACAGGATTTTCAGTGACCTGTGCCTTGCAAATCATTCAAGTCTTTGCCGTTAAAGAAATAAAGATGACAAATTCCTATTCTTCCAAAACAGAACTTAAACATGCCCTCTTCCTACAATGTTGTCATCTCTTAATTTTATATTTTTTTCCACCACCAATTCCTTCCTTCTAACTCAAAGTTCGTCTCTGAGAAAAGTTACAGCATAGATAACTCAAGCTTCTCTCTTCAAAAGTCAAAATTTCCATTTTGATTTACATATAAAGAAAGAGAATAAGTGAGTGAGTCCTGGTGTGACTGTAAATTTGGTTTGGACACAAGTTCAATGGTTCAAACTCACCAGCTACTCCTTGGAAACCTTATCCAAGGTTGCTATGGGTCAGAACTGACTTGATGGTACTTAAAAAAGAATTAAAGGTTGCTTATGTGACTAAAGTTATTTGTACTGGGCTGGTTATATTTTATTACCAGTAGTTTTCCTTGATATTTCATTATTCTGAAAACAACAATATTTTCTTTTTAACAGATTAAACATAGAATTTTGTTCAAGCTCCCAATGCCATCTTTACACCCTACTGAGCATTTCTACAAGTATAGCAAATTAATCATGACCAAAATGAGGTTTGCCATAATTTCTACAAAACCCTTTACTCCTTCCTTAGCTCAGAAAATGGCATTTAGTGTCTCAGTTAGATTTGGGGTCATCTGCACATAAAAGAAATCCTAAAATATCAGTAGCTACAACAGTATAAAAATGTATTTCCTTTCATATAAGAAAAATCGAATCTACACTAGGAGTCCCGGTGCGGCACTGTGGGTTATCGCGCTGGACTGCAAAGTTGTATCAACCACAAGGTCAGCAGTTCAAGCTCACCAGCCATTCCTCAGCAATCCTATACAGGGTCACTATGGGTCGGTACCAATTTGATGGCACTGAACAACAATAACAACAAATCTACACCAATGCTTATTGCTGCATTATTCACAATAGCAAAAAGATGGGAGACAGCCTAAGTGCCTCTCAATGGAAGAATGGATAAACACACTTTGGTACATACACACATGGAATATTACGCTACCTTGAAGATTAACAAGGAAGCTGCAAACCACTGCATAACATGGATGAACCTTGAGGACATTACATTGAGTGAAATAAGTCACAAAAAGACAAATATTGCATAAGACCATTATTGTAAAAGCATAAGAAAAGATACCCATACTAAAGGGGCAAAAAAATTCTTTGTTTGTTACCAGGGGTGGGTACCCATTTTACCTAGCTTCAACAGCTTGATGACCAGAGCTTGAATAGAGGAAGATAAAGAAATGGATAAAGGAAGTAAGTGTAACTTGTTACAATTTGATGAACTTGACCTATACTTATGGACTTATGTTGCTGTTTTTGTTAGGTGCCATCGAGTCGGTGCCAACTCATAGCGACCTTATGCACAGTAGAACGAAACACTGCCCGATCCTGGGCCAACCTCACTATTGTTGCCACGCTTAAGCCCACTGATGCTGCCACTTGGCCAATCTAGTAGCTCAAAATATCAACCAAGATGAAAGGAGTCTTCACTGCAAGGATCAAGTCTGTCCCCTCGGTATACAGATCAATAGAGATGGGCAAAATAGACACTGGCTACCTAAAATGGGGGTGCGGAGGCATAAAGGCATGAAGTGACTGGTTTACAAATTTTCAAGAGGGAGTTTAGTTTCAGAGTATGTGAGGGAAGGTAGGATCCCCACTGAATAATTTTCATCTTGTCTAGATGGGTCTGGTGGAAGGAGATGGGGATAGGATTCTTTGGATTCCATAATGAGTAACTGTTATAATGAAGAATTATGATAGTCACTACTGTAAAGGTAGGAAGTTGTGTAACAGAAAGGGGGGAGTAGTTAATCTTACATTCCAGGAACAGAGGACCCTAGAACCATCAAGAGAGAAGAGCATGAGCGGAACTTGGGATCCTAACCAGAGAAGCAGCGACACAAGAGATGGAAGCAGAGACAATGGCATGGAGAGAGAGCAGCTAAGGACTCTAGACTCTAGTCTAGAGAAAGACACTGTGTGCTGGCAGCCAGGAGGCTGGTTTGCAGAATGTGCCCTTTGGTCATTTAAATGATTATATATTTGAGTGTTTACATGTACAAATAAAAAAAAAGAAAATGAAAAACAAAAACAGAGGAAATAGAAGCAAATACTGTTAAATGATGATGCACAGAGGGATAGTAATCATTGCAATGAAATGAAATATGATAGATGAGTGCAAAACCAAGGTTCTCCCATGTAAATTATCACTCAATTTACAGTAAAAGCTTTTTTCAAAAGAAGAAATCTAGAAATGAAAGGCCAGGACTGATGGCAGATCTATGGTGTCAGGGATCCAGCTTCTCAGGCTCACTGCTCTACTATGCATACAGTCAGACCTTCATTCTCATTGTTTAATATGGCTTCTGGAGCACCAAATAGCACACCTGTGTTTCAAATAGAAATTAAGAAGAAGAAAGAAGGGCACAGACTACTTAAGGAGAATTCCTAAATGAACAAGGTCACATACATACCACTGACCCAAACTTAGTCACATAACCATGCCCAACAAGGCATGGTTAAGAGACAAATGGAATTGCTAATAAATCAGTTTCATTTCTAACAAAGGAGAAAAGAACAGATATTAGAAGCAGGTGAGCTGTTATTGTTAAGTGCTACTGAGTCAATTCAGAGGTGATGGATAGTTACTAAGACACTCCATACTCTTGACAAGTGCCAACACATTGTGCAGAACCATCTATTAACCAGGACAAGAGGGATTTTTCAGGAAAATGTAGAATTACAGGAGGAATGTTTTTAAGTGGCACTGAGTCAGTTCCGACTCATAGTGACTTTTTTTTTATAGGGGTTTCTAAAGCTTTAAATCTTTTCTAGAGCAGAAAGCCTCATATTTCTACGAACTGGCTGGTGGGCTTGAACTGCCAACCTTGTGGTTTGCAGACCAGTACTTACCCTACGGAGGCAATCACTATACTAAACAGTACAGTACCTCCTTAAAAACCTAGAAATAGAAATGCCATAGGATTCAGCAATCCCGCATATAGGTATACATCCTAAAGAAATAAGAGATGTGACACAAATTGATATGTGAACATCCATGTTCATTTCAGTATTAGTCACATAGCAAAAAGATGGGAACAACCTAAATGTTCATCAACAAATGGATAAACAAATTGTAGTACATAAATACAATTGGTATACAACACAACAGTATGGAACAATGACAAATCTGTGAAGCATCTTACAATATAGATGAACTGAGGACATTATGCTAAGTGAAATAATTCAATCACAAAAGGACAAATATTATATAAAAATACTATTATAAAAGCCACCTTTGATGGTTACCAGGGATATAAAGTAAAGGATTTTATTACTAACTAGATCATTGTTGTTAAGTGATGGTGAGTCAATTCCAACTCATAAAGATCCTGTATATGGTTTGCAAGGCTGTAAATCTTTGTGGGAGCACACAAATTATTTGTTGTTGTTATGTGCTGTCAAGTTGGTGCCAACTCATAGCGACTCTGCATAGGATTTCCAGGGATCAGCTGGCAAGTTTTAACCACCGACCTTGTGGTTCAAACCAACCTTGCAGTTCAATGCTTTATCCCACAGCACCACACCATAGATTCTGGTGTAAGGAAACGCAATACACAATACAAGGGAAGTCAGTACAACATAACCAAGGCAAAGGAAGACACAGAGATGTAATAAAAAATAATGGATACCCTATACTGGGTCACTATGAGTTGGAATCAACTTGACAGCACTTAACAATACAGTACATTCTATAACATATGCAATCCTACAACAGTAATAATAAACAATAAATTGTGAGTGGACACATAGATATATAAGCTAGATAGGAGTAGGAGTCATACAGGACTACAACCACATGCATATATAGTCATGATTATGGATTTTTCCACATACATATTTGCATGTGTTGTTGTTAAGTGTCGTCAAGTCAGTTTTGATTCACAGCAACCCTTTATATGGTTTCCAAAAATCAGCTGGAGGGTTTGGACTGCTAACCTTGTAGTTCAGCAGTCCAGTGCTGATCCTACAGTGGATTTTTCAACATACGTATTTGTATTTTCTTTACATATATTCCTGATGTGGGTGCTGTAGATAAGCACTATCTTGTTCTTATCCTATACAACAGTGTATTATTACTGCTAGCCAGTCATGATATTCTGTTAAGTAGATATATTTTTAAAGGATATGATATGTCAATAGCTAATCAAAAGATGCTAGAGAAGAGATCACATGTGCAACAGTTACAGATACAAAGTGGTAAAACTAATTTATGATACTATGCTATCAATCTCTAAGATCTAACTGCTGCACAGGCAAAACAGAAGGAGTTTAAAGGCAGGTGTGAAAAATTATCACCCCTGAGCTTCTCAAATCTGTAATGTGTCACTAATCTCTGTGACTCCGTATTAAACTGAGACTTTTGGTTTACTGTTTGGGTAGAAAGGGGCTCCAGAGGATTACACTTCGCTTTTCATAGCATTTGTTGTTAGGTGCTAGAAAGTCAATTCCAACTCATAGAGACCAGACAAAACACAACCTGGTCCAAGATCATTATCACAATTGACGCTATGTTACAGCTCACTGTTACAGATTTGATTGGATCACTCCATCTCATTCAAGGTCTTCCTCTTTGTTCACTGACCCTCTCTACTTTACCAAACATGATGTCCTTAAACATGATGTCCTTCTCCATGGACTGGTCGCTTATGCTAACATGTTCAAAGTACATGGGATGAGTCTTGTCATCCTTGCTTGTAAGGAGTGCTGGTGACTGTACTTCTTCCAAGACAGATCTGTATAGAATTTTGGCAGTCCGTGGCACATACAATATTCATTCCCAATACCATAATTCAAAAGTGTGATAGTTAAGGTTTTGTATCAATTTGACTGGGCCAGAATTCCCAGTGGTTTGGCAGATAAGATGTGCTTACTCCCATGGTGATGGAATTTAATACAGGCACAGTAAACTCTATGATGACTGGATTTGAGCAGGCAATCAATTGAAAGGATATTTCCTTAGGGGTGTGGCCTGCCCCCAACATAATGGACATACAGGAAAAAGCTTGTTCTTTTTCACTGGGGACATGGGACTCAACAATTTTGAGTCATTTCCTTGATACCAACTTCTCTTTATATACATACACATATAAGTTTCACTGGTTTTATTCCTCCAGAGAACCTAGCCTAAAACGAAAAGCATCATTCTTCTCTGGTCATTCTTGTTCAACATCCACCCATGCATATCAGATGACAGAGAGTATCACAGCTTGGGTCAGGCACACCTTATTCCTCAAAGTGACATCTTTAACATTTTAAAGAGTTCTTTTGCAGCAAATCTGCTCAATGCAATACATCAGTTGGTTTCTTAAATGCTGCTTCCATGGGCATTTACTGTAGATTCAAAATTTTTTCAATCCATCACAATTTCAGTATTTCCTTCAATGATGTTGCTTCATTAGTCCAGTTAAGATTTTTGTTTCCTTTATGCTGAAGTGTAATCCATACTTCATCAGTAAGTGTTTCAAGTTCTCTTCAATTTCCGTAAGCAAGGCTGTGCCATCATCTTATCATAGGTTATTAATGAATCTTCTTCCAATCCTTAATAGTGTATTCTTTTTCATAAGTTTTGTTGTTGTTAAGTGCTGTCGAGTTGGATCCGACCCATAGCGACCCTATACAGGGTTTCCGAGGAGCGACCGGTGAGCTTGAACTGCCAACCTTGCAGTTCAAACGACTTTGCTGTCTGGCACATTAACCCACAGCGCCACTCCAGGACTCCATAAATTTAGCTTCTCATATTTGTTGCTCACCATACAAAGTAAATCTTTTATCCATTGATCATGTTTTTTTGGTCCAGTTGTGAGGGTTTTGTTTTCTTTACATTGAGGTGAAATCCACACTGAAGATTGTAATCTTTGATCTTTTATCAGTAAGTGCTTCAAGTCCTCTTTGCTTTCAGTAAGCAAGGTTGTTATCACCCGTATTATCTTAAGTTGTAAATGAGTCTTCCTCCAATATTGATGCCATGCTCTTCTTCATAAAATACAACTTCTTGGATTATTTGTTCAGCACGTAGATTGTATGGTGAAAGGATACAACTGTGGGGCACAGCTTACCTGATTTTAAACCATTCATTATCACCTCATTCTGTTTGAACCACTGCCTCTTGGTCTATGTGTAGGTTCCACATCAGTACAATTAAATGTTCTGGAATTCACATTCTTCTCAATGTTATTCACTCTCTGAAATGTACTATAATCCACATAAGCAAATCCAATTGGACAGTCAATGAAACAGAGGTAAATATCCTCCTAGTATTTTTTGCCTTCAGCCAAGATCTCACATAAGCAATATCTCCCATTCCACATAATCTTCTGAATCCAACTTGAATTGCTGGCCATTTTCAAATTACCTTTAGAAAAAGTTTACTTTTCTGTGATATTAATGACATCATTTGATACTTTTGGCACTCTGTTATATCACCTTTCTTTGGAATTGGCACATACATGAATCTCTTCCAGCTAGGTACCTGTTGTCCAAGTTTCTTGGTATAGACAAATATGTGATTGCAGTGTTGCATCCATTTGTTAAAATATCTCAATTGGTACTCCTTCAATCCCTGAGGCTTTGTTTTCATCAGTGTCTTCAAGTACAGCATTCTTCTTTCAATACCATCAGTTCTTGATTACATCCCGCCTCCTGAAATGATTGAACACTGACCAATTCTTTTTCATACAGTGATACTGTATTCTTTCCATCTTCTTTTGATGCTTCCTGAGTCATTCGATATTTTGCCATAGAATCTTTCAATATTGCAACACAAGGCTTAAATGTTTTCCAGTTCTTTCAACTTGGTAATGCCAACTATGTTCTTCCATTATGATTTTCTAAATCCAGGTCTTTATACATATTTCATTATAATACTTAGTTTTCTCAAGCTACCCTCTCATTTGTTTGGCTCTTTTACATCATCATTTCTTCCATTCACTTCAGCTACTCTATGTTCAAGAGCAAGTTTTAGAGTCACTTCTGACATCCATTTTAGTCTTGTCTTCCCATCTTAATGACTTTTTGCTTTCTTTATGTGTAATGTCCTTGATGTCATCCTACAACTTGTCTGGTCTTAATAGTAATTGCATCAACTCTGTTCTTTTTTTCTTCTTCTTCTTCTCTTATCCTACACTATTACTCCCTTACCCATTCAGCCTATATCTCAATCCATTTATCTATGTACATAAAACTGTTGTTCCAAGGTTTTGTATATATCACTACTTACATCTATCCCCTTTAACCTATGCATACCTCCCTGTGTGTCTTCACAGATCTTCAGTAACCTTCTGCCAACCTCCCTCTTCTCGTATATTGCACTCTCCCTTCTCGTATACTACCCTCCATGTTACCCAAGCTATATCTACCCTCTAGCCAGTGAGTTACTTTCTCCTCCCTCCCACTCCTGGTAGCCATTGAGGAACGTTTCTTTTATTCTGGAAACCTTTTCTTAAGCTTTTACAATAATGGTCACATACAACACTTGTCCTTTTGTGACTGACTAATTTTAATCAGCATAATGTCCTTCAGATTCATCAAAGTTATGAGGTGTTTAGCAGATTCATCATTATTCTTCAACAATGCATAGTATTCCATTGTGTGTATGTACCAAAGTTTGCTTATCCATTCTTCCATTGTTAGACACTTAGGTTGTCTCCACCTTTTTGAGACTGTGACGAAGCTGCAATGAACATCGGTGTGCGTTTACCTACTTGTGTGCTGGCTTATATTTCTTGTAGATATGTACCAAGTAGAGGGATTTCTGGGTCATAAGGTTATTTCTATTTCCAACTTTCTGAGGAATTGCCACATTGTTCTCCAGAGTAGCTGAATCATTCCACTGTCCTACCAGCAATGTAGGAGGGTCCCAGCCTTTCCACACTCTCGCCAGCATCTGTCCTTTTGAACTTCGCTGTTAATGCACCCCAGAGCATTTTTGATCCTGCATTGTAATCTGTTAACTTCCCTAATAAGCCCGTAACGGTGAGTATGGTATCTGAGTTCTGTGTGGCCACTGCAACAAATTATCAAACCTAGATGAAAAGAGACAGTTCTGGAAGGAAAGGTTGGTGTCTTTTTTTTTTGCAAGGTCCTTCCTCAAATTAAGGTACCTTGCCTCTTCTTTATTCAAGAGGTTTCAAATCTCTGAAATGATAAATGTATGGGAATTGGGTTATCTTTTTTTTTTTTTTTTTAAGTTTT
>NW_006408737.1:3142631-3177919 GCF_000296735.1 Chrysochloris asiatica
ACTATGGGTCGGAACCGACTCTATAGCACTTAACAACAACAACAACATCCATAAGTATAGGTAAAGTTCATCAAATTGTAGTGGGTTATCTTTTTTTTTTTTTTTTTAAGTTTTATTGTGAATTATGTGATACTTTACATGGGAGAACATTAGCTTTACATTCATCCTATCGTATATTGTTTCGTTGCCATGGTTACAATCCTCTACATGCATCATCAACCAACCAAAGGGTATACCCTGCAAGCCTGTCCCCCGGTCGTCAGCACACAGCCCCTCTCTCTCTCTGGGTCTAAAGTCCCCAGCTGCTCCATCTCTGCCTCTATCTCTGGCGTCATTGCTTCTCTGGGTAGGGTCCCGCTCTCTGCTCTTTCCCCTTGATGGTCCCAGGGTCCTCTGCTCCTAGACTGCAAATAAAATCACTCCCCTCCTTTTGCTACAAAACATCTACCTTTACATTTCCAATCCTCACAAGCAGTCCTGATAACAATTATTCACTATTGTATCACAAGAGACCTATCCACATCTCCTTTCATCAACCTCACCTAGACAGATTGGATACTACTCATTGGAGATTCTACCTTCACCCATGCCCTCTGGATCTAGATTCCCTCTTGAAAGCTTATAAGCCAGTCACTTCTTGCCTTTAAAGCCCCCCATTTTGGGTAGCCAATGTCCAAGTTGCCCATCCCTGTCTACTCTGTGTATGGAGGAGGTGAGAATGATCCTTGCTGTAAAGATTTCTTCCCTCTTTTGAGCTACTCCACCTATAGGTGTAGGTCAAATTCATTAAATTGTATCAGATTACTCTTTTATTCCTCTTCTTTCTTCTTCTAGTTGAGCTCTGATCATCCAGTCATTGAAGCCAGGTCAAGTGGGTATTATCTGCAAGTGTGGGTGTTCTTATGCATGGAGCCTCTCTTCTTATCAGCTGGACGCTTCATTCCCCACTCCAGTCCTCTGTGGCTATGTCACTGACTCTGGGCTCAAGAGTCCCCAGGTCTTGCCACACTGCTGGCCAACCAAGTCTCCACCCAGGTTCACAGGAGTCTATTGAATGTTGTAGGGCTTAGCTCACAGCTTCATCACTGTTTTTCCCTCACTTCCCCTTATGGGTGACAAATGTAGTCAGCAATCAGAGCGTGTATTCCCATTGAGTTTGCTCTGTGGGGACCTGACCACTTGGCTTGATATCTTCTGGGAGAACAATTTGCTTGTCTTGTAGTAATCAGTTGGACTGCCTATACTGTTTTGCATTTTTCCTGTCGAGTCTTTCTTTCAAGAAGTTATCTTCTGTTCTTCTAGCTGCTCCAGGCTGGTCTGCTTGTGGGAATTGGGTAATCTTATTATGATGCCCTAAATTCAGTCCTATGTTCATCAGACCTATAGTTTTGTTTTTTTGTAGAGTTTTGTTTTGCTTTTGGTCTTTTTTAATTCAGGTATCTAGGTGAAACAAGACTTTAGTGAGCAGCCCATCTTCCCATGTCAGTCTTATGAACCTTAATCAATTTGCCTATTACAATAACCATGCCCACCATACCTCTAATGGTCTGGCTCTATTACTTGCTTCTGTCATTTCATGATACTAATTTTAATAGCTCTCATTCACTACCATCAAGTTAATTTTGACTCACAGAAACCCTATATAGGATTTCCAAGTCTCTAAATCTTTACAGAAGTAGAGTGTCTCATCTTCTCCCGCACTGAGGCTGGTGGTTTTGAACCAATTACCATGTGGTTCAGTACTTAGAAGTTCAGCACTTACCCTACATCTCTCAAAGTTATACCAAAGTCAGTGAAGACAGTCACTACAGCACTTTTTAAAGATGTCGGTATTCCCCTCATCCTTACATTTTCTTTCAAAGTGACAAAGAACATCCTCTTAAAGGACATAATTAGAGAGTAAGGAAGTCAGCTACATATAATCAATATACTCCAATATCCTCATCAGTTCCCCAAGACTGGCATTTCAATATTATTTAATATAGGTCACTATTGAATCCAAGTTTCAGTCAAACAAACAAGTAAACAATTAGAACCAGTCCCAGCTGCTTAAGCATCAAATCTCAAATCTCTCACTGGTGAACTTACATTAATAAATTCAGCTCACACTAAAATTAGATTCTTCTCTTCCTAGCCCAGCACCCTTGGATTCCAATTCCATATCCATTTTTACTGGGTTTTACAAATATAACTTAGCAAAGTTCTTGCAATTCTTTTGATACTTAAAACTTATCTTTGATTTTGAAATTGGTCTACTGGAATTGCTAGGATTTGATTCTAGCTATAGATCTAAAGGAGTCCTGGTGTGGTGATGTGGGTTAATGCGCTGGACTAAAAAAATCAGTGGTTCAAGCTCACCAGCTGCTCATCAGAAACCCTATACAGGGTCACTATGGGTCAGAACGAACTAAACGGCACTTAACAACAGCAACAACAATAGGTCGAAAGGTTATGAAGGCTGCTGGATGAAGAAATAAGAAAAGACAATTGTCACTCTACAAGGTGAGTTATTAGAGCATCTGTAGCACTATGAGATAATGCACTGGAACTCAGGTCGCTTTTGACCTGCACGACTGTCAGTTCATATTCACCAGTCACTCCTCAGAAACCCTATACAGGGCCGTTGAGTTGGAACCGACTTGACAGCACTTAACAACAACAAGGCAAAGCAGGATCAGCCAGTGTCATCAGTCAAGAGAAGAGGAGTTGCTTCTGCTAGCAAGAAAGGCTCAAGAAAAATGGTAAGTTAAGGAAAACTGGAGTTATCCAAATACTTGCAACTGTTACCATTCCAATTCTCAGCATTTCATTCTTTCCCAATTTATCATACAGCTGAAGAAGCAGTGAATTCAACCTACATCGTATTTCAATAAATTTAGTGAATCAGACTCTGCACCTGATTTTGGCTGCAACAACCCTGCAGTTAGATATATAAGATTCTTTTAAGCCAGTCACAAAACTCCTTAGTTCTTCAGCCATAACTTTAGTCAGGATTTTAAAGCACTGGCCCTGTTATCTGCTTTAAACCAGAGTTGCTCAAACTCAGCAATATTGACATTTTGAGCCAGGTAATTCTTTGTAGTTGAAGGCTTTCCTAGGCATTGCAGGCTGTTTAGCAGCATCCTTGTCCTCTATCCACTAGATGCCAATAGCATTTCTTTCCATTGGTTATGACAATGTCTTCAGATATTGCCAAATTTCCCTATGAGAAAGAGGTGCCTAAATCATCTCAGGTTGAAAGATTGCTTCTTTCTGCACTAAAGTTTAAAAACAGCTACTTCTCCCTGCCTTCAACAGGTGCTATAATCAAGGTGACCACAGATGAAAATCTAAGTAATTTTCCTCACTAGGTGCCTTCATTAATTACCAGTGAGACTTTCATATTCCTATGCCCTTGATGATAATGATTCTTGTAACACTTTTGGTACCAATTATTACATTGGTTCAAGATCAGACAGTAAAATCCATTCTAGGGAGCTTAAACAAATAGGAATTTAATATAAAGGTCAGATGCTTAAAAAATAATTTTTTTAAAGTGGAAAAGAAAAGCAGGCTATAAAAACAACTTATAGCCCAAAGAATCACTCTGCCTCACCCACAATCTGGGAAGCTATCTCAACCACTGAAGGAAGCTGATAAACTAGGAAACTGCTGCCGAAGCTGCAGAATTAGAAAATCACCTGCTAAATTAGGAAGCTGCCATGCAAACAGTTAGCTCAGAACAAACTCGGCTCTTTCACAATCCATCCAAGCAAAACTCAAGCCCACAGTCTACCTCTCTTCCCATATGATTTCATTCCAAATTATACAGCATCTGCAGAGTAGAACTGAATTATCTCCAGAAACAAAGTAACCTACAGGGGGGAAATGTATTGATCAGGAAGATAAGCACTCTCATTGTCAAAGCTACCATTTCTCATTGTAGTTTTTAATACTGAATTTTTCAAAATGAAATACTGACTTTTAACTTATCAATAACGTGGTTTCCTAAGCCTGAATTAATGTAAACTCGATTCTAAACTACAGTAAATGCCCTCTTGAAAGAAACTCTTTGTGTTTTCACGTGGCCTTCCAGAAAGAAGACTCCCCAGGATCAAACATGTATATATCTTCTGATTTTGAACTGCAATAGTCCCCCACCAGCACAGTTTCTGGGGTACTCATTTCTTATACAGACTATAGCAATAGTGTCCTAACTATCTGCAATAGCTTCCTAATTATTCTCATTTCCTAACTATTCTGAAGTTCTCCCTGATTTCACTGCTGCCCATTCACTCCAACCCATTTTCCTCAGTGCTGTGAGAATTTGTATGGCATGTACTCCATGATAACTGACTTCTCATCACAGTCATGATGTTGCTTACTGGTCCAGTTGTAAGGATTTTTGCTTTCTTTATCATGAGGTATAATCCACAGAGAAGGCTATAGTCTTTGATCTTAAAACTGTAATGTTGTTGTTAAGTGTTATCACGTCGGTTCTGACTCATGTCGTCGTCAGGTGCCATCGAGTTGGAACCGACTCATAGCGACCCCATGCACAGCAGAACGAAACAATGCCCGATCCTGGGCCAACCTCACTACCGCTGCCACACTTGAGTCCATCAATGATGCCACCTGACCAATCCATCTCGTTAGGGGTCTTCCTCTTTTTCTCTGACCCTCCACCTTACCCAGCATGACATCCTTCTCCAGCGACTGTTTCCTCCGGACAATATGTCCAAACTATGAGAGACGAAGCTTAGCCATCTTGGACTCCAAGGAGCACTCTGGCTGCACTTCTTCTAAAACAGATCTATTGATTCTTTTGGCAGTCCATGGCACTTTCAGTATTTTCCTCCAACACCACAACTCAAAGGCATCAATTCTTCTACGATCTTCCTTATTCACTGTCCAGCTTTCACATCCAAATGAGGTTATAGAAAATACTATGGCTTGGGTCAGGCGCACCTTCGTCCTCAAGCTGACATCTTTGGTCTTCAACACTTTAAAAAGTTCCGTTGCAGCATATTTGCCCAATGCAATCAATACATTGTCTGATCTCTTGACTGCTGCTTCTGCGAGTGTTGATAGTTGATCCAAGAAGAATGAAGTCCTTGACAACTTCAATCTTTTCTCCATTGATAAGAATGTTGTTTATTGGTCTAGTGGTGAAGATTTTTGTTTTCTTGACATTGAGATGCAATCCATACCGAAGACTGTGCTCTTTGATCTTCATAAGTAAATGTTTCAAGTCCTCTTCACTTTCAGCAAGCAAGGCTGTATCATCTGCATATCGCAGGTTGTTAATGAGTCTTCCTCCAATCCTGACGCCACATTTTTCTTCATAGAATCCAGCTTCTCGTATTATTTGCTCACCATACAGGTTGAATAAGTATGGTGAAAGAACACAACCTTGTCGCACACCTTTCCCAATTTTAAAACATTCAGTGTTCCCATGCTCTGTTCAAACAACTGCTTCTTGGTCTAGGTACAGATTCCTCAGAAATACAATTAAGTGTTCTGGAATACTCATACGTCTCAATGTTGTCCATAGCTTGTCATGATCCACACAATCGAAAGCCTTCGCGTAGTCAATAAAGCACAGGTAAACATCCTTCTGACTCATAGCGACCCCATATAGGGTTTCCTAGGAGCAGCTGTTGAGTTTAACCACCAACCTTGCTATTCAAACTAACTCAGCGGTCCAATGCTTTATCCTACAGTGTCACACCAGGACTCTAATATAAACCCCAAAGTCTTATTAGCTTGAAGAACCAGAGAACAGAGTTCAGAAAACCCAAAGATGCTGGAAAGTAAAAGAGGAATCTCAGAAAAAAATTAAGTCAGAAAGGAAAACACAAAATCTATGTACAAACTACACAAATTTATGCCTAACCCCTGAACCACACGTGAATTTGGTAATCTGTAAGTAGCCAGTTAAAGATAAAAGAACTGAACTGTAAACTATAAGAAATAGAGCTTGCAGTCTGAGACCAATCATGATAATTGCCTGTTAAACAAAGGCATTAATATACTTTGGAGAAATATAACAGAATCCAGCGTTTCCACAATTTAATAATTACAATGCCCAGGATACAATACCAACTTCCTTGACATATAAACAAGCAAGAAAAGACAGCCCATTTTCAAGAGATAAGATAACCAACAAAGACTAACTACAAGTGGAGTCCTGGTGTGGTGCTGTAGGATAAGCAATGGCGTGCTAACCTAAGGTTGGTGGTTCTACTATACAGGGTTGCTATGAGTCAGAATCAATTCGATGGCACTTAACAGTGACATAGCTGTTGGAATTAGTGATCAAAAAATTTAAGCAATTATCAATGATACAGAAAAAAATATACTTGTATAACAAATTAAAAATAGGAAGACAAAGCAACAGAAAAAACTATGCTTGCATATCAAGTTAAATATAGGAAGGCTTCCACTTCTAAGGCTGAAACTCAAAGGGAACACGTGAGCAGGCATGTAAGCTTGCTGGTGACCACACTGGTCTACTAGAGAATGGAAGAGGGGAAAAGGCAGTAATGAAGAAATGGGCTGAGTTCAACCATGTTCCATAGACTCCCATCGACTTGGAGATGAGAGAGAGAAGAGGAAGGGCCAGTTGGTCCAAAGTGTGGTGAGACCTGGAGACACCATGACAGGGACATAGCCATGGAAAACAAGGACATAGCCATGAAAGACTAGAGCTGAGAGTGAAGCATCCAGCTGGCACAAAGTGAGGGGAGATACACAAGAACACCCAAACCTGCAGATAGTACCCATTTGACCTAGCATCAATCAATGGCTTGATAATCAGAACTCTACTAGAGGAAGATACGAAAATTTTTTTAAAAAACTATTTTTGATAAAGGAAATGAGGACTCTAAATTCATGGAATTTAGAGGGACTGGGAGCTGGTGGCCAGGAGGCAGGCTTGCAGAATGTGCCCTTTGGTGGTTTACATTACTATACATGCCTGAGTGTTGTTTTTTTTAAAAAAAAAAAAAAGCTAAAATGAACAGAGAGAAATATTGTTAACTGATGGTGGTACATGGAGAGGATTACAATCATTGTAATGAAACAAAGTCTGTGATTTGTTGAATTCAAAACTGATGATCTGCCCTGTAAACTTTCACTCAATTCACAATAAAAACTTTTTTAAAAAAGAGAGAACATATACAACACCTAAATAGGAAGACTTAAAGCAAAAGAAGTGTGCTTTGTTAATCTTATGTACACAAGTCACTTTTAATACTTAATATGCTAGATTTTTAGGGATGCTTTCTTTACCAGTGGTGGTGGTAATGTGCCATGGAGTCGGTTCTGACTCATAGTTAGCCTGCAGAGGGTTTCCTAGGCTGTGATTCTTTACAGGAGCAGAAAGCCTCATCTTTTCACTAAGGAACAGCTGGTTGTTTTGAATTGTTGACCTGGAGGTTAGCAGCCAGGCTTGTAACCAGTGCACTACCTAGCAATAGTTTAGCTTAGCTAGTAAAAAAAGATCTGCTTTGAGCATTTTACGCTCTTTTAAGAGTTATCTATTATGGGAGCAAAATGAGACAAGCAACTTGAAAGATGAGACAGGAACTTTAGAGGACAATGAGTTTATGTTACTGAGGGAGCATATCTCAGAAAAGGAGGGTAAGAATAGTTGTACAACTCAAAAAATGCAATCAATGTCACTAAATGCACAAATTGTTGAATTGGTGTAGTTGTGCTGTGTATATTCTCAACAACAAAAAATAAATAACATTTAAAGAAAAAAATAGAGAGAACATAAAATAATTTTTTTTTATTGTCCCTGAGAACCTGTGTCACTCAGAATTAGCACAAAAAAACACTTGTTAACTGCCTTAAAGACAGCCCCCAAATCTTGGAGACCCCATGCATAACATAACAAGCCCATCCTATGACCTGCTGCAGGTCACACTACTGTCTCTCCAGGGTTTCAGGGGACTCATTTTAAGAAGTGCACCACCAGGCCTTTCTCCCTAGTCCTTCTCAGTCTGGATACACCACTGACACTGGTTCAGCACCATGGACTTAAAACCTCCACTGACAGGCAAGTGGTGGCTGCACATGAGGTGGGTTGGCCAGGAACCGAACCAAAGTCTCCTTTCTACCACTGAGCCACTTCCAATTGCCAAACCCAACCCAATGCCATCCAATCAATTCCAACTCATGGTCGTGGGGGAGCTGTGCCGTGGAGTCAGTACAGACTCACATTAACCCTGTGTAGGGTTTCCGGGGCTTTAAATCTTTATGGGAGCAGAAAACCTCATCTTTCTCCCAAGGAGCAGCTGGTAGTTTCAAACTGCTGATTGTGAGATTAGCAGCCTGACTCGTAACCACTATACTATCCAGAGCTCCTAATTCCAACTCATAGCTGCCCTATATAGGGGTTCTGAGACTATAAATCTTTACAGTAGTAGACAGGATTGATCTTTCTGAACCACTACTGCCCTTAAAATACACTTAGACTTATATATTGTTGTTCCTATTGTTAAGTGCTATTGATTCGGTTCCAACTCATAACAACGCTGTGAAGCATTTTCAAGGAGTGGCTGGTGAATTTGAACAGTCAACCCTGTAGTCAGCAGTCCAGTGCTTACTCTACAGCACCACACCAAGACTCCAAACTTATATAAATAATAAAAATTAATTAAAACAAACCACTGCCAGTGTTCCAAACTAACCCACACTAGGAGTGTATCTTAAAAACAAATATGTTCTTGCGTTAGTGTTGTTGCTAAGTGCTGCTGAGTCATAACCCTGTATAGGTTTCTGAGGAGCAGCTAGTGGGTTTGAACTGATCTTGTAGTTAGTAGTCCAGTGCTTATTCTACACTAACACACCAGTGCCACCCCAGGATTCCATAAATACAAGAATACCAAACTGAAATATTACTGATAATTTAACAATTTCAATTAATAAAAGTTAAAATATTTCTATTTCTATAAAAAATATCTGAATAAAACATTATAAATTATGTCAGATGGATGAAAAATACCACTGATAGTTACAGTATTTTTAAAACCCAATTACATATTAAAAACATCAGTTGTCTAACTGGTATAAAAATATTCTTGAGAAAACATTAAACATCTAAATCCTAGATTTAGTACTATTTGTACTATTAAAGTATTATTAAAGTCATATTGTACTATTAAAGTCATATTTGTACTATTAAAAATAGAAATGTGTTTCCTAATAATTGTCTTATTTTTGTTTCCTTTATTACCTCTACAGGCATTCCAGATGACAATATCATTAAAAAAAGACAGCTGGTTTTTTGTTTTCATTTATTTAATTCTATCAAAAGGCATCTTCAATTCATCCATCCGATTATGAAGGTTCTAAAGTAACATTCTGTTCCGTTTACTTCTATCTTACTACCCCAAGGGAAACTGTTTCTAGTAAGTCCAGGAACATTTCATCACTCTAGACTCAAATATTCGTAGTAAATTAAAATATGATACCATTTAATATCTACCAGGTTGATAAAAGTTAAACTAACTGGTAATACCTACAGCTGATGATAGGATTTTAAAAAAACATGAAAACAAAACAAATACAGTATATACTATACCCTGCTACTAGAAATGTAAATTGGCAAAATTTATAGAAGTCATCTCTGTAATACATTTCAGAAGCTTTAAAAGATTGTAGAAGAACTGATGCCTTTGAATTGTGGTGTTGGAGAATACTAAAAGTGCCATGGACAGCCAAAAGAACCAATAGACCTGTTTGGAAGAAGTGCAGCCAGAGTGCTCCTTGGAGCCCAAGATGGCTAAGCTTCGTCTCTCATACCTTGGACATATTGTCCGGAGGGAACAGTTGCTGGAAAAGGATGTCATGCTGGGTAAGATGGAGGGTCAGAGAAAAAGAGGAAGACCCCCATCGAGATGGATTGGCCAGGTGGAATCATTGATGGCATCGAGTGTGGCGGCGGTAGTGAAGTTGGCCCAGGATCGGCCATTGTTTCGTTCTGCTGTGCATAGGGTCACTATGAGTTGGTTCCAACTCGATGGCACCTGACAATAACAACAACAAAAGTGCACAGGCCTTCTGAACTAAGATTTTTAACTCTTAAACTTGTTCCTTAGAAATATAAGTCAGGAGAGATACATATGAATGTTTTCTACTATATTGCTTTATATTTAAAAAATATTAAATGATTTACATTTTAAAAACATTAAATGACTTACACTGTCACTTGGTTTTTGACAATGCTAATCAGTAAAATGAATTATTTTAATGTACTAGATAGAATCCAGTCATAATAGCCTCAAATCATTGCTTTTTAAGATTGTGAAAACATTTCCATGTTTAATTTTTAAAGATATATCTCAACAATATAATTTACTTTTATTAGCCCATATATTTATTAATAAGCACAGGATAATGTTCAAAGTATAGTAAATGGGAGATAAAAAGCTATCACATGATAGCATTATAGTATAAGTTGATATTTAAGAAAGAAAATATGCTTTATGTATGTGCAGTACAAATGCCTTGGAAAAAGTTGAGAAGTATATATACCAAAAAGTTAACAGAATTACCTAGTGGTAGAATTTCTGGTCTATATTTTTATATTATCTGCATTTTTTTTCCCATAATACCTTTGCCACTTCTATTATAGCAGGGAAAAAAGATTTTGATATTTTGAGTATATTTCCCAAATATCAAATATACTTAAAATTTTACCCAAGTAAATATTTAGACTTCTATAATAATACAAAATATTTCAGACAAAGTATTTCCTTTGTGCTTAGAAACTGTTTACTCTGGTTGTACGTGGTGAGTCTGTGCTACTTTATTCACACTCTCTCTACCCGTAGGTGATCAAGCGTATACAATGGAGATCTATGTAGTCCCACTTGCTTGAAGTTAGAAGCATAGTCTATGACCAGAATACAAAAAAATAAACAGTCCCACACAGCCCCTTTACCTAAATATTTTCAACCAAAGGAGTTAATACACAAATATCTATGATGGGGCTTCAAACAAGTGGTGGTGGTAGTGGTGTGCCATTGAGTCAGTTTGGACTCATAATGACCCTATATAGCAAGGGTGGGGAACCTTTTTCTGGCCGCGGCCATCTGGATATTTATAACGTCATTTGCAGGTGATTTTGTAGGCCTTATACAGTCTGACCACCACTCGTCTGTCAGTTTGTCGTACTGTGGATATGGAGGCTTGTTATGGAGGCTTGTATGTTGCTGTGATTCTGGAAGCTATGCCATGGATATTTTAAATACCAGCAGGATCACCCACGGTGGACAGGTTTCAGCTGAGCTTCCAGAAATCCGATTAAGAAGAAGGAGAGACTACTTCTAAATATTTAGTCACTGAAAACCTTATGAACAGCAATGGAACACTGGCAGCAACTGATTACTGAATATTGAAACATGATGAAAAGTACAGAATTCTGTCAGATATTATGCCAGAAGATGAGCCCCTCATGTTGGAAGGCACTCAAAATATGACTGGGGAAGAGCTGCCTCCTCAGAGTTGACCATGATGACACAAATGGAGTAAAGTCCTCAGGCCCTTCATTTGCTGATCAAGCACAATTCAAAATGAAGACAAACAGCTGTAAAAATCCATTAAAAATCGAAACATGGAATATATGAAATAGGAATCTAAGAAAATTGGAAATTGTAAAAAATTAAATCCTACACCTAAACATTGATGTCCTAAGCATTGATGAGTTAAAATGGACTGGCATTAACCATTTTGAATCTGACAATCACATGGGTTACTATGCCAGGAATGACAAATTGAAAAGGAATGTCATCACATTCATCAACAAAAAGAACATACCAAAATCAGTCACAAAGTACAACACTGTCTGTGATAGAAAAATATCCAAATGCATTAAAAAAGACCAGTTAATACCACTATTATTCAAACTTACACTAAAGCCAATGATGATGAAATTGAAGAGTTCTACCAACTTCTTCAGTCTGAAATGGATCAAACATGCAATCAAGATGTATTGGTAATTATGGGCAATTGGAGTGCAAAGGTGAAAACAAAGAGGAAGGATCAGCAGTTGGAAAATATGGCTTTAGTGACAGAAACGATGCTGGAAATCACATAACAAAATTTTGCAAGAACATCAGCTTCTTCACTGCACATACATTTTTTAAACAATACAACAGACGATTATAAACATGGACCTCACCAGATGGAATACACAGAAATCAAATTGACTACATCTGAGTTAAGAGATGGTGGGAAAGCTCTATATCATCAGCCAAAACAAGGTTAGGGGCAGACTGTGAACAGACCACCAATTGCTCATATGCAAATTCAGGCTGAAGCTGAAGAAAATTAAAACAAATCCACAAGAGCCAAAATACGACCTTGAATATATCCCACCTGAATTTAGAGATCATCTGAAAAACAAGATTTGATGCATCAGACACTAAGGAGAGAAGACAATAAGAGTTGTGGGATGACATCAAGAACATCATACAGGAAGAGGGCAAAGGGTCATTAAGAAGACAAGGAAGAAGGAAAATGGATGTCAGAAAAGACTCTGAAACTTGCTCTCCAACACAGACATGCTAAAGTAAGTGAAAGGAGTGAGGAGGTACAAGAGTTGAACAGAAAATTTCAGGGTTCAACTTGAGAAGACAAAGTCAAGTATTTGAACAAAATGTGCTAAGACTTGGAGTTAGAACCCCAAAAGGGAAGATCACACTCAGCACTTCTCAAGCTGCAGGAACTGAAGAAAAATTCCAAACCTCGACTTGTGGTACTGAAGGGTTCTAAGGGCAAAATACTGAATTATGAAGAAAGCATCAGAAGAAAATGGAAGAAATACACAGAGACACTGCAGAAAGCTTTATCTCTATCACAAAAGGCAGCCAGTAGGTTTAAGTTAGCAGGGCTCCTTTCAAAAGAGTAATGATGATCATTGTTGATTCTGTGGGAAAACACAATTTTATGACAAAGAATCTCTAATTCATATAAACTATCAATACGTAAATATTAATCTACAAATACATAAAGTCCAGTGACTACTTTCAGAGATGTCTGAAATAAAGTTCTTCCTTTAGCAAAAAAATTGTTTAAAGGTAAGACTCACTTAAGATATTACTGTTTAATTCAGTTTATCAGTAGTCTTAAGAAAATTCACAGACTAAGATTCTCCAACAGGAAAAAAAAAAGAGATTTGGTCTTATGGCCCGTTACCAAGGTGACACTAGATTAAAAAGTCTAGGTAAGCATAAGCTGGGAAACAAATCTTTAAATGAAATAATTATAAATATTTTAATTATAAATAAAGGAGAAAAAACAGGAACACATGATAGTCAAAGTAGATAAGTTAATGTCACATACGAGAAGATATATTATCCTTTAGACATTCCTTTCTTCTAAACAAAAGAGTATGATAACACTAAACATTATTAGACTTTCCTAGTTCAGCTGTATCAATATTTTAACGTTTACTTAGATTGGCCATAAATTTCCTCATTTTTCTGTTTTGGGTCTTTTTTTGTATGAAGGTTTACAGAGTAAATCATCAGTTTTACATTGAACAAATCATATACTTTGCTTCATTACAATGGCTGCAATCCCCTCCACGTACCAACAGTTAACAGCTTTTACCTACATTCACTTTTAACTTCTGCATTCTTCCCTACTCCCACATTTCTAACCATTTCTGCTACTTCATCTTATAACCTCCCTCTTGTATATTGTCTGCTCCAACACCCATGTTAACGTGTGTCTACTCTCTAACCCATGAATAATTCTCCCCACCCCCAGAAACATCATACATTTTGTCTTTTTAATCAAGAAAACCTTTTTTAACATTGGTATCATACAATATTTGTCCTTGTAAGATTGACTACTTGCACTCAGCATACTGCCCTCCAGTTTCATAGATGTTGTGAGGTGTTTTTCAAATTCATCATTATTCAATATTAGGTAGTATTTCATTGTGTGTACGTACCCAAAGTTTGCTTAACCATTCTTCTATTGATGGGCATTTAGGCTGTCTCCATCTTTTTGATGTGTCTCTTACAGACACCATATTGAAGGATTCTGTTTACTTTTCCATCCTGCTCTCCTGTCTCCTGATTTGTGCAGTTAATCCATTTGCATTCAATGTAATTATCAATAGGTAAGAATTGATTGTTGTCATAATTTTTTTGCACTGAATTAATTTTGCTTGTGAGTTTTCCATTTTCATTTCTGCATGCTAATGTTTACTAAATCTTTTTTATTTTCTTCCATTTTAATGTGCAGGTGTATTGTTTTTCTTTGAGGTTACCCTGTAATTTATTAATTTTTCTCACGCTTTAACAGTCTTGTTTTATCTTGAAATCTACTTGACTTCTTTGTTATTTGGAAGTTCTGTATCTACACTATTCGTTTTCTTTGCCTTGCAGTTAACTATTACAAATTGATCTCTCTGGTTTGTTTGTTTTTTCTTTAAATATTTCTATATCTGGTGTGGCACTGTAGGATCAGCACTGGACTATGAACCACAAGGCCAACAGTTCAAATCCACAAGCTACTCCTCGGAAAACCTATACAGGATCACAATGAGTTGGAACCGACTCAACCACACTTAACGTATCTGGATTGAGCTCTGGATAGTGTTGTCATTTATGGTAATCTCAAATTGCTTGCTGTCTGCTATTGCTGGTTCTCAGGTCAAAGAACACACTTTAGTTGTGTTTTGTTTTTTAAGTTGGTCTGGTCGTTACAAATTCCTTTCATTTTTGTTTAACAGAAAATGTCCTAATTTCACCATCATATCTGATGGATATAATTCTTGGTTGACAAATTTTTTTCTTTCAGAGTTTTGTGTGTATGTCATCCCATTGCTTTCTTGTCTGTATGGTTCCTGCTGAAAAATCAGAACTTAGTCTTAGTGGTTCTCCTTTGTAGGTAACTTCATTTTGCTAAAGTTCCTCTCAGGATTCTTTCCTTGTCTTTGATTTTGAAAAACTTGATTATGATTATGTCTTGATGATTTTCTTTTGGGCTCTCTCCTGTTTGGAATTCATTCAGGTTCTTGTATGCTTATTCTTCTCATCATTCATGATGTTAGGGAAGTTTTCTTCCAACAACTCCATGACAATTTTCTCTGTGTTTTTTTATTGTCTCTTCCTGTTCTGCCATCTTGTTACCCATAAGTTGTTCCTCTGCATGTTGTCTCACATAATTCTAAGACTTTCTTCATATATTTCTGTCTTATTTTCATACTGTTCTTCTAGCATACTTTTGTTGTTAAGTGCCATCAAGTCAGTTCTGACCCACAGTGACCCTGTATAGGATGTCCGAGGAGTGGCTGGCGAGAACTGCTCATCTTATGGTTCAAACAGCTTTACAGTCCAGTGCATTAACCTATAGCGCCAAATCACGGGTTCTCTAGCATACTAGCTTTGAGAAATTGATCTTCAAGCTCACCAATTTGGGCTTCCATTGCTTCAAATCTACTTCTTTGCCCTTTGAATATACTGTCCATTTCTGAAATCTTAGCATTAACCTTCTGAGGCTTTGTATGGTTTCAAATTTTTCATTTCTTTTTTGTCTGTTTTTATAGTGTTTTCCTGAATTCTTCTTAAGTTTTCTGTTTTCCTGGCTTTCCTCTTTCTGTCAGTTCTTTGAAAGTACCCTAGTATCACTCTTTCGAATTCTTCAGTTAGTTCCATTACCTTTTCTTCTTCAGAAACATTTTCTGTCTCTGCATCTTGGCCATTCATTTAAGCCATTCTCTCTTGTTCTTCATGTGAGCTAAACTTGTCTGTTGTCTCCATGACATTGTGGGGTTTTCATATTTGTATTTAGTTGATGATTGTAGGTGAATTTGTTCTTAAGCTCTCACCAACTGTCTCCTGTGGGTGTAGTTAAAGAATGGAAGTGTGTACTCTATTTGTGTACCTCAGTTTCAGTGGGTTTGGCTGGTGGTGGTTGTTGTCTATATCAGAAGATATGTTGTATTAAGTGCCATCGAGTCGAGGTCGACTCACAGCAACCCTGTATTGGGTTTCCAAGGAGCAGCTGGTGAGTTTGAACCGCTGACCTTAGGGTTCAAACCGAGCTTGTGGTTACGTGCATATTCTACAGTGCCACACCAGGACTCTGTCAGGTGGTGTAGGAGCTGATATTGATTCTTGCTCAGTAGGTGGAGCTACAGAAGTTATAGATATGGCTGAGCTGTTATAGGCACAGTTGCTGTCTCCTGTCATGTGGGAAGTGAAAACCTCTCCTCCCCACATACCAGAAAACAAAACAATAAACAATTGAGAAGAGAAAACAGTAAAAAGGTAAAATAAAATAAAATCAGGCAGCAACCAGGAAAAAAAAAAAAGAATATAGTAAATGTAAAGACAAAAGAGGGACAGGGAAATGGAGCTATAGAAGAGAAAATAAATGAATTTTTTAAAAACACAGAAAAACTGGTGAGAAGGAAGATGAAAAGACAGTTGTTGTTAAGTACTATGGAGTCAGTTCCAACTCATAGTGACCCTGCACAGGGTTTCTGAGGCTGGGAATCTTTACGGGAGCAGAAAGCCTCATCTTTCTCGTGTGGAACCACTGTTAGTTTCAAACTGCTGACCTTGCAGTTGGCAGCCTGACTCGTAATCATTACACTACCAGAGTGCCTTGAAAAGACTGTAGAGAGTAGTAATAAAAAAAAATCAAACGGGAGAAAATAAAAGCAGAAATGAGAAACAGAAGGAAACAAAGGGGAGAGGTATAAGTATAAAATTCAAGGGAATGGAAAAGGAAGGAGAATGAATAAACAAACAAAAGCAATTAAACAGCAAAAGGAAAAAAGCAAACCCAAAACCAAAAGAATGAAAAAGTGCAGTTGTTGGAATCAAGAGTAGAAAACTCTGGAAGGCTCATGCCAGCCTAGAAGCTCACGAGGTGGGTGTGGGAGGGATGTGACAGCAGATTTCCTGACCCTAGATGGAGTTTCTGTCGACCTCAGGGTTATCTATGTTCTGGGCATTCAATCCGGAAGTCCCTTGTGAAGGCCCCTGATGGAGCTGGTGTCTGTTAGGACTGCAGGGCAACTGGGGGCAGGGTGACTGGTTAAATGCTGGTCTGGTGGCTCTGTGGGTCCAGGAAGTCTGGAAATGAGCCTGCCTGAACCCAGGCACCAAAGCTGCACACAAAAGCAACACAGCCAGCCCCCACCTCACACTGTCCTGGCTCCCAAGCACAAACTCCTAGAGAGCAGGGTCTACACTGGGGGTGGATAAAGATGGAAGCTGACCAAGTCTCTAGTCAGTAGGGGAGATTGGGGGATAAAGAAGGAATCGTACCTTTCGAGTCACCTCTGTGAATCTGCTCTGCAAGGCCAGCCACCTTCTGTTGGCCAAAGCCACTAAAAAATTCAAGATATGCATCCAGATAACTGTTCACCTGTCAGTCCCTCTATTGCCATCCCTGCTCAGTTTCTCCTCCCAGCAAACACACAATCCACTTCTCTAACCTTTCCTGTGAGGTTCAGGGTTCCAGAATTCTCATCTGTGTCTGTTTCATTTGGTCTCTCATATCTTTGTTGTAAAAGGTCCATGTAGTGGGTCTTCCTAGTCTGTCACCTTGCTAGAAGTCGGCTCCTTTTTGTTATTTGTAACCATTTTGAAATGTACATGAAAAAAAAGGAGAAAACCCAAAGAGGATAGAGAGAAACACTGTTTGACTGATGATGTATGGACGGGATTGTAATCAATGTAATGAAACAAGTCATATGAATGGCTGAGTGTGAAACTGATGATGTGCCTTGTAAACTTTCACTCAATCCACAATAAAAACCTTAAAAAAAAAAAAAAAAGAAATGTACACGAACAAGGACCAATTTTGCTAAAATTCCCAATTTGGCAAAAAACAGTCTGAGTGACTCAAATTATAGAAAGAAAATTGTTAAGAGAATTATCTAAGGTCATGCATAGCTACTGGATGACAAAGCCTTAAACTCTGATATTTTCACCCCAATATTGTATTCTACCATATTATGAGACAGCTATGTCAAAATAGGAAAGTGACACAATTTCATTCAAGTTCCCTGATCAATAATGTCACACAAAAATTACCTGATTTTCCCACCTAGCTAAAGAGTTAAGTAAGCTCCATACACATCAACTAAGTGGACTACTGTGTTTTTAAAAGATATGGGTAGTAGGATCATGTGAGATGGGCTCTTTCAGGTTGCCTAAACTATCTACAATGAGCTCTGGCGGTATAGTGGGTTACAAGGTAGGATGCTAACCACAGTCAACAGTTTGAATCTACCAATAGGAGAAAGATGTGGCTTTTTTCCTTTGTAAAAAGATTTACTGCATCAGTAACTCTATAAAGGGTTGCTATGAGATGGAAGTGACTATGGCACATAACCACCAAACTATATGCAGATTCATTCAAATTATTTCACAATGAGAGCTTAGTGCAAGAATATGTACAAAGTGAAGACGCAAAAGAAGTCTCCATAATCAGTTTTCACTGAGAATGGAAACATTCCACGGGATAAAACAAAGTTAAGAACCCAACAGAAGTATTAATTGATCACTGTCACAATAATTCCATTTCCTGACTCTGTTTCTGCTATAACTGTGGTTATATCTACTTTTACTCTCCACTAAGACTACTCTTTCTACTACGTGATGTCTACTCTCCTGTAGCTTTTGCTTACTGCTTTCTCTGGGTATCTCATGTTCAAATTCCCCAAGGAAGAGAATCAAACTGAGTCAATTCACCATTTTTAATACATAACTACTGGACAAAATTCTTGAACCAAGCCAATTTATAAGCCACTATCCTACTGGAGTCCTGGTGTGGTGCTGCAGGATAATGCACTGGAGCACAAGGTCAGTGGTTCAAGCTCACCAGTCACTCCTCGGAAACCCTATATACATGGTTGCTATGAGTTAGAACCGACTCAATGGCACTCAACAACAATAAGCCAACTGGGGGTGGGTACGGACGGAAACTGACCAAACCTCACTGATGACAATCCCTGGTCCAATTATTCATGGCAATATGGAAGGGACTCATGATGGGAAGTATAATGATTCATGCAAGCCCTTGAGAATGCTCCCCCACCCTACCCACACTTCCCTTAGCCTACAAAAGAGACCATGCTTGAAGCCGTCACCCAGAGCATTATGTTTGCCCATTTGTTTTATAAATAAAAACATTATTACATAAATTCTAATTCTAGGTATCTGCACCTTTCATTATAATATTTAACTCTGACTTCTCAAGTCACCCTTTAAAATTATTTACTCAGCTCTTTTACTTTATCATTTCTTCCATTTGCTTTAGTTACTCTACATTCAAACTCTTCTGACATCCATAATAAACGTGGAAAATATTGAAGCATTCAAGAATTTCTTTTTATTTGGATCTACAGTCAATAAAAGGACCTCTGGTAGAGTAGTGGTTATGAATCGGGCTGTGAAACCTCAGGGTCAACAGTTCGAAACTACCAGCTGTTCCACAGGAGAAAGATGAGGCATTCTGCTCCTGTAAAGATTTACAGCCTCAGAAACTCTGTACAGGGTCTCTATGAGTAGGAACCAACTCCACAGCACATAACAACAGTCAATATAAAGGCTTGTGATTGTGTGGATCATGACAAACTATGGACAACATTGCAAAGTATGAGGATTCCAGAACACTTAATTGTGCTCATGAAGAATCTGTACCTGAACCAAGAGGCAGTTGTTGGAACAGAACATGGGAATACTGAATGGTTTAAAATTAAGAAAGGTGTGCGACAAGGTTGTCTTCATTCACCATATTTATTCAACCTGTATGCCGAGCAAATAATCCGAGAAGCTGTATTCTATGAAGAAAAATGTGGTATCAGGATTTGAGGAAGACTCATTAACAACCTGCACTATGCAGATGATATAACCTTGCTTGCTGAAAGTGAAGAGGACTTAAAATATTTACTGATGAATATCAAAGAGCACAGTTTTCAGTATGGATTACATCTCAATGTAAAGAAAACAAAAATCCTCACCACTGGACCAATAAACAACAGTCTTATCAAGGGAGAAAAGACTGAAGTTGTCAAGGACTTCATTCTTCTTGGATCAACTATCAACACTCATGGAAGCAGAGTCATATTGCATTAGGCAAATCTGCTGCACATATTGCATTAGGCAAATTTACTGCACAAGACGTTTTTAAAGTGGAGAGCAAAGATGTCAGCTTGAGGACTAAGGTGTGCCTGACCCAAGCCATGATATTTTCAATAACCTCATGTGGATGTGAAAGCTGGACAGTGAATAAGGAAGATCGTAGAAGAATTGATGCCTTTGAGTTGTGGTGTTGGAGCAGAATATTGAAAGTGCCATGGGCTGCCAAAAAAACTAACAGATCTGTTTTGGAAAAAGTGCAGACAGCATGCTCCTTGGAGCCAAGATGGCCAAACTTCATCTCTCATACTTTGGACATATTGTCAGGAGGGACCAGTCGCTGGAGAAGGATATCATGTTTGGTCAGAGAAGAAGAACAGGACCCCCAATGAGATGGACTGGCCAAGTGGCAGCATCGATAAACTCAAGTGTGGCAACAGTAGTGAGGTTGGCCCATGATCAGGCAGTGTTTTGTTCTACTGTGCATATGGGCCTTATGAGTCGGTACCAATTTGATGGCACCTAACAATAACAGTCAATATCCACAGAAGCAGCAATCAAGAAAACAAATGATGTATTCAACAGGGGAAATCTGCTATAAACGACCTCTTTAAAAGTGTTAGAAAGCAAAGACATCACTTTGAGAACCTAAGTGTGCCTGACCCCAGCCATGGTATTTCCAATCACCTCATGTGCACTGAAAAGCTGAACTGTGAATAAGGAAGACCAAAGAAGAATTGATGTCTCTGAATTATGGTGCTGACAAAGAATATTAAAATACCATGGACTGCCAGAAGGACAAACACATGTCAGAATGTTCTTTAGAAGGAAGGATGGTGAGATTTCTTCTCATGTGCTTTGGAAATGTTATCAAAAGGGACTACTCTATGGAGAAGGACATAATGGTTGGTAGAGTGTCAGTGAAAAAGATGACCTTTAATGAGATGGATTGGCACAGTGGTTGCCATCAGTGGACTCAAACATAACAACTGTAGGATGGCATAGGACCAGGCAGTGCTTCAAATGTTCTACTGTGCATAGAGCCATTATGAGTACAAACCAACTCAATGGTACCTAACAACATATAAGGCAATAATGTTCTAATGTAGAATGATTGCTCTAAATGGCACTCAAATATTTTATAGTAGAAACACAGGGAATTTTACAGATCACCATTTATTAATTACCTTGTCAGGCACTGGGCTAAGTACTTTGCAAGCAGTATAAGCAAACTGAAGCTCAGAAAAGTTAGTTTTCTTCCAACAACTCTTCAACAATTTTCTCTGTGCTTGTGTCTTCCTGTTCTGGAATTGTGATCACTTATAAATTATTCCTCTTCATGGTGTTTCCACATAACTCTTAGGTTTTCCTCAATTTTTTCATTCTCATTTCTAGTGTTCTTCTAGCATTTATCTTCAAGCTCACGAATTTGGGCTTCCATTGCTTTCCATCTACTTCTTTGCCCTTTTAATGTGTCATCCATTCTGAGATCTTAGTATTAATCTTCTGGATTTCTAATTGCAGGTTTTATATTATTTCAAAATTTGTATATTTTTATCTGATTTTGTGCTGTTTTACTAAATTCTTCTGAAGTTTTTGTTGTATTTTCCTTGCTTCCCTTCATCTTTCTATCAATTCTTTGAAGTTATCTAATTATCATTCTCTTTAATTATTTTTAGTTAGTTCCATTACCTTTTCTTCCTCAGAAATGTTGTCTCTTTATTTTGGTCATTTTTTTGAGTCATTCTCTGGTCTCCTTGTGTGAGATAAAATTTTGTTTTCTCCAAGGCATTGTGGGATTGTCATTTTTATAAAAACAAACTGTCCAGTTGTTGGACCCAAAGTTGACAAATCTCTGGTGACTCCTGCAATTCAGGGAGTTCACGAGATGGTTGTAGAAGAGATGTGACAACATTATCCCTGGCCCTATGGAGTTCCTATTGTCCCTGATGTTATCTATGTTCAAGTCCCTTAGTCTGGAAGTAGCTTGTGGGGCCCTCAATGGAGCTGGTTTCAGTGTCTGTTAGGACCACAGGAAAACTGGGGCAGTGTGACTGGTTGAATGCTGGCCTGGTGGCTCTGCAGGTATTATAAGTCTGCAGCTGTGCCCACCTGAATCCAGGCACCAAAGTGGCGCATCAAAGTGGTGCATCACACCCCCACCTCACACTGGCATGGGCTCCTTTTCTGTTGTATGCATGAAACTACTCTGCTAGGCCTCCCTCCGCTGCCAAAGCTGCTCACTAGATGGCCAAGCCACTTCTGACCAACCATTCACCAGTCAGTCTCCCTCTCTCACCATCCCTGCTCAGCCTCTCCTCCCAGCAAGCACCCCATCCACCTCTCTAATCCTTCTTTATCTCAAAGTGTCAGGATTTTCATCTGTGTCTGTTTTATTTTGTTTCTCATATCTTTGTTGTAGAGAGTCCGTGTAGTGCCATCTACCTTGTCCACCATCTTGCCTAAGTCTCAACTGTGGAGGCCTGCCAAGCCCCAAATATGTAGTTCAGAGTTCAGTCAGGAGGAATCTTCTCACCTACATAGTCTCAGGAGCTGAGGAACCAAAATCGGCAGGTCAGACGATGCACGAGGCTTCGGGAGCTAGCAAATCAGGTCAAGTGATGAGCCAAAAGATCTGTGTAACTGGAGGTCACACGTAATGAACCAGATGAAATATTCACAGCAAAAAGAGACAACACTAGTGAATTTTATCTCCCCCCAAAATAACACGAAATGACCTTGCTAGTTTCTGAAATACCAGTGGTATAACTTCTAGTATCACTGCAACATTCAAGTCACAATAGATCAACAAACTGACAGGCAGGTGGTGGGCTTTGTACATAGAAAGGACAATAACAGTAAGTTATTACTATTATTAATTCACACATACCATTCACTTCTAACTCAAGATAAAAACTCTGTCCTTTTAACAAAGAAAGAAGAAATAAATCTTATTTCTTGATTAAGAACCTGGCAAATATTGTGGGATTTTTTTTTTTTTTAAATTAGCATACTGTAGCCACAACACCATAACTTTAGGTAATCGCTCACCTTTTGTACTTTTTGCAAAACTATTATCAAATACCCTGAAAAATATTTTTTTATTTTAATGAAATAATAATACCAGACATACCTTTATCTAAAACATCAACATTTTTAAACATCTCAAACATAACAGCTCTTAAAGGATAACAAACAAATCTATTTTGTAAAATAATAAATGATTTCTTTTATTCTAGGATATCTGAACTGAACATACTAGCCTACTACAATAACAAGAAATACAAAGGGGACAAATACATAGCAGTTTCTATTGATGTCTTTTAATAACAACCTGAAATTCAAAGATAAGAAACAGTACTACCATCTGCTAATGGAGTTTTTAGGTCAACTAATCCATCGGTAATGGAGGAAAACTGATTTACAACCTGCGATATGCAGATGATATAACCTAGCTTGCTGAGAGTGAAAAGAACTTAAAATACTTACTGATGAAGATCAAAGACCACAATCTTCAGTATGGGTTGCATTTCAATGTAAAGAAAACAAAAATCCTCACCACTGGACCAATAAATAACATCATGGTAAATGGAGAAAAGACTGAAATTGTCTAAGATGTCATTTTGCTTGGATCCACCATCAACACTCATGGAAAGCAGTCAAGAAATCAAATGATGTATTTCATTAGGCAAATCTGCTACACAAGACCTATTTAAAATTATCACGAGCAAAGAGGTCAGTTTGAAGACTTAATATTTTTATTAGCTGGGGAAGAATATTAAAAGTACCATGGACTTCCAGAAGAACAAACAAAGCTGTCTTGGAAGAAGCATGTTGTCCAAAGAGAACAGTCTCTGGAGAAGGACCTCATGCTTAGTAAAGTGGAGGGTCAGCAAAAAAGAGATGGATTGGCACAGTGGCAGCAAGCAATGGGCTCAAGCGGACCAACTGTGCGGCTGGCGCAGGACTGGACAGTGTTTCATTCTATTGTGCACAAGGTCACTACAAGTCTGAACCGACTATGTGACACTTACCAACACTGCATAAGTCATTTTAAATTCATGCCATATACTCAAATAGCTGGGGTCTCTGGGTAGCACAGTTAAGCACTTGATTACTAGCCAAAAGATTTGGCAGTTTGAATCTACTCAGAGAAGTCTCAGAAGACAGGCTTGCCTCAGAAGGCACGTTTGACTCAGAAGAGGAGTCTCAGAAGGCGGACTGATTCCTTGAAAACCTATGATGCAGGTCTACTCTACATACATAGGGGTATCATGAGTTAGAATCATCAACTCAATGAGAACAACACCATGCAAATAATAATCTAGAGTAATTCATTATTTAAAATTTTCATTATCTTAAAAATCAGTTATCTACATCATTTTCCTCTGATTTGTATAATTTATATTCTCCTGTTTAATAGCAAAGATATTAGTCAGATCAACTTCAGAAATTATATCAAAATTCTAAAGCCCACAATATTTTCTTTAAAATGAATTTTCTACTCCACAATGTATTATTAATAAAATGAAAAGCCAACATTATTTTTATGTCAGGAAGATGAACTACTATCCATCTTTAACAAGTAATTTGAGTCTATTTCAATACAGGAAAAAAATAGCTAATACTATCGCAGTACTATATGTACAGTGGGGACTTAGGTGGCTCCATACGATAAGTACTAGACTTCGAACAACAATGTGCATGGTTCGAGACTACCAGCCACTCCGTGGAGAAAGATAAGGCTTTCTACTCCCACAAAGATTTTAAAAGCCTTAGACACCTTATTCAGGCTCACTATGAGTCAAAACCGACTCGAAGGTACTTAAAAACAATAACATATATAAAGTACCAGAAAGTAGTTATAATTCAGGCACATTTATGTAGTAAATCTTACAATGAGGATATAACAATAGTGTCATAAAAGGGTTGAGCTATTACATTATTGAAAGGTGACATGAGCATATTTAGCGTATCATCCTGTAAAATATTTTATGAAATCTATGAGGGTAAGTCAAAAAGTATTGCCACAAAATCATAGAAACCCTAAAAAAAAAAATTTTTTAAATATGAATCTATTGTTTCTCAGCATATCCTTCATCTAGGTCTAGCTACTTCTGAAGGTAGTGTGTCCATCTCTCTAACCCTTTCCCTAAGAATCTGTACTCTTCCATTCACATATCAAAACAGCCATTTTGGCAACTTCAAGGGGCTCAAATCATTTTCTTCTTTAATGTTCTGTGAGTTTGGGAAACAGATGTCTGAAGGGGCAAGATTAATACTGTAAGGTGGATGGGGTAAGGTTTCCCAACAAAATGCTCATAAGACATTCTTGCTACTCTCAAAGAACAAGCAAATGAATTGTCATGATGGAAAATATTTCTCAGCTTTTATTTCTCAGCACAACTTTTCGGACTTTTTGTTCTCCAATGTAATTTTCTGTTTCCTTAAAGCTTCTTCCTAATAAACCTGTGATTATCCTGTGGCCTTAAAGAAAATCTATCAAAATTACCCTTTAGGTTCACAATGTACACTCACTATAACCTAAGTTGACCTCTATGCCTTGAATTTAACTGACCTAGCAGATTCCCAGGGAAGTCACTGTTTTGATTGGAACTCTGTTTTGATTGGGTCTTTGTTTTGATTGCTGCTACCACTACATGTCAATCCATCTCCTTGGGGGTCTTCCTCTTTTTTTTGCTGACCCTCCAAGCATGATGTCTTTCTTCAGGGACTGGTCCCTCCAGATAACACGTCTGAATTATGAGAGATAAAGTCTCATCATCTTGGCTTCTAAGATATATTCTGGCTGTACGTCCAACAGATTTGTTTGTTCTTCTGGCAGTCCATTGTTGTTGTTGTTAAGTGCCGTCGAGTCGGTTCCGACCCATAGCGACCCCGTACAGGGTTTCCGAGGCTGTAAATCTTTACGGGAGCAGAACGCCTCATCTTTCTCCCGCGGAGCCGCTGGTAGTTTCGAACTGCTGGCCTTAAGGTTCGCAGCCCGATTCGTAACCACTACGCTACCATAGTACTTTTAATATTCTTCTCCAACACCGTAACTCAAGTGCATTAATTCTTTCTACTGGCTTCCTTATTCCCTGTCCAACTTTCACATGCATATGTGGCTACTGAAAATACCATGGCTTGGGTCAAGCATACCTTAGTCCTCAAACTGACATCTTTGCTCTTGAACACTTAAAAGAGGCCTTGTGCAGCCGGTTTGCTTAATGCAATCCGTGGCTTGATTTCTTGACTGCTGCTTTCAGTCATCGTTGTTGTTGTTAAGTGCCATAGAGTCAGTTCCAACCCATATCGACCCTGTACAGGGTTTCCGAGACTGTAAATCTTTACAGGAGCAGAAAGACTCATCTTTCTCCCGCGGAGCAGCTGGTAGTTTCGAATTGCTGACCTTAAGGTTGGCAGCCCAATTCGTAATCACTACACTACCAGAGCTCCTACCTTTTAGTGTTAATGGTAGATTCAAATAAAATGAAGTCTGTAACTATTTCATTCTTTTCTCTGTTTACCATGATGTTATTTACTGATCCAGTTGTGAGGACTTTTGTTTTCTTTACATTGAGGTGCAACCCATACTTGAGACTGTGGTCTTTGATCTTCATCAGTATTTTAAGTTCTCTTCACTTTCAGCAAGTAAGACTGACATATGCATACAAAAAACTGGAAATAACCTGAGTCCATCAACAGATCAGTGAATAAACAAAATGTGGTACACACATACAATGGAATTCTATGGAGTTATAAAGAATTAAGTTCCTGAAACATATAATTTGAATGAATCTGGAAGACCTTAAGCTGAGTGCTAAGTGAAATAAGTCAAACAAAAAAGGATAAACATTGTATGATCTCACTTTTACAGACATGAATATGGATACATACAGCACTCAATGGTGATTACCAGAGATGGGAATGAAGGAGGGGCACTCACTCTCTAAAAAATAAACACTAGGTATTTCTGGTGGTAGGAAAGGTAATGCTGAATGTGGATGAATGATACATAGCTTCACCGGGGTAAATAGCATCACTAAGAATTACACAAGATTAAGGGATATTAGAAAAAACAAAGATGCATGCAACCTCCAGGATCTTGGAACCAGAAGAACTAGACAGTGCCTGACTACCACTACCTAGCTCTTCAAGGGATCACCTCCGGGGTAGAGTAGGAGAAAAATGTAGGACAAAACAAAAATCATTAAAACAATTAGGCTTACAGGTTAGAGACTAGTGAAATCCCAGAAATTATGGCCCTCAGTCACCCTTCAGGACTAGAACTGAACTCCACACTCCATGGCTTTTCAGTCAAACAACAGACCAATCTATAAGGAGAGCAATAGCATTAGTTATGTTGTTGTTACATGCCCTTGAGTTGATTCTGATTCAAAGCGACCCTGTATAGGATTCCCGAGGAGCAGCTGGCGAGTCTGAACCATAGACCTTGTGGCACTCCTTAAAACAATCAACCATTTGAGCTCAAAAGGACAGTATTTCAAGCTTCAGAAGGGTTAGGAAAAAAGAAAGAAAAGAAACAGGAAACAGGATTGAAATGTGATGTGTGATGTTACATTGTGGGGCCTGCAATCAGTGATATGAAATAAAATGACTATGAATCGTTGAATATAAAACAATTCAGTCACCCAATTCACAATAAAAAGCTTAAAAATATCAAAGAATATAGGATGTTTTGGCAAATGCTGAAATAGATACAATCTTGCAACAACAACCAAAAATATATGTATGGTTACACATACAGGCATATATACATACACGTTACACATAAGTATATATGTGTGGTATATGTACGTGTGTGTGTGTATACACACACATAGGTTTCCCCTACTAAACTAACTAAAAGCAGAATATTCCTTAGAGATCTTTTGTAAGCCAAAACACGATAAGAAGCAATTACCATTAATTTATATGAGAAAAAACTTTAAGTGTTCCTAAGATTCAAAAATTGACCTACCAAATCATACCAAATAACACATAAAACCTAAAATAAGACTAACATAATATTCAAACAGTTTAAGCTGTGGAGGCTTGATGCTGAGATGTTAAGCATAGTTCTTTTGAGAAGGAGCTTGGCAGTGTGAAGCTCACTGCTCAAGTTGTGTGCCACCCTTTATAACAGTCCTGCAAACCAAACACTGAATGCTACTTTCACTTTTCTCGTTTTTTCATATTAGGGAAAATCCTCTTCAGAATTTTTTGGTTAGCAATAAGCAGGTACCAATGTAGGTCTTTCATAAAAGCAAAACTAACTTCTGAAAAGTAGAGGATACTTGCCTACATGTCTTAAGTTATCTAGTGCTGTTGTAACAGAAATTCAAGTAGACAGCTTGAACAAACAGAAATATATTCTCTCTCACGGTTTCGAGCATTCCTTGGAGATCTCAATGAGTCTTGGCTATCAATCTTTCCCTGGATCTAGGGGCTTAACAGTGCAAGGATCCCAGGGCCAAAAATCTCTGCTCACTTCTCTCTTCTTTAATCTTTGTAAAAGATATTGTAGGTCACACCCCTGGTTGGAATGGTATTAAGAGTATGATAGTCCACCCTTGGAGTTCTGGTGTGGCACTGTGGGTTAATGCGCTGCAATGCAAGGTTGGTTTGAACTACAAGGTTGGCGGTTCTGCCTCACCAGACACTCCTTGGAAACTCTGTATGGGGCAATGAGTTGGAACTGATTCCATAGCACTTAACAACAACAGCCCACCATTAGTCCTCATACTAGTTTATCACATCAGATCACATCATGGGGAATCATCACGTAACTGCCAAATCAGTAAGAATCAAGACTCAGCCAAGATGACACATATTCTGAAGGGGCAAAATTCAGTCCATGACAACATGTATGTGTAAACATGTATAAATATTCATATATACAATAAAGGACATGGGGGCACAGTCACAGATACTTTTTAGACATAACCAAAAAACTCCCAAAGTGGCTTACTGGGTTTGAAGGCTTAGGACCATAGTAACTGAACATTTTGACAATTCCACAGAGGAATCCTGATTAAGAGAGGGAAGGATGCAGAACAGAATTCCAATTCCTCATGGAATCCACATTTTCTAGAGCCATGGAGACTAGATGAACCCCTGAGATAAATGCCCTTAGATAATCATTAAACCTTAATCCAAAACTAGCCTCTGCAGGTTTAGCTTAACCAGAAAAGAAACATCTGCATTGAACTTATGCTCTTTAAAGAATTATCTAGATGGGATCTAACTACAGCCATTTAAATGATTAATAGGAATATTACAAGGAACAAGTCAGAAAAGGATGGTGAGAATAGATACACAACTCAAAATATGCAATCAGTTTCACTGACTTGTGCATGCAGAAACTGCTGAACTGATAGTTTATGTCTCACTGTATATACACTCAACAACAAGACAAATAATTTTTCTTTTTAAAGTTTTCTTTGAAAACTTTTGGTAGTAATACATTTGTTCATTATCTTGAATGTAGTGATGGTTTCACAAGTATATATATGTCAAAAATTATCAAATTGTATTTTTTTTTTCATTGATGGAATCTTTATTTGGGACTTTTTCAGAAAAGGAAATCTGGGCAGTTTCCCAAAGGGGACAACCAGTTAATATATCCCCCATTGTTCCTTTACTTTTTTTTTTTTTTTAATGTTTTATTGTGAATTATATGATAGTTTACATGGGAGAACATTAGCTTTACATTCATCCTATAGTATATCATTACACTGCCAGGGTTACAATCCCCTCCATGCATCATCCAACAACCAAAGAGTATGATAGTCCACCCTTGGAGTGCAAGCCTGACCCCAGGTGGTCAGCACACAGCCCCTCTCCCTCTATGGGTATAGAGTCCCCAGCTGCTCCATCTCTTCACATCATCGTCTCTGCCTCCATCTCTGGCATCACTGTTTCTCTGGGTAGGATCCCGCACTCCGCTCTTCTCCCTTGATGGTCCCAGAGACCTCCGCTCCTAGACTGCAAAGTCAACCGCTCCCCTCCTTTTGCTACAAAAGGTGTACCTTTACATTTCCAACCCTCACCTCAGTCCTAATAGTAATTATTCACTATTGTATCACAGGAGACCTATCTGCATCTCCTTTCATCAGCCCCACCCAGACATACTGGATACTACTCAGTGGAGATTCTACCTTCCTCTGGATCTAGGCTCCTTCTTGAAAGCTTGTAAGCCAGTCACTTCTTGCCTTTGTAGCTCCCTCCCCCCATTTTGGGTAGCCAATGTCCAAGTTGCCCATCCCTGTCTATCCTGTGTATCTGCCCTGTGTATCGAAGGGGTGGGAATGATCTTTGCTGTAAAGATTCGTTCCCTCTTTTGAGCTCCTGCATCCATAGGTGTAGGTCAAGTTCATCAAATTATATCAGATCACTCTTTTTTTCCCCTCTTCTTTCTTCTTCTAGTTGAGCTCCGATCATCCAGCCATTGAAGCCAGGTCAAGTGGGTATTATCTGCAAGTGTGGGTGTTCTTGTTCAAATTGTACATTTAAAAAATGTTATTGTTAAACGCCATCAAGTCAGTACCAACTCACAGAGATCTTATATAGAGTTTCTGAGGCTGTAAATCTTTGTGGGAGCAGAAAGCCTTAGTTTTCTATGTTCCAAGTATACCTTTGTGATACCATGAATTTACTTGATATGGCTTTTCTATTTAACATCTTCTAACCACACCCTGGTGTGGTGCTGTGGGTTAATGCGTCAGACTGCAAAGTCATTTGAACTGCAAGGTCAGTAGTTCAAGCTCACCAGCTGCTCCTTGGAAACCCTATACAGGGTCACTATGGGTAGGAATTGACTCGATGGCACTTAACAACAACAACCCCCAACCAATGAGTGGGTTGTTGTTGTTCTTGTTAAGTGCCTTTGATTTGGATCTAACTCACAGCAAACCTGCATAGGGCTTCCAAGGAGTGGCTGGTGAGTTTGAACTGCTGTCCTTATATGGACAGCAGTCCAGTGCTTATCCTAAAGCACCACATCAGGGCTTCAATAATTGGGTTGCTATTGTTAAGTGCCTGCAAGCCAGTTCCGACTCATAGCAACCCTGTATAGGGTTTCAGAGGAGCGACTAGTTTGAACCACCGACTTTGCAACTCAAACTGACCTTGCAGTCCAGCGCATTACCCTGCAGCACCATACCAGGACTGTAAGGATTGGGTAGGACCATGCAAATAGAGTGTACAGGACTCCAGCGCGAGATGGCTTAGTTATCCAGTAGTGCTGCTATAACAGAAATACCACAGTGGATGGCTTTAAGAATCAGAAATTTATCCTACTAGTCCAAATTCAGTGTGTTGGCTCTTGAGAATACTTTCTCTTTGTCAGCTACAGGGAAAGGTTCTTTTCTCCTTATAGTTATCTGTAGGCTGAGTGTTCCTTGGAGATCTCCATACTCCAAGGAAGATTAGCATCTATCTATCTTCCCCTGGATCTAGGAGCTTCCCAGTGCAGGGACACCAGGTCCAAAGGACACACTCCACTCCCAAATCTTCTAGTTTGGTGGAAGCAGGTACCTCTTTCTTTGCTTAAGTCTCTCTCCTCTGATCTCTTGTAAGATAAAAGTTGTTACATGCCACACCCTCGGGAATTTTTCAAAAATTCGATCAGAGTGGTGGTGGGATTAGGGGTGGTATTTCCCTTGGGGCCTGGTGTAGCAATATATCATAGGCACTGGACTGCTAACCACAAGATCAGTGGTTCAAACCCGCCAGCCGCTCCTCAGAAACCCTATACAGGGTGTCACTATACAGAGTCAGAACCAATTCAATGACACTTGACAGCAACAACAATCCCACCCTTAATCCTTTTACTAGTTTATCATATCAAATAGCATCATGGGGGATGGGTACATCTCAACTGCCAAACCACTGAAAATCCTGGCCCAGTCAAGTTGACACAAAACCTTAATTAACACACCGGGATTGGTTAGTTTTGCCAGTCCAAGAGGCTTAAAAGGAGTCATCTCAGAAGCAGGAACAGATGATCCCAGGACCATCAAGAAAGAAGAGCCATGAGCGGAGGAATGAAATTTCTATCTGGAAAAGTGGCAGTAGCAATGATGGCGGCAGAGCAGCAAATAATCTGAGAAGCTGGACTCTATGAAGAAAAATGCAGCAACAAGATAGAAGGCAGGCTCAATAGTACCCTGTGATACGCAGATGATACAACTTTGCCTATAAACAGTGAAGAAGGCCTAAGGCACTTGCTGATGAAGATCAAAAAATAGCCTTCAGTGTGGATTACATACTGAAGTATGTATTACATTTTTAAGAACACAAAAATCTTCACAAATGATCCACTAAACAACATCATGATAAACTGATAAAAGAATGAAGTCTAAGGAGTTCAATTTGCTTGGATCCATAATAAATGCTCATAGAAGGAGCAGTCAATAAAGTATTGCATTGGGAAAATGTGTTGCAAAAGATCTATTTAAAAGGTTAAAGAGCAAAGATGTCACTTTGAGCATTAAGGTATGCCTGATCCTGACCATGATATTTTCAGTCACCTCATACACATGTGAAAGCTGGAAATGAATAAGAAAAAGCTCAAAGAATTGATGCTTTCAAATTGTGGTGATGGTAAAGAATACTGAATATACCATGCACTGTCAGAAGAACAAACAAATCTGTCTTGGAAGAAGTATGGCCAGAATACTCCTTGCAAGTCTCACATACTTTGGATAGGTCAGGAGGGACCACAGTCCCTGGGAAAAGGTATCATTTTTGGTACAGAGTCATCAAAAAAGAGCAAGATTCCCAATGAGATGGACTGACACAGTGGCTACAAAAATGGGCTCAAACAGAGTAACAAATTGTAAGGATGGTACTAGGCAATATTTCTCTGTTATGTACAGGGTCTCTATGAGCTGGAGTTGGTTCAATGGCACCTAAAAACAACGTATGCTCTTAAATTTCCTTCAATCTTGTACAACCAAATTCCTCAAACACACAATCTTAACAGTAAGCAACAACAATGAATTTTTTTGTAACACAGCTTTTTGATTACACAATTAACTAGTATTTTCAAAAATCTTCAGTTTTTCACTATCCTAAAAGAATTTATTCATTTGTTTCCTCTCATTTCTTTCCTATTTAAAGAAAATGAGTTTTATTAACTTTAATGCTATGTGGATTTTGGTTTACTTAGGCTACCAATATTTGGTAAAACATCTGTCCTAAAAGAAAAACAAATAACATTCTTTTCATATTCTCTAGGACTGCGTGGGACAATTATATAAAGCATTTGTAAAATTCACTCCAGTCCCAACTGCTATTTTCCATTGCAAATTAATTTTCATACTATTATTTTCCAAATATGTTCTGATACTTGATTTCTCTCAAGTTCTCAAGTTAATTGTTTGTATCAAATCATGGTACTAGATTGCAAAATAATAAAATACACAAAGAGCTACAACATATCAAAGAAAAGTTGACATCTATAGAATGGTCTCTTGGTAGAAAAATGGGCCCTTCCCAGAAAGCTACAAATTATTTTTCTCCTAACTCAACATGTTAGGTAAATCGCTGAAAAGAAAGTCCTACAAATCTGCCTGCTCTATAAAAACTTAGTAAACAGCTATTACCTCCCATATGTATTCTGTTAAATAGTAAAAGCATCATTGCTAAAAGTGCTTTTTCTAATTTTCAAGGATTTCTCTACTTATGCTGAGATTTATTTAGACCACGCCTTTAAGAAATCACTCAAGATAAATCAAATGAAAAAGGGGCAACCTTGGAATTTTCAGAACTGAGATCCATCACTAACAGCTGACAGTCAATTCTGACACATGGTTGGGTGGTTACCCTATGTGTGTCAGAGTAGAACTGTACTCCATAGTTATCAATGGCTGATTTTAATCAGAAGTAGCTTCTCAGGCATTTCTCCCTAAATGACTCTGGGTAGACTCAAACTTCCAACATTTTGGTTAGCAGATGAACATGTTAATTGCATATACCATCCAGGGTCTCCAAAACTCAAGATACCCGAGTTTAAACAGTCTTTGTTGTTGTGAAGTGCCATCGAGTCAGTTCGTGCCGTTGAGTCAGTTCCGACCCATAGCAACCCTGTATAGGGTTTCCAAGGAGTAGCTGGTGTGCTTGAACCGCCGACCTTGCAGGTCAAATGGCTTTGCAATCTGGCACATTAGCCCACAGCACAGCACCAGGACCCCTTCAAATATTTTTAGGACACAATAATAGCCAAAGACAAGTAAGTAGCAACCTGTAAATTTTTTTTGAGAAACAACTTAATTTAGGAGTTGAAGTCAATGTACCAAAAAAGAATTAGTTGATGTTCAACCATTTCAGGAGGTAGCATATGATCAAGAACCAATGGCGCTCAAAGAAGGCCAAGATACACTGGAGTCATTAGTGAAAAGCAAGGCTCCAAGAATGGAGGTGTTTCAGTTGAAGTATTTCGACAAAAAGATACACCACTGAAAGAGCTCATTCATCTATGCCAAGAAATTTGGAGGATACTTACCTGGCCAACAGACTGGAAGTTATCCAAATCTTTGCCCCTTCCAAAGAAAGGTGATCCAATAAGATATGGAGATTAACGAAAGTTATCGTTAATATTACATGCAAGTAAAATTCTGCTGAAGATAATTCCGTGGTTGCAGCAGTACATCAATAGACAATTATCAGAAATTCAAGCTGAACTCAGAAGTGAACATGGAATGAAGGGCACACTGGTGATGTCAGATGGATCTTGGGTGAAAGTAAAAGAGTATCAGAAAGATGCTTACCTTTGTTTTACTGCCTTTCAAAAGCATTCAATTGTGTGGATCATAACAAATTAAGGAAAACATTAAGAAGAATGGGAATTTCAGAACACTTATCTGTGCTCATGCAAAACTTGTACAATGACCAAGAGGAAACCATTTAAACAAAACAAACGGATCAAAAAAGAGATGAGTCAGGGTTGTATCCTTTCACCATACTCATTAAATCTGTATAGAGTAACTAACCCAAGAAACTAGACTATTTGAAGACTACATATGGCATCAGGATCATATGAAGACTCGTTGTTGTTGTCAGGTGCCATCAATTCGGAACCGACTCATAGCGACCCCATGCACAGCAGAACGAAACAATGCCCGATCCTGGGCCAACCTCACTACCGCTGCCACACTTGATGCCATCAATGATGCC
>NW_006408737.1:3179744-3180278 GCF_000296735.1 Chrysochloris asiatica
TGTTCTTGATGTCATCCCACAACTCTTCTGGTCTTTGGTCTTTATTGTTTAATGCATCAAATCTGTTCATTTGGGTGGGATAGATTCAGGGTCATATTTTGGCTCTCATAGACTTGTTTTCATTTTTTTTCTGCTTCAGGAAGACTCATTAGCCACCAGGAATATGAAGATGACATAATCTTACTTGTTGAAAGTGAAAAGAACTTGAAGTACTGATGAAGAGCAAAGACTGCAACTATCATATGACTGCACTGCAACATTAAAAAAAAAAAATCCTTACAATTGTATTAATAAGCAGCATCATGATAACCTAAGAAAAGATCAATGTTGTCAAGGATTGTATGTTACCTGGAACCACAAGGATTACCCATTAAGTGGTACTCAAAAAATCAAACAATACATTGCATTGGGCAAATCTGTGGCAAAGTATTAAAAAGCAAAGATGGGGAGAACAAACAAGATGGCGGATCGGGTGGACGTATAGCAGAGAGCTCCGCCAACAACAACACAGAATACCCGACCAAGCAGGCTCAG
>NW_006408737.1:3183248-3208788 GCF_000296735.1 Chrysochloris asiatica
GGATAAAGAGAAATACTTTTAACTGATGGTATATGGAAGGGATTATAATCAATGTAATGAAACAAGTTATATGAATTGTTGAATGTGAAACTGATTATGTGCCCTGTAAACGTTCACTCAATCCACAATAAAAACCTTAAATTTAAAAAAAAAAAAAAGCAAAGATGTTTCTTTGAAGAAATAAGATGTACCTGTCCCAAGCCACATGGGACCATCTCAAATGCATATGGAAGCTAAACAATGAATAAGGATGTTTGACGAACAATTGATGCCTTTGAATCATGGGTTTGGTGAAGAATACTGAATTTGCCATGGACTTCGAGAAAAATAAACAAAATCTGTCCTGGAAGGGAGAATGGCAAGATTTTGTCTCACATACTTTGGACCTGTTATCAGGAGGCACCAGTCCCTGGACAAGGACATGCCTGGTAAACAGTCAGCAAAAAAAAAAGACCTTCAAAGACATAGATTGACACAATGGTTGCAACAATGGAATTTAACATGGCAACAATTAAAAGAATGATACAGGACCAGACAGTGTTTTGTTCTGTTGCATATAGGGTTGCTTGCTGTGAGTTGGAAACACTAGGACTAACAGCAATGTAGGAACTGATATCACTGAATCATCCCCTCAACATCCTCATTTAATAAAGTTATGTCGTTTCCTCAGTTGTTGCTTAAGCAGTAATTCTTAAGTGACTTTTTCCCTTAATTAAAATTCCCTTGAAGGCAATGGGTAAACTCCTACACTGCTAATTGGAGTATAAACTGACAACAGTTTTTCTGGAAGACAGTTTGGCAATAAACCTCAATATTATTTAAAATGTTCCATGGTTATCAGGAATAGCCAGAACTAGAGTTGTAAATGATGTTTCCCAAAGCTCTGCTTCTCTCTTCATTGTTTTGCCTATCCTTGCCTCTGATTGTGCTTAATGTTAGACAGACACTTTTAATATTGTAGGGGAAACACAATGGTAGCCTCAATTTAGTCACAATTTCCCATCTATTAGTAATCCCAGCTCTTAAGAAAACAGAGAACTCTAATTGGCCCAGCTTGTGGTAGGAGCAACTATGATTGACACAATCCCTGAGACAACACTGACTGCAAGACATGATTGCCAAAGGAAGGAATGTTGGACAGGAAATTAGTATGTGTCCAAATATGCATACATACACAGCCAAACATACATACAAATAGACATTTGGCCCAGCACCTCCACATCTAAGAATTAAAACTTATGCTACTGTTGCCAGATTGTATTTTAAGTACTTTATGAGAATTCATGTAACCTTCACAACAGCTCCATGAAATAGATACTATTTATTATATGGATGCAGAAACTGAAACACAAGATAAATTAAGGGCAAAACTACTAAGAGGCAAAATCAGGAATCAAACCCAGGCCATATGGCTCCATCCACACTTTCAACTACTATACTTTAATGCCTTTCTCTTTGTCCACTTAACCCAAAGAATTAAAGATAAATGCAAAGACTATCAGAGCACTATTTATTATTTATAACAGTAAAAATTCAGAAATAACAAAAATGCCTAATCTAAGAGATTATTACATATACATTAAGTGCTATATTAAACTGATAATGCACCCCAGTTAATAAAATTAATGGTATACATGTATTTAGAATATGGAAAGATAATACTAAAGCTTTTAAAACTCAGATGGCACAAACAAAACAGATTCTATGAACTTGCTCTGTAAAAAGTAGAATGATACATACATACGTTTATGTTGATGTTGCAGTTGTTAAGTGCTGTAGAGTAAGTTCCAATTTATAGAGACCCTGCATAACGTTTCCAAGGAACAGATGTTGGATTTGAACTGCTGACCATGCAGTTAGCAGTCCAGTGCTTATCCTACTGCACCACACATCAGGACTACCTATGTGTGTTTACAGATGAACACAAAAATCTCTGGAAAGATGTATGTTAAGCAGCAGTATATCATTTCCTAACCACTTCTATTGGTTGTATGCCATGAAGTCAACACTGTTGTGCCGTGTGCTGTTGAGTCAGTTCCTATTCACAGCAACCCTGCATAGAATTTCTTAGAGTAGCTGGTGAGTTTGAACTGCTGACCTTGCAGTTAGCAGTCCAGTGGTTATTTTACAGTGGCATACTGAAGCTCAATTAGGACTCATAGCATCCCTCATATAACAGACTAGAACTGTCCCATGTTGCTGTTCAATTCCATCTAGTCAGTTCTGACTCATAGGGACCCTGCATAGGATTTCCAAGGAGTGGCTAGTAGGTTTGAACTGTCAACCTTGTAGTTAGCAGTCCAGTGCTGATCCTCCAGAACTGTCCTATACAGTAGGTGTTAAGTAGGAACTGAAATCTTTAAAGAAGCAGGTTATCAACTGATTCAAAAGACCAACTTTTCAGTTAGAAGCTGAGCACTTTTAAACACTAGCACCAAGGCTCTTTTCACAGGGCTCTTTTCACATCCACTAAGTTAGCTATAATCAAACATGTAATAATAAATGTCAATATTAGATTGGAACTTCAGAGGAATTATTAAGTCAATGTTAATGAGGAAGAACAATTCAAAAAAGGATGGTTAAGTATGTTTGCACTCAAGAAAATGTAAAAATGTCACCAAACTGTATAGGTAGAAACTGTTGAATTGATGATGCAGGTTTTGCTGTATGAGTGTTAAGTCAAAAAGTACTGATACCCCATGGGCACTGACCAAGTTCCTCAGGGCTAGGGCTCAGAGTGAAGCGAACAGCTGGTCTGAAGTGCAGGGAAGTGTGTGTGGTTTCCCAAACTTGCAACTAGAACCCATGTGACCTAGCTTGGATGGCTAGCTGACCAGAACTTGACCAGATTAAGACAAAAATGTTTAATACTGTGAACAATTGCAAATTGCTACAGTTTGATGAACTGGGTTTTTGCTTATGGGTGCAGTTGCTCAAAATTTGAACAGGAATAGGATTCTTCATATCAAAGAACAATGGGTTGATAGGGAAGGACAATTTGGACATAGGCTATCAAAAATGAGGGGCTATAAAGACATGAAGTAGTTGGCTTACAGGCTTTCAGTAGTGAGTTTAGTTTCTGAATGGGGAGATACGGTAGAATCCCCACTGAATAGTACTTTTCCAATCTCTTCCAGATATATCTGGTAAAGGGGGATGAGGGATGATGGTGACAGAATTTTATGATTCAATTGTGAGTAACTGTGATTGTCACAACTGTAATTGTAGAAGATGCTTAACTAAAATGGAGTTGTTAATGTTTCAGTTCAGGAACATATGATCCCAGGACCATCAAGAAGATAGAGCAAGAGTAGAGCACTGAGACCCCTACCTAGAAAAGGAGTGACAACAGAAACCGTGACAGAGGCAGTGAGATGGAGAGACAGACCAGCTGCAAACTCTAGGTCCACAGGAGGAGTAAGGCTGTGTACCTGCTGCGGATAGGAAGCTGGCTTGCAGAATCTGCCCTCTGGACACTTAAATAAATATGTATTTTTTGTTTTGTATGTACCACAAGGTTGATTTGAAACACAAGGTCGGCGGTTCAAACTCACCAGCCACTTCTTGGAAACCATATACAGGTTATCTATGAGTCAAAACCGACTGCACAGTACTTAACAATGAGTACAAATATTTTTCCTTTGTTCATTTGTGAAATATAAGGTGTAAATGGGAGTCACCGGGAGGAAGTAGAAAAACTGTTGTTGCAGGGAGGGACTATAATCATTGAGATGAAACAAAGTGTTTAATTTGTTGAATGTAAAGCTGATGATCTTGGTCTGTAAACCTTCACTCAATTCACAATAAAAGTTGGGGGGGGGGAGTACTGCTACAAAAATCATAAAAAATAGAAAACACTGCCATCCCATCAATTCTATCTCAGTGATCCTGTATAGTTTCCAAGACTGTAAATCTTTACGGGAGCATAAAATCTCATCTTTCTCCTTAGTAGTAGCTGCTGGGTTTGAACTGCTGGACTTGCTGTTAGCAGTCCAGTGCTTCTCCTACAGCATCACCAGGACTCCTTACAAAACCAAAGAAACCTTTATTAAGCAAAAATATAAAAATATAAAGCCGTTTCTCTAAATACATTCCACCTAGGTCTATACACTAATGAAAGTAATGTTTCCATTTCTCTAACCCTTCCCCCAAAGAATTTTATGCTCTTTGATTTACACTATGTCAAAAGGACAGTTTGAGGAACAAAAAGAAGTCTGAATGGGCAAGATCAAGTCTGTAGGATGGACAGGCTGAGGTTTCCCAATGAAATTCTCCTAGGACAGCCCTTACTACCCTCAAAGAATGAACAGACGTATTATAGTGATGGGAAAAAAAGTCCTGAGCACAACTTTCCTGGACTTTATCTCACCAATGTAGTTTTCTATTTAATGTCTTAAAAACAACCTCCCATGAACAACCTGAATGCTCTGTAAAAATTCCTGTAGAATCCCAAAATACAGTCACTATAACCTTCTGAGCTGATCTTTCTGACTTGAATTTCACCAGCCCAGCAGATGCCGTTTTGATGGATCTTTCTTTTTTATGAAGATTCCCCAACAGACCAAGACAAGTGTATTATTGCAAGAGCCACTGATCTCACAATTTAAAAAAAATAAATAAATCTGTGCATATATAATTGGAACCTAGTAGTACTTTTTGACTTACCCTCATTTTAAAGGGTACTTCAAAAAGTTAGTGGAGAAATTCCATTTCATGAACTTTTTGAATCCCCTTTATATTCTCAATAACAAAATAAATAAAATTTAAAGAATTAAAAATAGAAAAAGGATGCTGGTTTTAACAAGCATATGGAAAAATTGGAAATCTCATATACTGTTGGTACAAATGTAAAATGGTACAGTAACTTTGAAAATCACTCTTGGTAGTTCTTGAAATGATCAGACCTAGTTATTAGTGGTACTGTTGCTAACTGCCATAGAATTCACTCCAACTCCCAGCGATTTCATATATACCAGAATGGAACACTGCCCCGTCCTACGCTGTCTTAATGATCACTGGTATGTTTATGCCCACTGTTGTAGCTACTGTGTCAGTCTCACTGAGGGTTTCTCTCACTTTCACTGACCCGCTACCAAACATGGGAGTCCCATGCTGTGGCACTGTGGGATAATGCACTGGACCTTAAGACCCGTTTGAACCTCAAGGTTGGTGGTTCAAACTCACCAAGTGCTTCATGGAAACCTTATACAGGGTCACCATGAGTCGGAACCGAGTCAACAGCACTTAACAACAACTACCACCAAACATGATGTCCTTTTCTAGATGATGTGCCCAAAGTAAGCAAGCCAAAGTCTCACTATCCTCACATCTAAGAAGCATTCTGATTATAGTTCTAAGAATGAACTGATTTGTTCATTCTTCTAGCAATCCATACAATATTCATTATTCTTCACATTCAGACAGAATACTGTCAGCAATAAACGAATGAGTACTGACACACGCTACAACATGGATAAACCTTGAAAATGTTAGGCTAAGTGAAAGAAAGGCAAAGGACAAAATATTCATGAGTCCATCTATATGACTTATAGCACTGGCAACTCTACAGAGGCAGAAAGCACATTCCGGTTTTCCATGGATTTGGGGAGGGAAGGAGAATGAGATTGATTGATAAAAGCTATGAGGTTTCTATTTGAGGTAATGAGAGTGTTCTAAAAATGACTGTGGTGATGGCTTCATAATTCTGTGAATATACTAAAAACCACTGAATTGGGCACTTTAAATGGGTAAATTGTTTATAGAACATGAATTATATCTCAATAAAGTTACTTTAACAAAAAAATGTTACCAGTATCTGAAGTGATATGTGATGAGACAAATGGAGTTTTTTTTCTGTTTAATCCGTATTTCATTTTTCTAATATGAAAATAAATTATCATAGAAAATAAATAAACCTTTATGTTCCCAAAGAATACCGAGTGTTGTGCTGTGATATACAAGAAAATTCACAGATCCAAACTTTCCCCTTACTTAGCAACAATAACAACAATGTAGCATGTACAAAGAAGGAAAGCCCAGATATACTGTTTCATTTTAGTTGTTGAGTTAGATACTTTGGTTGTTGCTGGTGTTAACTGCCATTGAGTTGGTTCCAACTCATAGTGACCCTGTACAGAGTTTCCCAGGAGCAGCTGGTAGGTGTGGACTGCCAACCTTTCAGTTAGTAGTCCAGTATTTATCCTACAGCACCACACCAGGACTCCAGAGGCTTTGGTAATTGTTAATTGAATTGTACTCCCCAAAATATGTGATGGAATCCTAACCCCCATACCTGCGATGGCACTACAGGATAAAAACTGGACTGCTAACCACAAGGTCAGTAGTTCAAATCCAGCAGCCGCTTCTCGGAAACTACGCGAGGTCACTATGAGTCAGAACCAACACAATGGCACTTTAACAACAACATACCTGTGATGTAATTTAATATAATCACTGACCAAGGAATTGTATGTCTCACCCTTTTCTTTCTCACTCTATATTTCATATGCATCCAACTAGCTAGTTCACCAAGAGTTACATCTGCATCTACCAGTTCTGTATCCCATGGATGATTGACTGCAGCATAACAACTGCTTTAATCCTTGGGTGTTTCTTTGATCCCATTCAGTAACCAAAGGTGTCTCATTCTCCCATCTGTTCCTTTTCCCCCAAGACCACGTACTCAGGACTATTGCAGCAAGTCCCCCCGCCCCCAATCTGACACCAACTCTAAGAATAAGTTCTTTTAGAATTGGCACAAGGCTGGTCCATCTGAGGTGGAGGTTAAAGATATTCCAAATGCTGAGTTCTAAAGTGCTGTGTTGTTGATTGCTGTTGAGTCAGTTTGAAATTACAGCAATCCATATAGTTTCTGAGAGTGGCTCGTGGCTGTGAACTGCTGACCTTGCGGTTAACTCAGCTAGCATTCCAGTGCTTATACTAAAGTGCCACACCAGCACCATGTTGTTGTTGTTCTGTGGAGTCAGCCTGTTTAGGGCTTCCTAGAAGTGACTGGTGAGCTTGAACTGCCCACCTTGCATTTCAGACCGACTTTGCAGTCTAGCGCATTAACCCATAGCACCACACTAGAACTATACCACTCCATGATTCCTGATATCAACCACTGCCCCTCTCTTCATTACTCTCCGAGGGCTCTGCAATTCACTCCAACATTTCAAAGAACTCATGGGAGTCAAGAAAATTGTTCACATGGTTGTAGAGACTGACAAGTCCCAAATCCACAGTTCAGATGCCAGTCTGAAGGATTCTCCTCACTCACACCAAATCAGGCTGTTGACTCACAAGGCTGTGGAAGCTGCCGAGTGAGGTCACCAGCTCATCCCAAGAACCAGAGGTCAGATGGAGTGAGCGTGATTAGTCAAACAAAGGAACACAGAGTCCACTCACATCACCAAAATGGTTCATTTTATACCCAACAGGATGGCTCAATTGACCAAGCCACTTGTTAGATTCCAAAATTTTTACAATCACAATTAACCCTGCTAACAGTCACTCACAACTGGACCACATAATCCTATCAGCATCTTCCCCACCATCTCTTATCCAGATCCATCAGAAAAAAAGTGGTTTGGTGGGAGTGACAAAGGAGGCATGACTAGAAAAGACACATTAAGCAATTCACTGTGCTGTAAACACAAATACCACAGTTGGGTAGCTTTACAGAACAGAAATCTATTTTCTCATAATTCTGAAGGGTGAAAGTTCAAAATAAGGTCTTGGCCATGTTAATTCCTTTCTTATTGGTAGCTTGGACATTACTTGGTTCTGGCAGTACTCACATGGCATCTACATTCTCCAGATCCAGTTCATTCAGAGCTATAAACACTAGTTTCAGAATCAAAGGAAAAAATGAGTTAGAACAGCAGGAAATACCCCTACAACCACAGGTCACCAAGAAGGTAGTCCAGGAGACTAGGCAGAACCAAGAAATTACTGAAACCAAGACGTTGAGTGTAAAGGAGTTCAATTTCAATACGCTGGACTTCAAGGTCGGTTAGAACCACAAAGTCAGTGTGGTTCAAGCTCACCAGTCATTCCTCAGAAACCCTGTACAGGGTCGCTATGAGTCAGAACTGACTCAATAGCACTTAACAACAACAACAAAATCCTCAAATTGATCCCGATTCCAAAACTTGGAATCTTCTAGTTTGGCTTTTCCATTTTGTATCCTGGTTGAAGTACCTGCCATTTGAACATATTTGTCTCAAGTACATTCAGACCTTGGCTTACCCATCTCAGCAACCTCTTGAAGACTCTTAAGTTATCCTACCTAGGCATCTCAGAAAATGCATAATACTCCACTTAGCAGGTAAGAAATGTGCTTTGTTAATTTAGTCCTTTTAAGGTTTATATTGGACTCTTGGTGTGGCACTGTAGGATCAGTACTGGGCTGCAAATCACAAGATCAGCAGTTCAAATCCACCAACTGCTCCTTGGAAACCCTATACAGGGTCGCTATGAGTTAGAACCAACTTAAAGGTACTTAACAACAACAATGAGGTTTATATTGGAGTCCTGGGATGGCACTGTGGTTTAATACGCTGGACTACAAAGTTGGTTTGTACAGGAAGGTCAGCCATTCAAGCTCACCAGTCGCTCCTCAGAAACCCCATACTGGGTCATTATGGGTCAGAACCGACTCAACACCCTTACCAACAATAACAACAATCCTCAGCTTCCTGAGGAATCATCACTAACACATGGCTTTTGACAGCAACTAATTTAGCGGCACTGTCTTTAGTTTCAAATGCTGCAGAATGAAAGAGTATGTTTCAGTTATAATGCAAGACTCACAACTCACTATGGAACAGCCACAAATGGTCATTGTTGTTAAGTGCTGCCGAGTCGGTTCCAACTCATAGCCACCCTGTATAGGATTTCCAAAGAGCGGTTGGCGAGATTGAACCACTAACCTTGAGGTCTAGCACATTAACACACAGCACCACACTAGGACTCCACAAATGGTAATAACTAAAACCAATTACCTGGACTATTAACACAGAGGGAACAGCCGGCCTGGTGGACCAGATAAAACTGGCAGTACAATCTGTTTACTCTGAGAAAGAAAACTGCTCCTCTCTTCCTCTAAATACTCAATGAAATACTCCATAGGAAGCACCTAATATGCTGTTTATAGAAGCAATATTGATATAGCTTAATAGTCATCCAGTGAGTATGCTCATTAACACAGGTCATGGCAGATGTAATCAAGGGAGCCTCCCCACTTCTATATGAGCACCCCCATGTAACTTTATTACTGTTAAACAAAGGAACAATCTAAGAAGCTATGTCAGATTTGTTGGCACATCTTTCCCACACGGGCTTTACAGATGCAAGACACATAAGGGTAAGTCATATAAGAATAGGAAAAGACAACTGAAAGAACTTACCCAAGCAGGACAGAGATTTTTATATGGTTGCTAAGAAATGAGATGAATATAGCAGATATTGATGGAGTTGATACAGCACTCCAGCAGGTTTCCAACTGAACTTTCTGGCTGATCCTCCAATATTAAGGAGACCTAAACAACTTTGTTTGACTCACCCCAGCTGGGAGGAAATTAATGATGAGATTTTGCACTTAGGATCACCTGAAACAGTGACTCAGCTATCTCATCAAGATAGGGTTTGAAGCAGGGGCCAGGGTCTTCTGATCATCCACCAAAAGGGGACATATGTGGTTAAATGGCCCAGAGGGTGGGGAATAGACCTTCTTGGGGCTCCTGGACACAGCAGCCCAATGTACTATCATTCCAAAACCTGTCAATAAAATATTGAAAGGACCTAAAGCTACACTTCGGGGGTATGGGTATGTAAAGGTTGATGGGACTAGGGTAAAAGTTTTGATGAGAATTGGAAGATTTAAACAGCTCCTGTATGATGTAATTTCAGCTCCCTTACTAGAATGTATTATTGATATGGATAGTATGCCTAATTTGAGAATACTCCCTCTACCTGATATTGTAAAATGGAAGTCTGTCTTTAGGCCACTATTGATTGGACATGCTAAATGGAAACCATTACAAATGCCTGAATCCACTCAGATTGTTAAGGAGTTCTAGTAGCGTAGCGGTTACAAATTGGGCTGCCAACCTCAAAATCAGCAGTTCAAAACTACCAACTGTTCCGTTGGAGAAAGATGAGGCTTTCTGCTCCCGTAAGATTTGCAGCCTTGGAAACCCCATGCAGGGTCACTCTGAGTTGGAACGGAGAAGGAACGGACTCCACAGTACTTAACAACAACTCAGATTGTTAATTTAAAACAATATAGGACACCTAGTGGACTAACAGAGATTACTGCTTTGATAAAGACATGCTAAAAGCTCGAGTGTTGGTGGCAAAAGTTCTGCCTTGAAAAAGGCAGATGACTCAGAGAAGTCGACAGTAGACTAGAGGCCGAAATAAACCAATGCCACCTGTGACTTCAGTTGTTCCAAACAAGGTATTGATGGTGCAGAAAATACAGCAGACTAAAGGAAACTGGTACTCAGTGACTGATCTTGCAAATGCCTTTTTCTCTAGCCCAATCTCAGAAAAGTCAGTGACTTTTATTTTCATGTAGGAAGGATCCCAATTCACTTTCAATACTTTGCCAAGGAGTTATTTGAATTCACCAGCTAATAGAGATTCCTACGTTTTTTGGAGGGATCTGGGGAAGATGGATTGGAGAAGGATGATGGTGCCACTGTACAGTTCTTCCCCACATACTGAAATTGCTTTTTCCTACCAGATGCTGCAATCTCAGGACCAGGGATGCAGCAGCAAGTACCAGAAGCAGATGCAAGACACGTAAGTCTCAACAAGAGACTGTAACTACATTCCTGAACTCCACCAGATGAAGATAAAGATGTTTAATATTGTCAGCAATTATAAATTGCTACAAATTGATGAACTGGGCTTTTGCTTATGGATGCAGTTTCTCAAAATTCCAACCAGAATGGAAAGATTCTTCATATCAAGGAACAAGCTTGTTTCCTCAGTGCACTGGGTTGATAGGGATAGCAATCTAGACATTAGCTCTCAAAAATGGGGGGCTATAAAAGCATAAAGTGACTAGCTTAAAAGTTTTCATGAGTGCATTTAGTTTCCAAATGAGTGGGATAAGGCATAGTTTTCCTTTTTTCCAGATGGATCTAGGGAAAGGGAATGGGGAATGATAGTGATAGGATTTTATGATTCGATTTAAGTAACTGTTAGCAGGATTAATTGTGATTTTCACAACTATAATTGTAGAAGATGTATAACTTAAATGGGGGAGTAGTTAATGTTTCAGTTCAGGAAAATATGATCCCAGGACCATCAAGAAGGAAGAGCATGAGACCCCTACCTAGAAAAGAAGCGACAACAGAGACAGAGGCAGTGGCATAGACAGAGCAGCTATGGACTCAAGAACAATGGATTGAGTACAGCTATGTGCCTGTGGGCAAGAAGCTGGCTTACAGAATGTGCCCTTTGGATACTTAAATGAATATATATTTTTTTGTTTTGTATGTGTACATCAAAGGAGCTCTGGTAGCGTAGTTCGAAACTACCAGCTGTTCTGCGGGACAAAGATGAGGCTTTCTGCTCCCATAAAGATTTACAGCCTCGGAAACCCTGTGCAGGGTCACTAAGAGTTGGAACCGACTCCATGGCAGATAACCACCACTATGTGTACATCAAATATACTTGCTCTGTTCATTTGTGAAATATCAGATGTAAATGAAGAGCCACAGGGAGGAAGTAGGGTAACTGTTGTTGCAGGGAGGGGATTGTAATCACTGAGATAAAACAAAGTGTATAATTTCTTGAATGCAAAGCTGATGCTCTTGTCTGTAAACCTTCATTCAATTCAGTTAAAAAAAAAGACAAGAGCCACAGGGCTAGAAGAGCCAGGGGTGGCCTGCAATGCACAATGAGTTATTAAACGTCTCTTCTAGACATGTCTTTGTAACTATGACTTTTTTCCTGATGGATCTGGTAAAAGAAGGTAGGGACGATGCTGATAGGATTATACGGTTCAGCTGTGAGTGATTGATAACGAAGGTTAATTGTAATTATAAAAACCTGGGAAACTAGCAAGGGGCTTGTTCAAGTTTGCCATCCCAGTGTTGTGAATTAGGCAGGAAGCTCCTTTACCTGGCTAATCAAGCTAGCCTCTGTCTGACCTTGGGTTCTTGGGATCTTGGGACCTGAGCTGGCATGATGCAACCTGATTTCTCAGCTTCCACAGCTTTGTGAGTCTGTAGCTGGATTTGGTGTGAGTGAGGAGAGGCCTCTAGACTGACAGCTGAACTGCAAATCTGGGACGTGCCAGCCTCCAAACCCTGGGAGCTACTTCCTTGACAGCCCATAAACTCTGTGATCCTGAGGGAGGAGTAGTGGTTGACATCAGATATTATCCTTGGAAACCCTATACACGATCTTTATGAGACTGAACTGACTTGGTGGCACTTAACAACATAGCTATGGAGTTGGAGGAGAATAATAAAAGTACCATGAACTGCCAAAAGAACAAACCAATCTGTGTTGGAAGAGATTACAGCCAGAATGCTCCCTGGAAGCCAGGATGGCCAGACTTCATCTCTCATACTTTGGCTATATTGTCAGGAGAGAACAGTCCCTAGAGAAAGATACCATGTTTGGTAAAATGAAGGGTCAGAGAAAAAGAAGAATACCCCCCAACAAGACAGATTGGCACAGTGGCAGCAGTGATGGGCTCAAATATAGCAATGATGGTGAAGTTGGGGGATGACTAGGAAGTGTTTCGTTCTGTTGTGCATAGGGTTGCTGTGAGTTTGTACCAACTCGATGGCGTGTAACAACATAGCACTTTAGAAAAATCAACATTTGGGATAGCTTTAACCTGCACCTTATAGGGCCAGCTTTATGCTGATTCTTCTAAAAACTCCTATTCTTTTAGTGTTATAGCAGCACTTTGAAACTAACATCTAAAACAAAAAACAAAAAACCACTGTCATCGAGTCAATTCTGACTCATAGTGACCTTGTATATGGTTTCCAAGGCTATAAATCTTTATGGGAGCAGAAAGCCTCTTCTTCTGTGGAGCAGTTGATGGGTTTGAACAACAGGCCTTGCAGTTAAGCAGAACAGTGCTTACCCTACAGTGCCATCAACGGTTCCTTGGAAACTAAAATAGCAACTCATGATTCTAGTTAATCATTAGCAGAAAGAAAGAAGAAACATCTCACATGCAAGGAAGAAAAACGTATAGCTTTCAACTTCATTGTACAAATTAAATCAGCCCAGGACTTAGTTAGATTTTTTGAGACTCAAACTACTATTTTTTTTTTTTTTTTATTGCTTCAACTAACCTTCCTGCTTACAAAGTAATAAAATGGAATTATCTGTTCAGATTAAAATCAAACAGGAAAGACTATAAACCTTCAATTTAAAGTAAATATGAGCCCGTGATTATACAGAACTTATTTTTCTTTTTAAAGAACAAATAATATAACCTGTGATGCTTACTTAGCTGTGCTTTGATTTATACATGAATATGTTATGACCATGTTTCTGTGTAACATTAGAATTTTGTCAAGGTTGGGGCCATGGGTAGCAAACAGGTACAAATACAAAGATGTTATCCTTTCCACACTTTTGCACGTGCACATATCTTCTTGGGCTGAATTCTAATATAGCAGATCAGTTGGTGCTATAGTTTAAAGCATATGGGTAAGGAATGGATTATCTCCCAAAGCACATTCCTGCAATCAGTCATCCAGGAAAGAGATTGTTAGACAGAAAATTAAAACTAGGAAAGTGAACTAGATGTTGTTAAGTGCCAGTGAGTCGATTATGACCCATAGCAACCCTTTTATAGGGTTTCTGAGGCTGTAAATCTTTACAGGAGATGAAAGCCTCATCTTTCTCCTATGGAACAGCTGGTAGTTTCGAACTGCTGACCCTGAGGTTCACAGCCCAATTCGTAACCACTACACTACCAGAGCTCCTTAGTGAACTAGATACAGCTGACAAAAATGATTGGTTCTGTTTGGCAACCATCTAAGGCCTAGACTTAGAGGAGGTATGTTGAAAGGAAAGATAATCTTCATCATATGATGGCAAGTTAATAACCAGGCAGGAAGGCATCCTTTTGAAGACCACAGACTACAAATCAGTAAACTATACCTTGTAAACCAAAGGACCAACTTAAGTTACTCTGTAGTTTTGTTTTATTACCCTTTTATTTTGTCCTTAGCCTTTAGAAAAGTCTTAGTTCAGCTTTCTTTCTCTGTGCTTCAGCAAACAATGAAAAAATGATTTGATGAAAGGGAGTGTTATGGGACAGAATATTTTTTAAGTTCTGAAGATATTGGATAGTTGGAACTCTACTGTCAAGTAAACCCAAAGTGAAGGTTTTCTTTCCATTGTCAGCCTGAGGGAGTTGGGATTTTGTCTTATTAACTGTGACAAGGTCTGAAGAAATAGGTACCACAGTCATCACTCATTACGTTTCTGGTTTGGTTAGCTAAAAGGGGTACTAGAATTTGCCCAGTAAAATAGAACTTGTTACACCTTTGTAGAGTATGGGGCCTTAGGTGGAATTCTGAACCCTACCCAGAACCTTCTGAGGAAGGACATTCCCACTTGAAAGGGCATGCAGACTAACCAAAAGTGGCTAGAGAATAGAAGATACTTCTTGAAAGGAAGACTAGCGGGCAGCTAGGGGGGAGCAGACTGTTTGGCTCTTACAAAACAAGCAAGCTGTTCATCTAGGAGCTATCAAGGCAGGAAAAATCAGCCCATCAAGGAAAACCCCTTTCTAAGACTGAAACTCAAAGGGAACACATGAGCAGACTTGTAGGCTCACTGGTGACTGCTTTGGTCTACTTGTGAGTGTAAGTGGGGGAAATGTAGCAATGAAGACATGGGCTGAGTTCAACTATGTTCCATAGACATCCGTTGGCCTTGAGATGAAAAAGAGAAGAGAATGGGCTAGCTGGTCTAAAGTTAAGGGAGACTTGGGAACTCCTAAGCCCATGGACACTGACCTAGCCCCTGAAGGCTAGAGTTGAAAGTGAAGCAACCAGTTGATTGAAGTGAGGGGAGACTCACAAGAATGCCAAAACCTGCAGATAGTACCCATTTGACCTAGCTTGGATGGCTTGCTGATCAGAACTCAACTAGATGAAGATAAAAAGTTTGATACAAGAAACAAGTGTAAATTGCTACATTTTTATGAACTTGACCTATGCTTATGGATGTAGTTGATCAAAATTCCAACTGAGAAGGAAGGACTCTTTAATCAAGGATCAAGCTTGTTCCCTCAGAACACAGGTTTGACAGGGACAGACAATTTAAACGTTGTTGTTGTTATGTGCCGTGGAGTCCATTCCAACTCACAGCGACCCTGTACAGACGGATTTTCAAGGCTGTAAATCTTTAACTGAATAGAAAGCCTCCCTTTCTTCCATGGAACAGCTGGTAGTTTCAAACTGCTGACTCTGAGGATACCAGCCCAATTCATAACCACTACACTACCAGAGCTCCCTAACTTAGACACTGGCTACCAAAAATGAGGGGGGAGTGGTTTGCTAAAAAGGCACAAAGTGCCTAGCTTACACGTTTTCAAGATTTGCTTAGTTCAGAATGGGCTGGCGGGGTAAGGTAGAATTCCCACTGAATATTTTCCTCTTGTCCAGATGGGTCTGATGAAAGGGAATGGGGAGGACAGCATAGGAGTGAGTCTTTGATTCAATAGTAATCGTTACCATGACTAAATGAAATTGTCACAATTGTAAAGGTGGAAGAAATGAAACAAAAGGGAACCTAGGACCATCCAGAGGGAAGAGCATGAATAAAGCGTGGGATGTTAACCAGAAAAGCTGTGACAGCAGAGACAGAAGCAGATGAGATGGCATAGAGCAAGCAGCTGAGGGACTCTAGACCCATGCAATAAGAAAGGCTGTGTGCCTGAGGGCAGGAGACTAGCTTGCATACTGTGCCCTTTTATCTTTAAATGAATATACAGTTTCCGTGTGTCTTGTGTAAATAAAAAAATTTTTTTAAACAGTATTTACCTCTATTTCTTAACAGATGGTGCACAGAGTGGATTGCAATCATTGCAATGAAACAAAATACAGTTGGTTGAGTGTAAAATATGGTTGGTTGGTTGGCTGATGATCTGCCCTGTAAACTATCACTCAATTCACAATAAAAGTGTTGGAAAAAAACAAAAAAAAAGTCACTAAGTTTCTGAAATATTAGAAAAATCTGTAACAAGTATATATTACTATATTAAAATCCATTTGTTGTTGTTGTCAGGTGCCATCGAGTCGGAACCGACTCATAGCGACCCCATGCACAGCAGAACAAAACAATGTCCGATCCTGAGCCAACCTCACTACCGCTTGATAAAATCCATTTATACTGAGTTATTACTTATTACTACATAAACATATTACTACCGACTCAACGGCACTTAACAACAACAACAACATTAAGATATAGAACAGTTTAGAATTAAACAGGTCAAAAGAGGAATAAACTGATGTACCAGAACCATGACAGTTCTCAGTATAAAATGTATGGAATGAAAGGAGATGGGATTAGGACTCTTGTGGTACAATAGTGAATAATTACTATCGGAACTGACTGTGAGGGTTGGATATGTAAAGGTAGACGTTTTGTAGCAAAAGGAGGGGAGTGGCTGACTTTGCAGTCCAGGACCATCAAGAGAGAAGAGCAGAGTGCGGGACCCTACCCAGAGAAACAGTGATGCCAGATATGGAGGCAGAAACTGTGATGTGGAGAGATGAAGCAGCTGGAGACTCACGACTCAGAGAGGGAGAGAGCTGTGTGCTGAGGACCAGGGCAGGCTGGCGGGGTGTACTCTTTGGTTGTTTGATGATGCAAGGAGGGGATTGTAATCATGGCAATGAAAAGATAACACAATAAGATGAATGTAAAGCTAATGTTCTCCCATGTGAAGTATCACATAATTCACAAGAAAAACTTATTTTTTTAAAAAAAACAACTTTCAGACTGCCTCGGGGGAAAAATGTATAGGAAAAACGATGAGCAGTTCCTAACTCAACTGGAGAGAATTCAAGAGCCAGGTAGAAAGAATCAGAAAGTAACTCTATGGGGAGGTAAAATCAAGATGCAAGTAAACCAGGAAGCTCAATTTGTAGACAAAGGAAACCAGATTGCTAATCTCAAACCAAAGGTATGAAAGCAGGCACTTTTCCAAAGGTATTATCACCACTATGCTTGTAGTTATGAAAACATATGAGGAAATACCCTAGTTACTATGAAAAAAAAAGATAGTACTCCTTAACAGCATGATACTTATCCCTGTCATAATTTCCTACCACACAATGTAAAACTAAAATATTTCATTTGTTGAAAGTACTGAATATTATTTGAATGTCTACATTCTTAGTCTCTAAATATATATATATTTTTTTTTACAAAACTAAAACTACTTTTCACTTAATGTGATTTTTCATTAGCTTTAATTCTATGTCTTAATGGCTGGCCTTTCATAAAAAAAGGCTTCCAACTCCTCCTCAGAGAGTTAACAAAAGAACCTTAAACAAAGTAAAACAAAAACCAGTGTACTAAAAGGGGTAAAACAAAAATTGCTTGTTGGGGAATGTGTAAAATTTTAATAAATGACCTTTTCAAAATACTGCATTGACATAAATGAAATTTTATATAGTTTTACCCATTTTTAATCACATGTACCTGTAAAGACTCACTAAGTGACCCTTTTAAACAACATTTAAACAAGTGTAGATCAAAACAATGTATGTAGTTTCAGCACTGTATCTGAATGTATGTGGTATTTATAATACTATGTGTCCCCAACGAGCTCTGGTAGGGTACTGGTTATAAATCAGGCTGCAAACCTCAGGGTCATCAGTTCGAAACTACCAACTGTTCCATGGGAGAAAGATGAGGCATTTTGCTCCCGTAAAAATTTACAGCCTCAGAAACCCTGTATAGGGTCGCTATGAGTCGGAACCGACTCCACAGCACATAGCAACAACAACAACATGTGTCCCCAGGTGGTACAAAAGTTAGGCACTCAGCTATTAACCAACATGTGGCCAGTTTAAATCCACTCTGAGGTACTTGAGATGAAGGCCTGGCAATTCCCTTCAAAGAGACCACAGCCACTGAACACCCTATGGAACCCAGTTCTGTTCTGAAATACATGGGGTTGCCAGGAGACGGAACCAACTTTACCACAGCTGGTTTGGGTTTTATGTTTCATAATGCTGTAGATTACAACATGCTATAAATGTCTAAAACCTGAAAACTATCTTCACATTTTGATCATAGTTATAATAAAAGTAATAAATTTAAGAAGCTTAAATATTTTTCTGGGAATATAGTTAAGATCTTTTAATAGTTATTAATTGCAAAGTTTAGCTCTAATATTTCTTATAAAAGACTATACTGATAATTATGGTGAAAAAATTTCCCCCATAACTTATGAGTCCAGACTCACCTGTTGTACACAAAAATAAAATAACCAACAGTCATTTTCCAAAAGAATATTTTCAAAACTATGATCAAACACAGCTTCATCTTCCTGCCTGCCACAGTTCTCCTATGAAACACTTTTGTTCATTCCTAAGCAGCAGACTTTTTATTTTTGTTTCTGCTTATTTATATTGACTACTCGGAGCTGGCTACCAAAGTATGAAGATGAAGTGCAACAAGACAACAAAAAAATGAATTAACCTATGAAAATAAGCAAAATGAAATTTATTTACTTGCTTTAATATAATCTGGTCTGGCACTGTAGGATAAGCACTGGACTGCTAACTGCAAGATCAGCAGTTCAAGCACACCAGCTGGTTCTTGGAAACCCTATACAGGGTCAGTATGAGTCTGAATCAACTACATGGCACTTAATATAATCTTACATTGATTACCAAATCTCTTCTTCTGTTCCCACTATTCTAGACAAATTGAAAATCTCTCATCGTTTGCCACAGTTTTAGAATGATAAACATCACACTAGGTACAACACCTATAACATGAATTAACCTACAAATGGAAAATAACATTGCTGCTCAAAAAGTTACTTCAAGAGGTTTTTTTAAGTTTCTCAGGAATTCATTATTTAGATACTAGTCCTGGTGTGGCACTGTGGCTAATGCGTCAGACTGCAAAGTCATTTGAACTGCAAGGTTGGTGGTTCATGCTCACCAGCAGCTCCTTGGAAACCCTACACAGGATTGTTATGGGTCGGAATCGACTCAACGGCACTTAACAACAACCACCTAAATTTTCTGGAGTCCTGGTGTGGTGCCCTAGGATAAGAACTCAACCTCAGGGTTGGTTTGAACTGCAAAGTCGGTGGTTCAAACTCACCAGCTGCTCCTGAGAAACCCTACACAGGGTCACTATGAGTAGGAACCAACTCGACATCACTTAACACCACCTAAATTTTAAAAGCTTACCCTGAAACTCTTCCCTAGCTCCTATCACCACTATCTTTTTCCAAAAACAAAAAAACAAAAAACGTCGTATCTGGCGAGCTAAGCCCTACATAGTTCAGCAAACTACTGTGAACCCGGGTGGAGACCTGGTCGGCCAGCAGCGAGGCAAGACCTGGGGATTCATGGGCTCAGAGTCAATGACACAGCCACAGAGGACTAAAAAGGAGAGCGGGGCGGCCAGCCAATAAAAAGAGGGCGGACAGACGCATGAACACCAACACTCTCAAATGATACCCACTTGACCTGGCTTCAATGACTGGATAAACAGAGCTCAACCCGAAGAAAAAAGAAGAGGAAAAAAGCGTCATCGGATACAATTCGATATTCGATAAACATGACCTACACCTATAAATGCAGTAGCTCAAAAGAGGAAACAAATCCCTGCTGCAAGAACTATTCCCACCCCCTCCACACAAAGGGTATACAGGAATGGGCAACTTGGACATTAGCTACCCAAAACGGGGGAGGGGGGGATACAAAGGTAAGAAGTGACTGGCTTACAAGCTTTCAAGAGGGAACCTAGATCCAAAGGGCGTGGAGGAAGTTAGAGTCTCCAGTGAATAGTATCCAGCCTGTCCAGGAAGGGCTGATGAAACGAAATACAGATGGGTTTCTTGTGATGCAATAGTGAATAATTGTTATCAGGACTAAAGGTAGACATTTTGTAGCAAGGGGAGTGATTACCTTTTCAGTCTAGGAGCAGAGGACCCTAGGACCATCAATGGAGAAAAGCAGAGAGCGGGATCCTACCCAGAGAAGCAGTGAGGCCTGAGATGGAGGCAGAGAAGACGACATCAAGAGATGGTGTGGCTGGGGACTTGGGATCCAGAGAGGGAAAGGGGCTGAGGACTGTGGTGGGAGGGTGCAGGCTTACAGGGTACACCCTTTGGTTGGGTGAGGATGCATGGACGGGTTGGTAACTATGCCAATGAAACGATAGATGATAGAATGAATGTAAAACTAATGTTCTCCCATGTAGACTATCACACAATTCACAATAAAACATTTAAAAAAAAAACAAAAACAAAAAAAACCACCCTGTCCATTCATGTTAAATTTACCTGTAGATTTCTGCTGCTATATTATACTTAGGTGACTTGTCATTTACCACTTGAAGTTCTAAGAGCTAATAAGTGGTGTGTCTTTATGCACACCACTAGAGAATTATCTCCAAGACTAATGAAATGGCAATTTTGTTTTCCAAACTACCAGCTTGCCATGGGAAAACGATGAGGCTTTCTGCTCTCATAAATATTTACAGCCTCAGAAACCCTGTAAAGACAGGGTCGCTATGAGTCGGAATAACAACAACAGAGAATATCTGCAAGACTAATGAAATGAAAATTTTGTTTTCCAAACACCTCAATCTTCAAGGTGAGGAGTCAAAGTTGGATTCATATATTTGGATATATTTGTATCTCATATACCTGTGTTTCAGAGTCAAAGCTAGACCTATATATTTGGAGATATCTGTATCTCATATACCTGTGTTTCAGAGTCCTGGTGTGGTGCTGTTAGTTAATGTGCTGGACAGCAAAGTTGGTTTGAACCACAAGGATAGCGGTTCAAGATCACCAACTGCCCCTCTGAAACCCTATACAGGGTCGCTATGTGTCAGAATCAACATGATGGCACTTTACAACAACCTGTGTTTGGAATCCCAAGTCCTAAGGAACTTTATCTCTATTCTCTCCAACATCAATTGCTTTAATTGAGGCTGGTTTCTACTCTTCTGCCTTCATCTGCCCTACACATTCCTTTTAAACTCTTCATTTCACACCAAACCTCAAACCCACTACAATAGCATCAATTCTGACTCAGCAATCCTATGTATGGTTTCCAAGACTATAAATCTTTATGGGAGCAAACAGCCTCATCAGTCAGTGGGTTTGAACCACCGACTTTGTGATTAGAGGTCCAATGTTTATCCTACAGTGCTACCAAAGCTCCTTAACTCTTATAAAGTGCCATGGAGTTGGTGTCAATTCATAGTGACCTCGTATAGGGTTTCTGAGGAGCAGCAAGTGGGTTTGAACTGCCGATCTTGCAATTAGCAAACCAATGTTTATCCGATGCCACACCAGGATTCCAAACTCTTATTGTTGTTGTTGTTTTAAGTGCCATTGAGTCAATTCTGACCCATATCGACCCTGTATAGTGTTGCTGTGTTGTGAAGTGCCATCGAGTTGGGTCCGACCATAGCGATCCTGTATAGAGTTTCTGAGATCAGCTGGTGAGCTTGAACTGCTGATCTTGCAGTTCAAATGGCTTTGCAGTCTGGTGCATTAATCCACAGCGCCACACCAGGACTACAAACTCTTATTGTTGTTGTTGTTATGTGTCATGGAGTTGGTTCTGACTCATAGCAACCCTGTACAGGGTTTCTGAGGCTATAAATCTTCATGAGAGCAGAAAGCCTCATCTGTCTCCCACGGAACAGCTGGTAGTTTTGAACTGCTGACCTTAAGGTTGACAGCCTGATTCGTAACCATTACACTACCAGAGCTCCTTCCAAACTATCCTTGATGTAAGGTCTCAAAAGACAGTATGGAGTAGAGGAGTCAGGAAACATGAGGTCTAGTCCAGGGTTTGCCATTCAACCACTGTGTAATCAATCACACACAAGTACTAACTGCGGGAGTGAGGGAACACTGGTTCCCTTATTTATAAACTATCCATAAACTTGGTTAAATTAGATGATCTGTACAGTAACGCTCAACTCTAAAATTGTATGAAATGCAAAGCTCTTCATCAACTCCTCATCTCACTGACTGCCAAGTTTGACTCTGAAAAATATTCTCTCAATTTCTGTGACTCTGGATTCTGATCTCCCTCATCTCTGCGTATCAGGGTTAAGATTTGTTGTTGTTAAATGCTGTTGAGTTGGTTCCAGCCCATAGGGACCCTGTATAGGGTTTCCAAGGAGCGGCTGATGAGCTTAAACCGCTGACCTTGCAGTTCAAACAGACCTTGCAGTGCAACATACTAACCCATAGCACCACTAGACAACCCAGATTTGCATGTAAGAAATGTTAAATTGGGCAACTGTTTCATTATACACCTATATATATATCTTTATCAACAGCCCAACATTGCACAAATCATACATTTTGTGTCTTACAATGATCACAATCCCTTTCATGTACCATCCAGTTAAAAAAATGTTTGTTTTTTTTAAAATCATAGGTTCTGTAACAAAAAGGGGGGAGTAGTTAATCTTACAGTCCAGGAATAGAGGACGTTAGGTCCATCAAGGGAGAAGAGCATGAGTGGAATATAAGACCCTATCCAGAAAAGCAGCGACACCAGAGATGGAAGCAGAGATGATGACATGGAGAAAGAGAGAAAGCAGCTGAGGACTCCAGACTCATGGAAAGAGAAAGGCTGAATTTTTCCTGAACGTTTTTGTGTACATTAAAAAAAAATACAACAGGTAAATGGAAGCAAATATTGTTCAATGATGATGCATGGAGGCAATCCTAATCATTGCAATGAAAGGAAATACAACAGAATGAGTGTAAAACCAATGTTCTTCCATGTAAACTACTACTCAATTCACAATAAAAACTTGAAAAAAAAAATCATAGGTTCTATCACCACTGAACAAAAGAATGACTACTGGGGAAAAAAGTCTCTACCATACTCTCCAACCCCTTCATTGGCCCTTTTTCTCTTCCATTCCCCTAAAAACAGTGTTTCCTTAGTTGGTCTATTCTTCTGTCTCCATGCCCACTTCCTGAAGGGAGCCAAAAAATGTCATAGCTCTTCTACTCTAATGATCCTCTCAAATGTTTTTGGTTTTTTTCCCAATCCCTACTTGTCTCATTTTCCAAAGTCTCCACATTGTTGTTGTTGTTAGTTGCCATCGAGTTGGTACCAACTCACAACGGCCTTACACACAACAGAACGAAGCACTGCCTGATCCTAGGCCAACCTCATATCTGTTGCCATGCTTGAGTCCATTGATGCTGCCACTTTGCCAATCCATCTCATTGGCGGTCTTCCTCTTTTTCTCTGACCCTCCACCTTACCAAACATGATATCCTTCCCCAGCAACTGGTCCCTCTTGACAATATATCCGAAATACGAGAGACTAAGTTTGGCCATCTTGGCCTCCAAGGAGCACTCTGGCTGCACTTCTTCCAAAACAGATCTATTGGTTCTTTTGGCAGCCCATGGAACTTTCAATATTCTCCTCCAACAATTAACTGAAAAGCATCATTTCTTATATGGTCTTCCTTATTCACTGTCCAGCTTTCGCTTTCATAGGAGGTTACTGAAAATACCATGGCTTAGGTCAGGCGAACCTTAGTCCTCACGCTGACATCTTTGCTCTTCAACACTTTAAAAAGGTCTTATGCAGCAGATTTGCTTACTGCAATACGTCATTTGATCCCTTGACTGCTGCTTCCTTAAGTATTGATAGTTGATCCAAGAAGAAAGAAGTCATTGACAACTTCAATCTTTTCTCTGTTGATAAGAATGTTGTTTATTGGTCCAGTGGTGAGGATTTTTGTTTTCTTTACATTGAGATGTAATCCATACTGAAGGCTGTGCTCTTTGATCTTCATCAGTAAATATTTTAAGTCCTCTTCACTTTCAGCAAGCAAGGTTGTATCATCTGCATATCGCAGGTTGTTAATGAGTCTTCCTCCAGTCCTGATGCCACATTTTTCTTCAGACAACCCAGCTTCTCGGATTATTTGCTCAGCATACAAATTGAATAAGTATGGCAAAGAATACAACCTTGTCACACTCCTTTCTTAATTTTAAACCATTCAGTGTTCCCATGTTCTATTCGAACAACTGCCTCTTGGTCCAGGTCCAGACTCCTCAGGTACACAATTAAGTGTTCTGGAATACTCATACTTCACAATGTTGTCAATAGCTTGTCATGACCCACACAATCGAAAGCCTTTGCGTAGTCAATAAAGCATAGGCAAACAACTTTCTGGTATTCTCTGCTTTCAGTCAAGATCCATCGGACATCAGCAGTGATATAACCTTGTTCCATGGCCTCTTCTGAATCCAACTTAAACCTCTGGAAGTTCTCTGTCAATGTATGATTGTAGCCGTTTCTGTATTACCTTTAGCAAAACTTTACTCGCATGAGATATCAAAGAGATTGTCTGATGATTCCCGCATTCCGTTGGGTGACCTCTCTTTGGAATGGGCACAAATATAGATCTCTTCCAATCAGTTGGCCAGATGTTGTCTTCCAAATTTCTTGGCAGAGATAAGCGAGTACATACTGTGACGCCTCACTTTCTTGAAAGACTTCAATTTTTATTCCATCAATTCCTGGTGCCTTGTTCTTTGCCAATTCCTTCAATAAACCTTGGACTTCCTCCTTCATATGCTATCTCTTCAAACGGCTAAACATTAACCATTTCCTTTTGGTACAATGACTCTGTGTATTCCTTCCATCTTCTTTTTATGTTTTCTGTATCATTCAATAATTTGCCCAGAGACTCTTTCAATAACGAAAGTCGAGGCTTCAATTTTATCTTCAGTTCTCCCAGCTTGAGAAATGCTGAGTGTGTTCTTCCTTTTTGGTTTTCTGACTCCAGATCTTTGCACATTTTGCTGTATTATTTGGCTTTATCTTCTCAAGCTAATCTTTGAAATTTTCTGTTCAACTCTTGGACCTCCTCATTTCATCCATTTGCTCTAGCATCGCTAAGCTGGAGAGTGAGTTTCAGTGTCTCTTCTGACATCCATTTTGATTTTTTCCTTCTTTCTTGTTTTCTCAATGACTTATTGCTTTCTTCATGTATGATGTTCTTGATATCATCCCACAACTCTTCTGGTCTCCGGTCTTTAGTGTTTAATGTATCAAATCTGTTCTTCAGATGACCTCTTAATTCAGGTGGGATATAGTCAAGGTGATATTTTGGCTCTCGTGGACTTGTTTTCATTTTCTTCAGCTTCAGTTTGAATTTGCATATGAGTAATTGATGGTTTGTTCCACAGTCTGCCCCTGGCCTTGTTTTCACTGATGATATGGAGCTTTTCCATCATATCTTTCCACAGATGTAGTCAGTCTGATTTCTATTTAT
>NW_006408737.1:3209835-3220939 GCF_000296735.1 Chrysochloris asiatica
TCATCTTTCTCCCGCGGAGCGGCTGGTAGTTTAGAACCGCTGACCTTAAGGTTCGCAGCCCGATTCGTAACCACTATGCTACCAGAGCTCCTTATGGGTGACCCTGCTGGTATTTAAAATACCGGTGATATAGCTTTCAGAATCACAGCAACTCACAAGCCGCCACATAGATGGCTATAAAACAGAACCCATTATCTTCCAAGCCTAAAAAGAATAAATACCTATTTAAACTACATTCCAGATCCTCAGGTTAGTGATTTCTACTTTCCACAACCATGAACTTAAGTTCACATGAGCTTCAAAAAAGATATGAAATAAATGGGACTACAGTAGGTTAACACAGCATATGACTTGGGACATGCATTCATCTAATTGCCTTTGGCCTCCACAACTCTACTGCAATATTCTAATGTCATTATCCTAATTATCCAATACATGAGTCTAATTTTTGTCTTCATTACACAAGATTCTTCAGAGAACTTAACATTTATTCATCATTTCTTCCTCTATAAAATTCTCAATACCCTGTGGTTCCATAGTACTTCAGTATCTTGGGACTTCTGGTGTGGTGCTGTAGGATAAGCACAGGACTGCAAGGTCAGTTTGAACCAGAAGTTTGGTGTTTCAAACTCACCAGTCACTCCTCAGAAACCCTATACTGGGTCACTAAGAGTAGGAACAAAAATCTCTGGTGGGGTAGTGGTTAAGAATCAGGCTGCTAACTTCAAGGTCAGCAGAACTTGAGGTTAAAACCAACCTTGAGGTTTTATCCTACAGTTCAAAAGTACCAGCTGTTCTGCAGGAGAAAGATGATTTTTCTGCTCCCAGAAAGATTTACAGCCTTAGAAACCCTGTGTAGGGTTGCTCTGAGTGAGAACCGATTCCACAGCACATAACCACTACCACCATGAGTAGGAAATTACTCAACAGCACTTAACAACAACACTGTCTTGAGTCTCTTGCCACACCTCTGACCAATTTTCTTCAATTTTCTAGCTACTTACTGCTCTATTTCTTGAATACTGGCCCCCAGCTCTAGGCTCAATTCTTAGGTAATTCTTCTTTTCACTCTATACATATCTCCTGAGTTTCATTCTTTTCTTCATATCCAACAGTCAGCTGACAATTAGTAATTGCCAAGTAAAATCTCTTATCTTTAGTTTTCTCCTTGGCTTCTAACCCATATATCTAAAAACCTAAATGACATCTTTCCCTTGATTAAAGGGTTTCCAAGGAGTGGCTGGTGAGTTCAAACTGCCGACCTTGCAATTCAAAACGACCTTGTGGTCCAGCGCATTTATCCCAAAGTGCCACACGAGGACTCCTATTTCAGCATGTCTGAAACTAAGCTCGGCATTTCTTTTTCTCATTCAAATTCATTTCTTCTCCTAGATTCCCTATTTACATTCACAGTATCAACATCCACCAATAACCTAAATAAACTGTTACCCTCAACTACTCTTTTTCCTTTATTCCTCACAATCGTTCATATCAAGTTTTGCTAATTTGAGCTTCCAAATTTCTCTAGACTCCATATCTTTGCAATCCCACCGTAAAAGAGCTTATTTGGTCCCACACTAGTCCTTCTTCCTACAGTCCATTACCACTTGAACTGTATCCATTCGAGCCTCATTTGAGGGTAAGGACCTATGTTGTTGTTACGTGCCACTGAATCGATTCTGACCAATAGCGTCCCTGTATAGGGTTTCCTAGGAGCAGCTGGTGAGCTTGAACCACCGACCTTGTGGGTCAACCCGATTTTGCAGCAGTATCTATATTGTTTCTTGCATTTCAAGAAACTGCCATTTCCAACAGACCCCAATTTCTACAGCGTCAAAGCTATCCCACTGTCAACACGGGTAAAGTTAAATTCCAAAACTTTTCAAAATCTCACCCACACTCAATAGCAACCAGTTCAATAGAGAATGGAGGGCAGGAGACGCTGAGGTGATCATGAATTACAACAGTTCTGCTATGACGAGCTGGAGCCCTGGTATGGTGCTGTAGAATAAGCACTCAACCACAAGGTCCAGTTTGAACAGCAAGTTTCAAAGGGCACTTAACAAAACCAACATTATAACCAATTATCCATTTTTTTAAGGTCTTGAATCATGCTCTCCTCAGAATGACAGCAGCATTGTTAACACAAAACTGGAAAGAAGTTAAATGTTCAATACAGGCATGTTGTTGTTGTTTTTTAAGTGCCGTCCAGTCAGTTCTGACTCATAGTGACCCTGTATAGGGTTTCCAAGGAGCAGATGGTCACCAACCTTGCAGTTCACACAGACTTTACAGTCTAGGGCATTAGCCCACAGCACCGCACCAGGGCTCCGTGTATATGTAGTACTATACAAGTTTATCACATATATAGTTCAGACAGTTGCCACGCAGTCAATAAACAAAACTGTCCGAGCCCTACAAAGATCCCTCCTCTTGCCTTTTATAACTACACCCATTTCCCAATCCTACTTCCTTATAACTTTTTGTATTTTCCATATTTTCAACAATTGTGTGCTCATCCAATACATCTTTATTACACATCCACTACAATGTTGGTATTGTTGTTGTTAAGTGATGTTGAGCAGGTTCCAACTCATTGCGGCCCTATATACGGTTTCCAAGTGGCTGTTGAGTTTGAACTGCCGACCCTGTGGTTTAATCTAACCTTGCAGTCCAGTGCTTTATCCCACAACATCCCATCAGGACTATAAAACTACAATGTTTTTATTGTTAAGTGCTGTTGAGCTGGTTCCAATCCATAACGACCCTGTATAGTGTTTCCGAGGCTGGTGAGCTTGAACCACCGACCATGCCATTCAAATCTGTCTTGTAGTCCAGCTAATTATCCTGCAGCTCAACACCAGGACTTCAAAATACTACAATACTGTTGTTGTTAAGTGCCAGTGAGTCAGTTCCAACCCATAGCAACCCTGTATAGGGTTTCTGAGAAGCAGCTGGTGAGCTTGAACTGCTGACCTTGCAGTTTAAATGGTTTTGCAGTCTGGCGCATTAATCCACAGTGCCACACCAGGACTCCAAAATACTACAATAGACCTATTTAAAAATCTTAAAAAGCAAAGATGTCACTTTGAGGACCAAGATGTATCTGACCCAAGCCACGGTATTTTCAATTGCCTCAAATTGCAAAAGGCAGACAATGAAAAAGGAAAACCAAAGAAAAACTGACACATTTGAATTATGGTATTGCCAAAAGTTATTGAATATACCATGGATTGCCAGAAGAATGAACAAGTGAGTCTTAGCAGTAAAGCCAGTAAGCTCCTTAGAAGCTAGGATGGCACGACTTTGGATACATTAGCAGAAGGAACCAATCTCTGGAGAAGGATACCATGTGTGGGAAAGCAGAGGGTCAGTGAAAAAGAGGGTGACTCTCAACAAGACTGACAGACAATAATGGGCTACAACAGTTCTACTATTGTGAGGATGGTACACAACTAGGAAGCATTTCATCCTGTTACTCCTTGGAAACCCTTTAATCAAGGGAAAGATGTCATTCAGGTTTTTAGATATATGGGTTAGAAGTCAAAAAGAAAACTAAAGATTAGAGATTTTACTTGGCAATTACTAATTGTCAGCTGACTGTTGGATATGAAGAAAAGAATGAAACTCAGGAGATATGTAAAGATGAAATGATGAATTACCTAAGAATTGAGCCTAGAGCTGGGGGCCAGTATTCAAAAAATAGAGCCCATTGACTCCCATTGACCTGGAAATGAGAGAGAGAAGAGGAAGGGCTGGTTGGTCCAAAGTGTGGTGAGACCTGGGGATACTTGAGAACATGGACAAGGAATTAGCCAAAAAGGGCCAGAGCTGTGAGTGAAGCTTCCAGCTAATATGAAGTGAGGGGAGACAAACAAGAACACCCAGACTTGCAGACAGTACCCATTTGACTGAGCTTCAATGGCTTGATAATCAGAATTCGAATGGAAGAAGATTACCAAAAAAAAAAAAAAAATTTTTTTTTTAAAAAGGAAACAAGGGTAAATTGCTACAATTTGATGAACCTGACCTACACTCTCATGGAGGTAGTAACTCTAAATACCAACAAAGAGAGGAGTCTTCACATCAAGTATCAATGCTATTCCCTCTGTACACAGGGTAGATACAGATAGGCAACTTAGACATTGGGTCAGCGGTTCGAAACTACCAGTCGCTCCACGGGAGAAAGATGAGGCTTTCTACTCCCGAAAGGATTTACACCCTCGGAAACCCTGTACAGGGTCGCTATGGGTCGGAACCGACTCGAAGGCACTTAACAACAACAACAACAAACCTAAAATGAGGGCATGGTAAAGGCAGGAAGTGACTGGCTTACAAGGTTTCAGAGTGTAGAAGTGGAGAAAGAATGCCCGCTGAATAGTTTTCATCTTGTCTACATGGGTCTGGTGAAAAGAGATGGTGATAAGATTCATATGATTCAATAGTGAATAACTGTTATCATGATTAATTGCGATTGTCACATTTTAAAGGTAGAAGTTTTGTAACAAAAACAGGGGAGTGGTTAATCTTACAGTCCAGAAACAGAGGACCCTAGGACCATCAAGAGAGAAGAGCACAAGCAGGATGCAGGACCTTATCCAGAGAAGCAGTGACACCAGAGACAGAGGCAGACATGGGGACATGGAGAGAGGGAGCAGCTGAGGACTCTAAATTCATGGGAAGAGAGAGACTAAGAGCTGGTGGCCAGGAGGCAGACTTGCAGAATATGCCCTTTGGAGGTTTAAATTATTATATGTACCTCAGTGATTTTTTAAATAAAAAGTCCAAGTGTTAACTGATGGTACATAGAGGGGATTATAATCATTGTAATGAAACAAGGTGTATGATTTATTGAATGTAAAATTGATGGTCTGCCCTGTAAATTTTTACTCAATCCACAATAAAAACCTTAAAAAAAAAAAAAAAAAGGGACTTGTATATATATTTATCTAGAACAAAAATAAACAACTCCAAACAAACCAATAAAAAGAGAGAAAAAATTTGATGAAATACTTTATATAACATAGACAATGGCCAATAAACACATGAAAAAGTATTCAATGTCATTATTCACCAGGAAAATAAAACCACATGAAATACCACTACACACCCACTAAACCAAACCAACTGCCAAGGAGCAGATTCTGAATTATGGTGATCCCATGTGTGTCAGAGTAGAACTGAGCACTATGAAGTTTCCTATGGCTGATTTCTCAGGCATAGATCACAAAGTCTTTCCTCCAAAGATGCCCTGAGGCCCTAAGGAGATTTAGACCTTCCATTTTTTGGTTAGCACCAAATACATTAACCTTTTTGCATCACCTTCTTGTTGTTAAGTGCTGTGAGTTGGTTCCAACTCACAGTGACCCTGTATAGGGTTTCTAAGGAGCGGCTGGTTGGTTGTAACCACAGACTTTGCAATTAGCAGTCCAGTGCTTATCCTTCAGTGTCACACCAGGACTCACCTAGAGAGAGACTCCGTATACTCTCTAAAACCAAAAAACGAAACAAAACAAAACAAACCATCAAATCAATTCCAACTCATTGTAATCCTATACAGGGTTTCCGAGACTAAATCTTTATGGGAGTAAATGGCCTCAGTTTTCTCCCGCAGAGCAGCTAGTGGGTTCAAACTGCTCATCTTGTGGTTAGCAGACCATTATATAACTCATTATGGCAACAGAAAGGAGCTCTGGTAGTGTAGTGGTTACGAGTAGGGCTGCTAACCTCAAGGTCAGCAGTTTGAAACTACCAGCTGCTCTGCGGGAGAAAGATGAGGCTTTCTGCTCCCGTGAAGATTTACAGCCTCGGAAACCCTGTACAGGGTCTCTATGAGTTGGAACCACCACCACCATGCCAACAGAGATCCTTATACACCTCTAGAATGGCGAAAATAAAACAATTTATAATAATAAAAATTTAAATTTAAAAGACTAATATAACAATACAAACTGCAGGCAAGAATGTGGAGCAAATGGAACTCTCATGCACTGCTAGAAGTATGCCAAAGGTACCTCCAGTAGGAAAAACAGTTTGGCAATTTCTTCTATAAAGAGCACTTATCATATGACCTAGCAAATTCTTCTCCTAATTATTATCCAACAGAAATGAAAACATATGAATGCACAAAGATCTGTATGCAAATATTCAGAGCAGTTTTTTTCCTAACAGCACAAGACTAAAAACTCAAATGTCCACACTAATACATTTGTAATATATTTTGCAGTAAAAAGAAAACAACCACTGTTACGTGTAATATGGATAGATCCCAAAAACATTACACAAAGTGAAAGAGTCAGACATTAAAAATTGTAAAATTCTATTTTTATGTCATTCTAGAAAAGAGAAAACCGTAAGGACAAAAATCCGATTAGTGGATGTCAGAGGTTAAAGAAAAAGTAACTATAAAGGGACATAAGGAAATTTTTTGGAGGGAAGGAAATGCTCTATGTCTTGATTGCGTTGGTAGCTACACTAAATGTATACATTTACTAAAATTCATCAAACTCTTAAGAGTAAATTTTACTGCATGTAAATTAATACCTCAATAAACATAACAAAAAAAATTATCCCAAGTAAAAAGAGTGACACATTTCACTATCAAGATTCTACAACTCATGCAAGCTTCTGGATTTTGTCACTTAAAAAAATAATAAAATCTTCCTATTCCCTATGTAGCGGGGGAAGCCAGAGCCCAGGTGAGCTAAGGAGGGTGTCCATGTGGTGGGGAACCAGACAAATGTGTTGCGTCTGAGCCCTGCCCAAGCTCTGTGAGGATGGTGTCAAAACAGAGGGGCAACAGGCATAGGGCGTCAGAGTGCAAACGGAATGAAGACATCATCCTCTTCAAATGGAGACAGCCTTCCTGGGATGTCAGAGTCTGAATGGAGTAAGAAATGTGTCCATAAACAGTGAGGAGGTCGCCAGGAGAGTCAGAGCCAGAGCCAGAGCCAGAGCAGGGTGGGAAGGGCATTCCTGTATTAGGGCATCTTGGTATGGGCTATTAGATTCTGCATTTTAAAAGGGTGAATTGCTGGAGTCAGGAGAAGAAAGAGTAGAATGAAGAATCTGCACCCCAGCAAGGTGAAGAGAAATCCAGGGAGTCATGACAGAAATGAAAGATTGGTCCATACATTTAGAATAATGGAAGTCAGATTCCACACTACCAGAGGGTGGAGGAAAGCTGTCATGTCAATTCTGACCCACAGCAACCCCATGTGTTACAGAGTAAAACTGTTCCATAAGGTTTTCTTGGCTGTAATCTTTATAGGAGCCAACTGCCCAAACTTTCTTCTGTGGTAGCGCTGGATAGGTTCAAACCACCAACTTTTAGCAACAACCATTTTCACCAAGAACGTTACAAATATGAAAAGGGCACTAGAGTGATGGGTTGAAAACAGAGGTATCAGTGTGAACCGTGCTTTTTAACATGTACATACATCTCAACTCATTACCCATTGCCATCACGTTAATTCCAACTCATAACGACACTACAGAACAGAGGAGAACTGTCTCATAGGGTTTCCAAGACTATAATCTTTACAGAAACAGACTGCCACATCTTTTTCCCAGTGGCTGGTTAGTACAAATTGCCCACCTTTGAGTTAGCAGCCAAATGTTAGTCACTGCACCACCAAGATTCCTTAATAATATATATACAGACATACAGAAATAAATGCAGGTAGATGTAAATGTGCATACGTATCCCGTCTAGTACTGTCCGTTAAAAAGGGGTGGTAGCAATAACAACCCAAAAGTAATGAATACACCTAGCACTGAAATAACTTCTCAATTTTATTCTCTACTATAGGAATCAGGGTTCCCTAGAGAAAGGGCTGATTCCAGGTCCAAGACAGGGAAATATAAGATAAGCACAGAATGTCCGTTTGTGCTAAAAGGTAAAGGACATGCTCAAAAAATGATGGAGGCACCTCATAAGGATAGATGTCAGTTGAATGGACACTGGTCAAATCAAAATACATAGTAACAGAGAGGAATCCACTGAAAAAAACACAAAGTCAAGAATGCATATGAGCCTTGGTATGGCACTATAGGATAAGCACTGGACAGCTAAACGCAAAGTTGGCTGTTCAAACCCACCAGCTACTCTCAGAAACCCTATACAGGGTCGCTATGAGTCAGAACTGACTCAAGGGCACACAACAAGAATCCATATAGATAAAAATGAACAAACTAAAGCTTGCCTAAGAGCAAGATATTTACGTAGTTTTAAAGTACTCCTCACAAAATTTATTGTTATTAGCTGACAAGGTCAACTCATGTTGTTGTTGCTATTAGATGTCATCGAGTCAGTTCCCACTCTTGTCAACCTTATATAGGATTTCCGAGGAGTGGCTGATGAGTTTGAATCACAGACCTTTAGGTTAGTAGTCCAGTGCTTATCCTACAGCACCACACCAGGACTCCATAGCAACTAGTAAATGTTAATGGGCCAAACAAATTGTGCACCATCTGAAAAGATGCAGTGAGAGCACAGCATCACTTCTGTGATTATTGAGTGACGTTGAATTGGTTCCGACTCATAAAGGTTGCTGAGGAGCACCATTGACCTTGAGATGAGCAGTCCAGTGCTTTTCCTATAGCCCTACACCGAATATCCCTGTCCAAGTGCATAACCTGTAGCTAATCATGAGAGAACAAATGATCCCAAATTGAGGGGTAGTCTACAAATTAACTCATCTGTAATCTTCAAAAGCATCTAAATCATGAAAGTCAAGAGAAGATGGAGCAAACCGTTCCTGATTGAAGAACAGAGATTAATAACAAAGACAACATGTAATCCTGAACTGGACCCTCCAGTAGAGACTAATGGCAAAATCAACAAAAACTTGAACAGGTCGGAGAGATTTACAGCCTTGGAAACCAATTCAATGACACACAGCAGCAGCAGCACGTATCAGGGCTAATTTCCTGGTTTTGATTATTGTATTGTTATTATGTTAGAGAAGAATCGATGCATTTCAATTATGATGTTGGTGAAGAACACTAAAATTACCATGGACTGCCAGAAAAACAAGTCTGTCTTGGGAGAAACACAGCCAGAATACTCTTTAGAAGCAAGGATGGAGAGACTGCTCATGTACTTTGTTAATGTTATTAGGAGGGACCAGTCCCTAGAGAAGGACATCATATTTGGTAAAGTGATAAAGAAGACCCTCAACAAGATGGACTGACACAGTGGCTACAAGAGGCTCAAGCATAACAAAAATTGTTTAGGATGACACAGGACCCTGCAGTACTTTTTTCTGTTGTATATAGAGACACTATGAGTCGGAACCGGCACCTAACTTAACTGCTGCTGCTGTGTGCCGTGGAGCCGGTTCCAACTCATAGTGACCATGCACAGGGTTTCCAAGGCTGTAAAACTTTACAGAAGCAGAACGCCTCATCTTTCTCCCACAGAACAGCTGGTAGCTTCAAACTGCTGACCTTGCGGTTCGCAGCCCGATTCCTAACCACTACCCTACCAGAGCTCCTTGGCACCTAACTGCAATTGTGATTATGTAGGAGAGTTTCCTTGTTTGTAGAAAATGCACACAAAAGCATTATGGGTGATAGAGCATCAGGTCAGCAACTTCCTCCGAAATGCTTCTGGGAAGAAAAAAATGCTCTTTGTACTATACTTGAAACTTTTCTACAAGTTTGTGATTGTTTCAACTTTTTCTATACAGTGGCGGAAATATACTGTAACTAAAAACTACACAACTGTGGTTATTTACTCTAGTTTATTTCTCCACACTGTTAACCTTAGCAGGAAAGAGGGCACTACACAAAATTACTAGAAAATTATATGAAATTTTGGAGCCAGAGAGCATTTTAAATATAGCCAACCTCTTGTCTTATCATTTGACTTCACTCAAAGAATGGATAAGGTTCCTAGTAAAGGAAGTTATTACGAAGAGAAAAGAACAATGGTATTCTAACATTACGAATGATTGTGTTGTTGTTAAGTGCTGTGGAGTCAACTCCGACACACACGGACCTGTAGAGGGTTTCCCAGGCTTTAAATCTTGGCATGAGCAGAATACCTCATCTTTTGCAGACCTTGGTTCAGTTATCCTACGTCCACAGCTTATCATATGTATGGGAGTCACCGCGCCTCCACCAAAGGCTTTAACCATAAGCAAAACACAATCCCAACATCTCCTTTGAAAAATGAAAGGGCAGTAAGACTAATACCTAAAATTTCTTACAAATGTGAGATTGGGCTTACCCTGAAATAAGTGTTTCCCTAGCTCCATTTGTTACTGCATTATGCTTCACTACAAAGAAATACAAATACAAAAATATACGGAAACCTAGAATCTTACATTGTGAAAGTCCGTGCTTTACAGTGCATTTGCCAAATTGTTACTTGGTGGTGGTGGTAGTTGTGTGCCGTGGAGTCGCTTCCGACTCATAGCAACCCTGCATAGGTTACTAAATCTTTATAGGAGCAGAAAGCCTCATCTTTCTCCTGCGGAACCGCTGGTAGTTTCAAACTGCTGACCTTAAGGTTAGCAGCCCGACTCGGAACCGCTAAGCTACCAGAGCTCCTTAAATTGTTACTTATAAAGGAAATTTTGTGACACTGCTCCAAACACACACACACAAAAGAACAATTAAAACACACATTAAAGTGAAACAAGATAACTTCCAATGATCAGTTGACAGTCCTCACTTTAATAATAGTGTTCAGAGTCATTCAGAAATGATCGTCACTTTTGTCCTAGAAGAACAAGGCGCACTTCCTAGAAATGTTTCCAAGTGTAAGGTTCCTTTCCCGTTCCCGGGTATCTCGCGGTCACTGGGGCAGCTATAGGCCCCCACGAGCGCAAGGGTGAGTTAGCACGGGACTCTCAGCACTTCCTCTCGGAGAGGACAGCCCCCTGCGTCACCCGTAATTCGTAATTCGCTCAGGATGCAGGGCACAAGGTTACCCCGAGAAACTTAGCACAGTTGGCTCCCGCCCTCCCAATCCTGCGGTCCTGGGCCCATTCGCAGGATTGGAGAGCGCAGCCACAATACCAGGCCCCCTCCGGAGACAGAGGCTCGCCGCCCCAGACTTGCCCCACGCTGGCCCGGAGAGTCCGCCCTAGCCCCC
>NW_006408737.1:3221063-3234460 GCF_000296735.1 Chrysochloris asiatica
GCCCGGCCTCCTGCCCCCCAACCCCCCCGCATCCCCGACGCCCGGCTCGACGCCCGGCCCCGCAGAGCCCACTGGATAGCAGCCGGGGGGCGGGGAGGCCGGGGGCGGCGCCCGCCCCACACCCTTACCTGGTTTCTCATGATCGTAGCCTACCACGATGAAGTAGTCGGCCAGCCGGGCCATGGCCGCCGCCGCCGCGCCCGGGAAGCTGGTCCCCGTCGCCGCCGTAGCCGCCACCTCCCACCCGGCCCAGGAGGGCTCAGCATTTTCCCTGCAGCAGCAGTAGCGGCAGCGGCAGTACTTCAGCCATGTTTGACAACCGAGGCGCGCTCTGCGCCTGCGCCGCGCCGCGCGCCCGCTCTTCCCCCGCCCCCACCCGCACTGGCCTGGTGGCCCGGAGCCCGGGTGGTGAACCCACCCCCACCCTCTGCCCGCGGCTGGGACCGCGGGACCAGGGGAGTGGGCGGACGGGAGTATTCCTGCCACGCGCAGCCCCTGCAGCCGCTGGGATGGAGTACTTGGGGGCCTGGCTGCTGCTTCACAGCCCCTCTCCCCTCTTTTTTTTTGTTTTTTTCCTAAAGCAGGGGTCCTTCCTCCTCTGTTCTTCCTTTTTGTATCTGGGAAGAAAGGACGCAGATGGTAGAGGGGTCGCTTGTGAAGTTTGCCGCGTCCCTTCCCCACCCCCCTCAAAGGTCGAGATTCTCCCGCCCTCAGCTGGAAGTATGGAATTTGCACCGCTAGGGCTTTTGCTGCACGTTTCCTGTTTATATTGTGCGGATGGGAATTTAGGAACATGCCACCGAACAAGCGGGGGAGGGAGAGGCTTTTGCGCAATCTTCACAGGCGCCGCGGATTGCAATGGTGGGTGGGCCGGGGGCGGTCGGCTTGGGCTTCCCCCGGAGCGCCTGGGGGAGCTGGATTCCTCTAAGAAAGGCGGCATCCCCGGGATCCTCCTGGGCTGGGCTGGGCCGGGCTGGGCCGGTCCTAAAGAGGCCGAGGGAGGGGACCTGTCTACTCCGGAACACCGCTCGCTTCTGCTTTCTCTCGTTGAAGCCATCCCATGGGTTCGGGAGATTGGAGCAGGCGGTGACTTCCAACTTCCCCACTCAAACACGAAATAGAATGAATTAATGGTTCTCATCCGGTCTAAATCTTTGTTGAAAGAAGTACAGCTAGAATGCTCCTTAGAAGCCAGAATGTCAAGTCTGGTCTCTAATACTTCCGACGTGTTATCAGGAGGGACCAGTCCCTGGAAAAGGACACGTGGAGGGTCAACGAAAAAGAAAGATCCCGAATGAGATGGATTGGCACAGTGGCAGCAGCAGTGGGTTCAAGCCTAAAGTTGATGAGGATGGCGCAGGCTGAGCAGTGTTTCGTTCTGTTGTGCAAAAGGTCCGTATGAGCGGGAACCGACTCGAGGACACCTAACAACAACCCATTCTAGGGATTATCCAGGTCGCTGTTTTTCTTGCTACACCTCTTATTGATCATTTTCCTTTTGGCTAGATGGACACCAAATGAGCTTGCTTTGCCATTTGTTAATACTGTTAAAATACAATCATGTATTAATTCAAAAGAATAATATTTTATTACTCTGATTTAATAAAGATTTTTGCAAATTGAGAAACGTTTCCTCATGCAAGAGAATAGCGGATTCACAGAAACTTAAATAACTTTTGCTTTAAGAATACAGACTTCTATGGTAATGAAGTATTTAGTGGCTACTGATTAACATTAAAAAGGTAACTTCATTGAAGATTTGCCCCTCCACCCACCCAAAGTCCGGAGATCTCCAAAAATTCGAATTAAACAAGCCCTAGTCTTTCTCACTTAATTCTAGGTTGATGGTTTTGAGGCTTGGAAGGTGAAAAGAAAAAAAAAAACTACTGGTGGATGAATTTTGTTTGGTTCATAAATTTTTACATACCTGGAGAAGAAGAGCCCTCTTGAAATACAAGTAAATTACGTATTTTTGTTTGACTTCATAACACAAGAGAAAGACGTGGCCATCGGCTTCCGTAAAGATTTACTTTGGACACCCTAAGGGGTGGTGGTGGTGTTAGGTGCCATTTAGTTGGTACCGACTCATAGCAACCTTATGCACAGCAGAACGAAACACTGCCCAAACCTGGGCCAACCTCACCACTGTTGCCACGCTTGAGTCCATGGATGCTGCCACTTGGCCAATCCATCTCATTGTGGGGGTCTTCCTCTTGTTCGCTGACCTCCCACCTTACCAAACATGATATCCTTCTCCAGCGACTGGTTGCATTTTGAATGCCTTCCAACCTAAGGGGCTCATTTTCGGCCACCACAGTATGACAAACTGACAGACGAGTGGTGGACCCTATGGGGTAGTTCTACACTATTGTCCAGGGTTGCTATGAATCAAAATTGAGCAGTCCGCATTGGGTTTTTGTTGTTTTTTAATGAAGTTTTAGTAGCAGAGTTTGGTACAAGTGATAGTCTGGGAAATCATCATCAGTTGCTAATGTGATATGTTTGTGGTTGCTTATCACTTGTTGTTGTTGTTAAGTGTCGTCGAGTCGGTTCCGACCCATAGCGACCCTGCACAGGGTTTCCGAGGGTGTAAATCCTTACGGGAGTAGAAAGCCTCATCTTTCTCCCGCGGAGCAGCTGGTAGTTTTGAACCGATGACCTTAAGGTTCGCAGCCCGATTCGTAACCACTACGCTACCAGAGCTCCTTTTACTTGCTATTAATTGAGAGTTTGACTTAACATTTACATTTCAGGAACTGTTCTCAAAGGTACATTAAAAAAAATTCCCTAGGGCATTTTATTCATAACTATTGTTGTGAAGTGCCATCAGTTGATACCTACTCATAGTGACCCTCAGGGTATCCAAGGAGCAGCTGGTGGGTTTGAACCACTGACCTTTTGGTTCACAGGCAAGTGCTTATCCTACGGCGATCCCTGTATGTATCAGAGTAGACCACTCCATAGGGCTTTCAGTAACTATTTCAGATGTAGATTGTCAGGTTTCTCTTCCTAGGTGCTTCTAGATGGACTACAGCATTTGCACCACCCAAGGACTTCCTTCATACATTGTAGGTGCTTAACAAACATTTGTAATAAGTGAATGTGCAATTTCCGCCCAACAACCAGCAGGAACCTGGAACTCTACACTGGTAATCCAGGGAGCTGGTTGTCTCTATCCCTGCAGGTGTATTCCAATTGACCATTTCCTCCTTTGTGTGCCACACTTTCTTCATATACAGATTGAGAGGGTTGGGGTGTAGTAGAACTGAAAATACCCAAAAGGGAGACTTTAACTCTTAAGAGTTCATTTGTACATTGCTAGTGGTCCAACTATGAAGGTTGCTGCACTTTGAATAACAGTTTTATTTACTGTATTAACTGGTTTTCTTTGTAGGCATATATTATCCTATCACAGACAGCATTGTACTTCTTGAAATGTTCTTTTTAACAATAGATCTTGAAATGTTCTTTTCAACGATGAAAGTGATAACATTCTTGAATTTGTGATTCCTAGCATAATAAACTATGTGATTATCCAGTTCAAAATGGCCAATACTTGTCCATTTCAGCTCATCAATGCTTAAGATATCGATCTTATGCTTCCATTTCATTTTTTGACAACTTCCAATTTTTCTAGAGTCATACTTCATGCATTCCACATGGCAGTTATTAATGAGTGTTTGCAGCTGTGTCTTCTCATTTTGAGTCATCCCCTCATTATCAGCAAATGAAGGTCCTTGAAAGCTTTGCTCCATCCACTTCACTAAGGTTGACTCTACTTTGAGGAAGCAGTTCTTCCTCAATGCCTTCCATTCTGAGGGGCTCATATCTTGGCATTCCGTATCAGACAATATTTCGCTGCTATTCATAAGGTTTTCAGTGGCTAATTGCTCAGAAGTGGCCTATTCTTTCTTCCTAGTTTATTCTTAATCTGGAAACTCTGCTGAAACCATGGATGACTCCGCTGGTATTTGAGGCACCTGTGTTATAGCTTCCAGCACCACAACAACCTGCAAGCCACCACAGTATAACCAACTGACAGACCTGTGGCTACAACTGTTTTTAAAATTTACATATCAATCACCAAAGTCAGCAATGAAGAAATTGAAGAATTCTACCAACTTCCTTCAAAGTCCTGGTAGCATAGAGGGTTACATATCTGACTGTTAACTGCAGGGTCAGTGGTTCAAATCCACCAGTCACTCCTCTGGAGAAAGATGAGGCTTTCTGCTCCCGTAAAGATTTACAGCCTCGGAAACGCTATAAGAGTTGCTATGAGTCAGCATGGATGGACTCCACAGCACACAACAGCAACAGCCAACTTTATTATCAGTCTGAAATTGATCAAACATGCAATCAAGATGCATTTATAATTACTGGTGATTAGAATATGAAAGTTGGAAACAAAGGAGGTGTCAGTGGTCAGAAAATATGGCCTGTTAATAGAAACAATACTAGAGAACACCTGATAGAATTTGCGAGACCAACAACTTGTTCGTTGCAAATACTTTTTTTCAATAATATAAGCAGCAACTATATACATGGATATTTCCAGATGGAATACACAGGAATCAAATTGACTCCATCTGTAGGAAGAGACAATAGAAAAGCTCAATATCATCAGCCAGGGGCTAACTGTGGACCAGACTTTCAATTGCTTATATGCAAGCTCAGACTAAACTGAAGAAATGAAAACAAGTCCACAGGAGCCAAAATAGGACCTTAAATATATTCCACCTGAATTTAGAGCCCATCACCAGAAAAGATTTTATGCATTGAACAAAGACCAGAGGAGTTGTGGAATGACATCAGGAACATCATACATGAAGAAAACAAAAGTTATTAAAAAGACAGGAAAGAAAAAAAAGATCAAAGTGGATGTCAAAAGGGACTCTGAAACTTCGTCTTGAATGTAGAGTAGATAAAGCAAATGGAAGCAATGATGAAGTAAAAGAACTGAACAGAAATTTTCAAAAGACAGGTCAAGAAAACAAAGTAAAGTATTATAATGAAATGTGCCAAGATCTGGATTTAGAAAACCAAAAGGGAAGAATATGTTCAGTGTTTCTCAAGTGGAAAGTACTAAAGAAAAATTCACACCTCCAGATGCAATACTGAAGGATTCTATGGGCAAAATACTGAACAATGCAGAAAGCGTCAAGAGAAAATGGAAGGAATACACAGAGTCACTGTACCAAAAAGAAGTGGTTGACATGCAGTCCTTCAGTAGGTAGCTTATGCTCAAGAACCAATGGTATTGAAGGAAAAAGCCCAAGCTGCTGCACTGAAGGCATTAGAGAAAAACAAGGCTCCAGGAATACTACTTCAGTTGGAATAGCAATTGAAATATTTTAACAAATTTATGCCACCCTGGAAGCAGTCACTTGTCTATGCCAAGAAATTTAGAAGACTAGCCCAATAATTGGAAGAGATCCATATTTGTGCCCATTCTAAAGAAAAGTAGAAGAAGGTGCAAATTGTTGAACAATATGAATAATATTACATACAAGTAATATTTTGCTTTAAGATAATTAAAAAATGTTTGTAACAGTACATCAATAGAAATTCAAGCCAGATTCAGAAGAACATGTGGAACAAGAAGTATCATTGCTGACATCAGATGGATCTTGGCTGAAAGCAGAGAATACCAGAAAGATGTTTATTTGTGTTTTATGACTGTTTTGATCCTAACAAACTATAGTTAACGTTGCAAAGGAGAATTCCAGAACATTTAATTGTGTTCATGTGGACTTGTTCATAGACCAAGAACAAGGGGATATTGTGAGGTTTAAAACCAGGAAAGATGTGTGTCAGAGTTGTAGTCTTTCACCATACTTGTTCAATCATATGCTGAGCCAATAATCGGAGAAGCTGGACTATATGCATGTGAAAATTAGACAATGAATAAGGAAGACAGGAGAATCTATGCCTTTAAAATGAAGAATATTGAAAATACTATGGATTGTCAGAAGAATGAAGTCTTGGATGACTTCTAGACTTCTTGGAAGAAATACATCGAGAATGTTCCTCAGAAGTGAAGATGACAAGACTTCATCTCACAAATTTTGGACATGTTTTCAGGAGAGACCAATCCCTGGAAAAGGACATCATGCTTAGTAAAGTTGTTGTTGTAAAGTGTCATTGAGTCTATTTTGACTCATAGTGACCCTATATAAGGCTTCCAAGGAGTGGCTGCTGAGTCTGAACCACCAACCTTGTGGTTCAAACCGACCTGCAGTCAAGTGTTTATACTACAGTACCACACCAGGACTCCAAGAAACAACTGTTGTTGTTAAGTGTTGTAGAGTCGGTTCCAACCCATAGCAACCCTGTATAGGGTTTTCAAGAAGCAGCTGGTGAGCTTGAACTGCCGAACTTGCAGCTCAAACTGACATTGCAGTCTAACACATTAACCCACAGCGCCACACCAGGACTCCAGGACTTCAATTGGTGGGTTTAAATCACTGATGTTTCAGTTAGCAGTCCACTGCTTATCCTACAGCACCACATCATGCTGAGTAGAGTCAGTGAAAAGAGGAAGACTCGCCCCACACACATACAATAAAATGGATGGACACAGTGGCTATAGAAATGGACTCAGACATAACAATTGTAAAGCTGGCCAGGACCCTTAGTGTTTCATTCTGTTCTGCAGAGTCACAGCTGTGAGTAGGAGCCAACTCAATGGCTCTTGGCAACACCAACAACAATGGTCAAACTGAATCACCCTGGTTGCAGGGGTAGAGGGAAGATAACAGATTAATTTTGACAATAATTAAGCTAAGGAAGAAACTAAAAAAACAACAACAACAAAACAAAACCTCACCTGACTCCACGTGTAGAAATTCTCCCTATATAACTTCCCTGAGACCTCATTCTCCAAATTGATTGCTTTCAGTAAAGAGGAACTTCACTTCCTTGGGAGGCAGCCCATTCCACTGTTTAACAGCTCTTATTGTTAGAAAGTTCTTCCTTATTATGTCATAGTTGTCCTGTAACTTCCCCTGATTCTCCTCTCTGGAAGTACCCAGAGAAAATAAAATTTATCTTTGTATGATAGCCCTTCAGATTTTTAAGACAGCTGGCATGTTCCTTCCCCATTTTTAGTTTAGTTTTTTTTTTTTTTTTAAGGTGAAATTAACTTATAAAAATCAACTAAAGTATATAGTTCAGTGGCATTTTGTATATTGCAATGTTGTACAACAACACTACTGTCTAGTTCCAAAGCATTTTATCAACCCAAAAGAAAGCCCTGCACCCATCAACCAGCCACTCTCCCTTCTCCTGCGGTCAATCACTGGAAATCACACCTTTGCTTTCTGCCTCTGTGAGTTTACCTACTCTCGATATTTCTCATGAACGAAGTAATATATTATGTGACATTTTGTACCTGGTGTATTTCACGCAATACATGTTTTAGAGGCTTATTCATATTGTAGTATGCATCAACATTCTATTCCTTTTTGTTTTTTTCAGTATGTTTGAAATTTTTTAACTTTTTATTGTGAATTACATGAAAGTTTAGAGTAGATTGTCAGTTTTACATTCAACAATTTATATACATTTTGTTTCTTCGTCTCTCTAATAGCTAATAGTGCGGCACTGCAGGTTAATGTGCTGGACTGCAAAGTTGGTTTGAACCGCAACATCAGCTCCTCAGAAACCCTATACAGGGTGAGTCAGAACTGACTCCATGGCACTTAACCAACAATAATGGCTAATGATCATGAACGTTTCTTCCTATGTTATTGGCTGCCTGAATGTCTTCTTTGATGAAATGTCTGTTTATGTACTCTGCCCATTTTTTTTTAATGTTTTATTGTGAATTATATGATAGTTTACATGGGAGAACATTAGTTTTACATTCATTCTATCATACATCATTTCATTGCCACGGTTACAATCCCCTACATGCATCATCAACCAACCAAAGGGTATACCCTGCAAGCCTGCCCTCCACCCCCCCAGTCTTCAGCACACAGTCGCTTTCCCTCTCTGGATCTAAAGTCCCCAATTGATCCATCACTCCACGTCATCGTCTCTGCCTCCATCTCAGCTCTGCCCATTTTTAAAATTGTATTATTTGTATTCTTGTTGAGGTGTTGAAGTGTTCTATTAATTTTGCAGAGTAGTCCTTTGTTTGATATATCGGTGCCAAACAATTTTTCCCAGTCTGTGGGTTCTCTTTTTACTCTTTTGGTGAAATCCTTTGATGCACCTAAGTGTCTAATTTTTAGGAAGGCCCAGTCGTCTATGTTGTCTTCTGTTTGTATGTTTTCAGATATGTTTGATAGTGTATTTATGATAGTGTATCAGAGCTCCTAAGTTTGTCTCTTTTTTTTTATTGATGATCTGTATTTCTAGGTTTTACATTTAGGTTTTTAATCCATTTTGAGTTTGTTTTTGTATATGATGTGAGATATGGGTATTGTTTCATTTATCTGCAAATGGATTTCCAATTTTGCCAGCACCATTTGTTGAAGATACTCTTTCCCACTGAATGCATTTGGCCCTGTGTTGAAGATCAACTGACCATAGTTGGATGGATGGGGGTAGGGGTGAATGTGTAAAGGCACTGTATGTCTGTATGCTCACAGGAACACATTCAGCATACACTGTAGCTGCGCTTTGCTTCTCAGGCAGCAGCTGCCATGGAGCTGAAGCTGATAAGCCCTGACAAGGCTGCCTGATTACCGAGGTTGGCTGAAGGCCAGACTATCCCCTGAGATAACCACCATCACCTTTCACTAAAGAGTGAGGGACTAAAGCAAGCCCAGATTTGTTTCATTGAAAGCTAGCAAGAGCAAAATGAGGGGAAGACTATGCAACATAATGATGATATACACACAACAGATGTTTTCCTTTATGTTGTAGAAGACAATGGAGAGCTGGTTATCACAAGCAACGCTTATCAGTCTGTTGCTTCTGCAGCAAGGCTGTCCTGGGGTGAGTGGTTGATCTGTACACTCATTTCAAGTGCTTCCTGTGGTTAGCCACTACAGTTCAGAGAGGCAATAAGAGGTTAAATGTGGCCAAATGGGCACAGGTAAGCCCAGGCCTCTTAAAATGGTCTCTAACCACCCATACGTACATAACAAGTGAAACTGAACAGTTGTGGTGGGAAACTTTCAGGTCAGTGAGTGGTAGAATCTCCATCCACTCATTTGCCTAATTTCTCTCTCAGTGCCACTGCATCATTCAATCCTAACTTTCTACTCCCCATGCTACCTCGTCAATACAAGATACTGTCAGCATCCACCTCAACAGTTGCAATGGCTTCTGAAACTTGTCTTTCTGCTTCATTGGTGGCTCTACACTTTCTGTATAGATGAAACTTATGGACAGGATTCTGGTTTAAAAGTGGACTATTGGTCTTGTCTCAAAAGTAAACTTATAGAACAAATGCACTGCTTCTATCTTGACTGTATGCTTAGGGTATAGGGAAGAGGCTTCAGATGCAACTGATGGAAACTCTTCTGTAACTGCTTTCACATATGGTTAAATGAATGATTGAATCTTAGCATTGATTTCAGGGACCCATGGACATTAACAGCTACAGTATGTTTAGGTGCTATGATTGTTAACAAGGAACCCTGGTAGCATGGTGGATTATGAGCTGAGATACTTATGGCAAGGTCAATAGTTTGGATCTACCAGTCACTCCAGGTGAAAAGAGAATTTCTGCTCCCGTGAAGATTTACAGCCTCAGAAACATTATAAGGGGTCCCTATGAATCGGAATCCAGTGAGGTCATCTCCAAGAATCCCTGGTGGTGCTCTCAACTGCAAACCTAAAAGCCAGCAGTTCAAACCCACCAACTATCTGTAGGAGAACCATGTAGCAATCTGTTTAAAGATTGTTGTTGTTGTTAAGTGCCGTCGAGTTGGTTGCAATCCATAGCGACCCTGTACAGGGTTTCCGAGGCTGTAAAACTTTACAGGAGCAGAACGCCTCATCTTTCTCCCATGGAGCGGCTGGTAATTTCAAACTGCTGGCCTTAAGGTTCACAGCCCGATTCGTAACCACTATGCTACCAGAGCAATCTTGGTAATTACCCTGTGGGGCAATTCTACTCATAAGGTTGTCATGCGTTGGAATGGACTCAATGACAATGGTTTAAGGTCTTCTCCGATCTTTCCGGGATGCGACCACTGCACTGCTTCCCTTCTTGTACTTTAAAAATAATCAACCATATGTTGTTGTTGTTAGGTGCCAACAAGTTGGCACCTACTCATAGTGAACCTATGCACAAGAGAAGAAAACACTGCCTGGTCCAGTGCCAACCTCATAATTGTTACTACATTTGAGTCCATTGCCACTGACACTGTGTCAATCCATCTCATTCGGGATCTTCCTCTTTATTCACTGACCCTCCACTTTACCAAACAAGGTATCCTTCTCCAGAGAAAGATCCCTTCTGATAATATGCCCGAAGTATCAGAGACACAGTCTGACCATCCTGGCTTGTAAGGAGCATTTTGGCTATACATCTTCCAACACAGATTTGTTTGTTCTTGTGGAAGTCCATGGCAGTCCATGGTACTTTTAATATTCTCTTCAAACACCATAACTCAAATGCATCAATTCTTCTAAGGTCTTTATTTGTTGTCCTGCTTTCTCCTGCTTATGAGGTTATTTAAAATACTATGGCTTGGGTTAGGCACACCTTAGTCCTCAAACTGACATCTTTGCTCTTGAACACTTTAAAGAGGTCTTGTGTAGCAGATTTACCTAATGCAATACATCCTTTGATTTCTTGACTGCTGCTTCTGTTAGTGTTGATGGTTGATCCAAGCAAAATGAAGTCTTAGACAGCTTCAATCTTTGCTCCATTTATCATGATGTTATTTATTGGTCTAGTGATGAGGATTTTTGTTTTCTTTACATTGAGGTGCAACCCATACAAAAGGCTGTTATTTTTTATCTTCATCAATAAGTACTTTCTAAAGTCCTCTTTGCTTTCAGAAAGCAAGTTGTATGATCTGCATATTGCAGATTGTTAAAGAGTCTTCCTCCAGTCCTGATGCCATATTTTTCTTCATATAATCCAGCTTCTTGGATTATTTGCTCAGCATACAGATTGAAAAGGTATAGTGAAAGAATACAACCCTGATGCATGCCTTCCCTAATTTTAAACAATTCAATGTTCCCTTGTTCTGGTCGAACAACTGCTTCTTGGTCTATGTACAGGTTCCTCATGAGCACAATTATGTGCTCTGGAATACTCATTTTTCGCAATGTTGTCCATAGCTTGTCATGATCCACACAATTGAAAGCCTTTTCATAGTCAATAAAGCATAGGTAAACATCTTTCTGGTCTTCTCTGCTTTCAGTCAAGATCCATGTGACATCTGCAATGATGTTCCTTGTTTCATATCCTCGTCTGAATCCAGCTTTAACTTCTGGCAGTTCCCTGTCAATGTTGCAACTGTTTTTAAACTATCTTTAGCAAGATTTTACTTGCATGCAATGTTAATGATATTATCTGATTATTTCCACATTACATTGGATCACTTCTTTTTGGAATGGATACACATATGGATCTCTTCTAATCAGTTGGCCAGGTAGCTCTCTTCCAAATTTCTTGGCATAGATCTTCCAACACAGATTTGTTTGTTCTTGTGGAAGTCCATGGCAGTCCATGGTACTTTTAATATTCTCTTCAAACACCATAACTCAAATGCATCAATGGGTAAGTGTCTCCAGTGCCACATGAGTTTGTTGAAAGATTTCTATTTGTATTCTAGCAATTCCTGGTGCCTAGTTCTTTGCTAATGCCTTCAGTGCACCTTGGACTTCCTCCTTCAGTATCATTGGCTCTTGATCATATGCTACCTCTTGAAATGACTGAACATTGACCATTTCTTTTTGGTATAGTGATTCTGAGTATAACTTCTATCTTCCTTCGATGCTTCTTCACCATTCAATATTTTGTCCATGGAATCCTTCAACATTGCAAGTCGAGGCTTGAATTTTTTCCTTCAGTTCCCTCAGCTTGAAAAATGCTGAATGTGTCCTTTCCTTTTGATCCAAGTGTACAGTTGTCTTTTATGTTGTTTTTAAAAGGTATTTGCAATGAAGAAGTCATTGATTTTTTTCAAAATTTTATCATGTGATCTCCAGCATCATTTCTATCACCAAGACCATGTATATTTAAATGTAATTTACCATCTACATGTCATTTAAATATGAAGCAGATTAAAAAAGTCTTGCTACAAAATCATAGAAACATTTACTAAATTAAAGTATCAAAATGTGAAGCTATGACTTCTCAGTATATGCACCATTGAATTCTATCCATTTCTGAACACAGTATTTCCATTTTTTAAAAATCTTTCTCCACCCAAAGCCAAAATTCTCTTTGATTTATACCACATCAAAATGGCAGTTTTGGCCTCCTCAAGGAATTCAAATCATGTTCCTTTTCAGTGTTCTTTGAGCTTAGGAAACAAAAAGAAGTCTGAAGGGGCAAGGTCAGGGATGTAAGGTAGATGAAATTCTTTCAGGGCAGAACTTACTATCCTCAAAGAATAAGCAGAGGCATCATCAAGATACAAAAAAAATTCCTCATTACAATTTTCCTGGCCTTTTTCTCATAATGCAGTTTTCAATTTTTTTTTTTTAAACTTCATGAGACCAGAAGAGTTAGACGGTCTGGCTACCACTACCAACTGTCCTGAAAATGGTTACATTAGAAAGTCCCGATAAAGTGGGAGAAAATGTGGAACAAAACTCAAGATTTTTAAATAATAATAATGTTTAAATTGGGCTAACTGGTCAGAAAGAGACTGAAGGAACCTGAGAATATGGCTTTCGACTACCCTTCAGCTCTGAAAAGGAACTCACACAAACAAACAAGATGATGTACAGTCCTGGAAACCCTAGGGAGCAATTCTCCTCTGTTCTAGAGGGTCATTATGAGGCGAAGGCAATGTGTCCCAGTGATTTGAATGCTGGCTCAAGTTGGAGAACCACTGATGTAGATTCTCACTGAGGACTTACAAGCATCTCCAAGGTAGGGTCTATGGTTATCCTATTCAAAGGAGAGGAAATTAAGACACAGAAGTTAAATGACTTACTTAAGGTCATGTGGAGTCCTGGTATGGTACTGTAGCATAAGCACTAGACCACAAGGTCAGCTTGAACTACAAGATTGACTGTTCAAACTCACTAGTCCCTCCTTGAAAACTCTATACAGGGTTGCTATGAGTCTGAACCAACTCGACAGCACCTAAGAACAAGGTCACATAGCTAGGAAATAGTATAGCCATGTTTCCGCCACTACGTTGCTATATATAAAGGGAAGGGGATCCCTTTGCTTTTAAGAGACATACTGGGCATCTAAGTATTAAGGTCACAGATAACCCCTGAAGATGCCCAAAAAACAGAAGCAGACA
>NW_006408737.1:3236815-3238185 GCF_000296735.1 Chrysochloris asiatica
TTTTGTTTGTGTTTTTTTTAAAAAAAAAAAAGCTAAAGTGGATAAAGAGAAATACTTTTAACTGATGGTATATGGAGGTGATTATAATCAATGTAATGAAACAAGTTATATGAATGGTTGAATGTGAAACTGATGATGTGCCCTGTAAACTTTCACTCAATCCACAATAAAAAACGAGAGAGAGATATGCGGGGGGAGGCTGGAAGAGCTGTCCATGCTAGGGACTCAGATAAAAAAAACAATCAACTTCTTCAAAATACACCTCTGTGATCATCTGCATCCTTTGATAAAATCGATCAAGACTGGTGGTGATGGAGGTGGTTATGTGCCGTGGAGGTGGTTCTGACTCATAGCAACCCTGTACAGGGTTTCCAAGGCTGTAAATCTTTACAGGAGCAGAAAGTCTCATCTTTCTCCCATGGAACAGCTAGTAGTTTCGAACTGCTGACCCTGAGATTAGGAGCCTGATTTGTATCCACTATGCCACCAGAGCTCCTTTATCAAGATTATCCTTTTGGAATCCCAAAACACAGTTGCCTTAACCTCCTAAACTGATCTCTTAGCCTTGAATTTCACTGGTTCAGCAGATCCCCTGGATCTGCTTTGATTGGACCTTTCTTTTGAAGACACTAAGACTTAAAACATGCAGCAAGCCACTGACCACAGAGACATGTTTAAACACATTTTGCTTGGAATAACCCCATGCATGTATGAACTGTAATCCTAGTAGCCATAGTTTTTGACTTCCCATAGTTTTGTTATTAAGAGCTGTAGAGTTGACTCTGACTCATAGTGACCCTTCAAGGGTTTCTGAAGCTTTAAATATTTGCAAAAGCAGAAAGCCTCATCTTTCTCCCACAGAGCAGCTGGTGAGTTCAAACCACTGACATTGTGGTTAATAATTCAGTACTTATCATATGAAGCCCACATACAGTGCCACATCAATACACTCCAATATTTGTACTGATTATGTTTAGCACCTAGCACAGAGCTGGGCTCACTTTCTTGTTAGTGAACTTTCAAATCATGCATAAGAATTGGTTCATTTTAATTATTATTCTAATCTGATTGTGCAGGATCCTCAACTGGAAGCAGGTGGCATGATGGTTACTCTTTTTTTTTTTTTTTTTAATGTTTTATTGTGAATTATATTATAGTTTACATGAACGAACTTTAGTTTTACATTCATTCCATCATATATCATCTCATTGCCATGGTTCCAATCCCTCCATGCATCATCAACCAACAAAAGGGTATATCCTAGATACCCACCCCCTACACTTCCCCCCTCCTCCTCCCTCCCCCAGTTTTCAGCCCACAGTTCCTTTCCCTCTCTGTATCCAAAGTCCCCAGCCACTTCATCACTCCAC
>NW_006408737.1:3242199-3255316 GCF_000296735.1 Chrysochloris asiatica
ATCTTATACCCTGCCACTTTGCTGAATCTTCCAATGAGGTCTAGTAGCTTTTTTACTGAGTCTTTGGGGTTTTCTACATATAGGATCATATCATCTGCAAATAGGGAGAGTTTTGGATGCCTTTAATTTCTGTCTTGCCATATAGCTCTTGCTAAGACTTCCTGCACAATATTGAATAGAAGTGGTGACAGAGGGCATCCTTGTCTGGTTCCTGTTCGCAGAGGGACGGCTTTCAATTTCTCTCCATTGAAAGTAATATAGGCTGTTGGTTTTGTATATATGCTCTTTATTATGTTGAGGAATTTTCTTCAATTCCTATTTTGCTGAGTGTTTTTATCAGGAATGGATGTTAAATTTTGTCAAATGCTTTTTCTGCATCAATCAATATGATCATGTGGTTCTTTTCTTTCTTCTTATTTATATGGTGGATAATGTTGATCATTTTTCTAATGTTGAACCATGATGGTTACTCTTATTAACACCATTCTCAGTTGCTAGGGAGTCCTGGTGTGCTGCTGTAGGATAAGCACTGGACTGCAGGTCTATTTGACCACAAGGCTGCTGGTTCAGATCCATCAGCCGCTCTTCGGAAACACTATATAGGGTGGCTATAAGTTGGAACTGACTGGACAGCTCTTAACAACAACAACAACAGTTGTTAGGGATGATCATAAAATGATCATCTCTTTTGTCATCTATTCACTAATACCATCCATTGTGCCATCAGTAGTAAAATTCTCTAGAAATCATTTCATCTTGTTCTGTTATTTTTGTTATTGTTAGGTGTCATTGAGTCGGTACCAACCCATAGCGACCCTATACACAGCAGAACGAAACACTGCCTGATCCTGGGCCAACCTCACTACTGTTGCCACACTTGAGTCTATCGATATTGCCATCTGGCCAGTCCAGTTCGTTGGGGGTCTTCCTCTTTTTCTCTGACTCTCCACCTACCAAGCATGATATCCTTCTCCAGCAACTAGTCCCTCCTGACAATATGTCTGAAGTATGAGAGACAACGTTTGGCCATACTGACCTCCAAGGAACACGCTGGCTGCACTTCTTTCAACACGGATCTGTTTGTTCTTTTGGCAGCCCATGGCACTTTCAACATTCTCCTCCAACACCATAACTCAAATGTGTCAATTCTTCTATGGTCTTCCTTATTTAGTGTTAAAGTTATTGTATTTTCCGTGTTTTCTTTAATTTTTCCAACAGCATCTTCTCTTTAAGTTTTAAGGAGGTTTGTCTTCTGGCTTTATCATGTACAAGAACTATTTCTGCCTATCTGTCTTGTGCATGAACACAAAAATGAGGCAGCAAAAGTATTACTAACCCTCAGCCTAACATTCTGGGGAATATTATGCCCTACAGGAAGAGGCAAGGTAACTGGGTGGTGAGAACAGTTTGCACTCCACTAATTACTCAACTGAAGTCTTGGTGTGGTGCTCTAGGATCAGCACTGGATTGCTAACCATAAAGTTGGTGGTTCAAACCCACCAGACGTTCTTAGAAACCCTGAGTCATGAGTCATTATGAATCAGAACCGACTCTACAGCACTTAACAACTACTACTGGTACTACTAAAGGATGGCTGTTAGAATTTGCACAGTCGTGTCACAAAAGGAAGCCTACCAATCTGCTTCCAGCAAGATTACAGGCAAGAAAACTCTATGGAACAGTTCTATTTTACTGGGTCACCATGAGTGCATCAGAATCAACTCCACCATTGTTGTTGTTGTTGTTAAGTGCCATCGAGTCGGGTCCGACCCATAGCGACCCTCTACAGGGTTTCCGAGGGTGTAAATCCTTACGGGAGTAGAAAGCCTCATCTTTCTCCCGCGGAGCGACTGGTAGTTTCGAACCGCTGACCTTAAGGTTCGCAGCCCAATTCGTAACCACTAGGCTACCAGAGCTCCTTAACTCCACCATAGTGGGTCTATTTTAAAGAGAGAGGCTAAATTGGTCTCCCTGTCCTCACCTCTCCAAGCCAGATAGAAATGAAAGAAAGAAACATAGCTTTTTAATCTGTATCAGAATCCTCAATTTGTCCAGTCCTCTGAAATTATAAATTTACTTTATACTTAAATTGGTTTGTGCATTTTTCTGGAGAAGATTGATTTTTATTAGCTCCTTAGATGAGTCAGAGATTTAAAAACAAAGTGTGCTGAGCCTTGTACACTTTACTTTTCTGTGAGTGACCAATTCTGAAAGGCTGACTATGTCCTTTCTCTAAACCACTAGAGTCAAGAGCCCAGGATACTTCCTGAACCTTAATTAAGATGAACTCTATAAACCAACCCTCTGCTCAGCAAAGACATATTGAATTATGAACAAAAGATGTATTCTAAAATAATTATCTGAGATAATTATATTTTAATTATTCTTATTAATATCATGAATGTTATTTATTGTTTCTCATTACTTTTCTAAATGATCTGAATGTGGTCTCGTTGGCTTTAGGGACAGTGTTCACAATGTTAGGTTGAAAAAAAAAATTACACACACACAAAATTTTTTTTTAACTCCCAGCATTACTAAGGGTGAAGGTTGAAGTTAGGTTAGGTCTAAAAATAATTAATTAGAACGTGAAGACATTGAAAAGCGACTAGCATATTTATACTTATATCTGTATATAGGGAAGGCGCTCTGGTAGCCTAGTGGTTACGAATCGGGCTGCAAACCTTAAGGTCAGCGGTTCGAAACTACCAGCCGTTCCGCGGGAGAAAGATGAGGCTTTCTACTCCCGTAAAGATTTACACCCTCGGAAACCCTGTACAGGGTCGCTATGGGTCGGAACCGACTCGACGGCACTTAACAACATAACAACTGTATATAGGGTATCAGGATACATGCATTTATTATGGTGCTTTGGAGTGCATTTACCGTCTGTCCTCTTAAAATTCTTGAGTGCACACACATAAATGTGGACCTTCATTAACCAGGCTTTCTTTTCTTGCCAGAGAGATTTTTAAAAAGTTGTTTTTCCTTCACCCCCTACCTCCCCTGTACATCCGTGTTCAGAGTGAACCTACTATTGCTGCAATTTAGATGGATGTAGGCACTGAACTGCTAACCTAAAGATCCTCATCCAAACCCACCAGCCATTCCTGTAAACCCTATATAGGGCCGCTAGGAGTCAGACCTGACTTGATGGCATTTAACAATAGCACAGTGACATCCGACTATGTCGTCAAACCCTACTGCACAGGTAGAACAGATAACGCTCTACTGCTAAAAACATCCTATAGTGGGCAGCTGTACGATTAGCACTAAACTGTGAATTGCAAGGTCAGCAGTTCAAACCCACCAACCGCTTCCTCGGAAACCCTATCTAGGGTCATTATGAGTCAGGAATCTACTAGATGGTACTTAAACAACTGCATTTAAACAAATCACCAGAATAACTCCCGCTGTGAGTTTCCTTCTACATCTGACCATTGAACCAGAAGGCATCATGACTTCCTTGGTCTTTATGATGATTAAGTAAGCGAACGAATTCGATTCCACGAGGTGTGGGAGGGGAAAATTGATGCTAAGATTTTACAAATTATTTAAATCTTTTTTCATCTTAAACCGCACCCCCCACACTCAAGAGAGTACTTTTGTCCCTGCAGCCCACCCATGCAAACACAAACAAAACACAAACGCTTATTATACACTTCATTGAAGAAAAAAAGTGAACTAGCTGCCAACCGGAGACTTTTCTTAGAGATGGAACTGGCGAGATTCTCAAGCGTCAGGTGTCTTAGTGCCAGCGCGACAGAGCGCACCTGGGCTGATAAGACTCGTGCCAAGGTTCTCAGATGGGAATTCCTGGCACTGAGACGCCGCCGTTGGCGCAAGCTCTGGAGCTGGGTAGAGCAGAGCCGAAACTCCATTCTTGGATTCGCTTTCCTTGAAGCTGCCAGCAGCTCAAAGCGAAGTTTGCGCCAAGAACACGCTTCTCCACGCTCCTGAAGGCAGAGCAAGAGCTGTTTCCCCCCACAGAGCCAGGGGCTTTCCTGAAGGATTCAACGAGGAGGTACAACAGCAGAGTCCGCTGCGGATCCAATCCCCTAGGGGTGGTGAGAACTGGAAGGATCCAGTCCAGACCACGGGACCATTCTTAGCTGTGAGCCAGTGCCCTTGACCTCTTCTGCAGCCGGGGGCGCGAGCCGGAGAAATGAAAGTAAAACCTGTCCTGGCATGAACCCAGCTGGAAGGTAGCGACAAGCAGGTTGTAGTCCCTGACAGACTGACAGATATCCTGTCCTGGACAGAGTCGGGACGAAAAGTCCAACCTGCAGGGGAAGAAGTGAAAGGAAGAGATGGGAAATTGGGGCAAGTGAGAAAAATAGAATTAGTTCCGCTGGAGAGGTTTCTGGAAACAGTAGCAGCGCAGAGCAGAGACCCTCCCCGCGACCAGATTTACTGAGGAAACTACCCTGGGGCAAGAAAGGCGGCCTGCGCCAGGCAGGGTCGCTCCGCTGTTCCCCCTTGATCCCTGGTGCCAGAACCCTTACCAGAGCCAGAGCCTGGGATCTGTTCTCCTCCCTCAGCTGAAACTCAGGTCCGCTCAGGTGACTCCCTCTGGGAAGAGTACTCAGAATAAATAACTCCGTACGGCCATTCCTTCCCCAGGTGCAATGTCCACGGGTAAGTCCTTAGAGCTAGACGAAGGCTGAGCCAGCAATGCGCGGTCCAGCCAGCATTGTGGCCAAGGTCCGGCGGCGGCCCAGCACCCAACTGACTTTGCATTAGGTCTCAGAACCAGTATGGCAGAACAGGTAGGAAGCTTAGAGATCTGCTGGGGGCTCTTAGAGATGGGGAAACTCCAGAGGGTATAAGACTTGCCCACCTTCACACAGTGAATTGTCATATAGAACTAGACCAGTAAGTAGCACCCCAGAGGTCTGATGCCCTAGGCCTTTTAGTCTTGGTGCTAGACTTTAAGACCTGAGGCTGACGATAGGATACCAGAGACTCACATGCAAGAAGCAGGGAGCCCTGCGGGGCTGAGCTTTCCCCTCCCAGTTGGGCCCCCAGATTGAAAAGTATGGACATGAAGTCATGAAGCAGGATTGAAGAGTACAGGTGACAAACGTGTTTAAGGTGATTCATCATGAACAGGCACAAATCTTTGGGCGACGGCTGAGATTCTCTTCCCCCCCTTGACAAGGTGATGACCCCAGTCTAGAAGAATTCATACCGCGCCCCAGACTCCAGTGCTTGCTTGCATGACCTGGTTAAGAGCTCTATTTGCTTGCTGCTAGCTCTAAGGTGATTTTGGACTAGATTCTTCTCCTCTCTGAACTTCAGTTTTCTACTTGGTGAAATGGGAAAAGCAGTGTTACCTTTCCTTGCTTAACTCAAGGGTTGGTATAGGGATCAAAGGAAATCAGGATGTGACAGTGCTTTGTAAATTGTAAAGCGATTAACATAAGTGAAGCATTAGTGTGTTTGCTGGCAGTCAGTCCTCACGTTTACAATGGGTGAGTGAAGGATCTGAGAGCAGTCAGGCAAACTCTCAGGTTGTAACCTTATAAGGCATAACTGGATTCCAAAGGGGGTGACTGTGTGTGTGGAGGGGTGAGGAATGAAACGGCATCTTCTTAATTTTGGTTATTCCTAAATTTCCAAATAGGATTGTGAGATCTGAAACAGCAAATATCTCCCCCCTCCAAATCCCAATTCTCAAATCGCCTTTTCGAGCCTTGACCCTATTGCGAAATCTTATTAGCCCACCAAGGAATCGAGGGAGGGTCTCGGCAGTTCTCAGGGGGCTGGTGAGACCCGCTGCTCCTGGCTATGTTGGGTGCCCTGCCCCTGCCGCTCCGTGGGAGTCAGGGTCGCGACCAGGTCAGGCGCCAAGCCGGCAGGGGGCGCGGTCCCACTCTAGGCCACAAGTCCCTAAATCTGGGGCTCGGATCATCGCGCGGTTGCCTCCGCTGGCTCTTGCAGCACCAAGCCAGGAGTCCCGCACACTGGGCTGCACAGGTCCTGGGTAAGGACCCCAAGAGTTTGTATCGGCCCTACTTCGCCTTCAGGTCTTAATTCTGTGCCCATAGAGTCAGGGTTGTGGAAGTTCTTGCACCAATCTCCTGGAACCCTTTGAGCCCTTTGAGTAGGAGAGACCCGTACCCTCAACCCCACACTCATTGGTAAGCAATGCGCGCGCCCGAGTGTAAGAGCGCGCGCGCCCGAGGGAAAAAGGGAGGACTCGTGGGCAGCCCAGGCCCCGCCCCCGAGCTCTTTCTTATAAAGCGGAGAAACTGGAGCTGGCCACTCAGTGGTTTCTTGGTTGACACCAGCCAGAAGAACTCGAGTCTTGCCACTTCTTGCTTCTCACCGCAGCCAGACTTGGACGTTGGGGTTTTGACACTGCCAGAGTGACGTCTCGGACTTTCTCCTATTTTTTGGCAGATCCCTCTTCAGCAGGTAGGTGTCTTAAAGCCGCGGGTTAACGGGGGCCTTTTGCTGAGGTCGGAGATTGGGAGTGCTGGGTGAGGGGTACAACCCACTTTGGAGGATCTTCTGTGGGGTACAATTCACCCCGATCCCCCATTCTGGGCCCAGGTCTTGCGCATAGCGATCCAAGACGTTTTACTCCGTCAGCCAAGTCCCGGGAAGTTGACCAGGGAACCTCTAGGAGCCTGGCGCTATGCAGCGGCCTCCCCCGCGGGGCCTGTCACCCGCCGGCTGGTGCAAACGTCGCTGGCGCCTCTTTGCGCCCGAGGGAGATAAGCGTCTGAGCCAAGCCGAGAGCCTGAGCTGGTTCTCTGCCCTCCCTCCGTGCTGCGACTGGTCCGGGGATTCACGCTCGGCTCCTGGTTCTCTTTTCCTAGGATCTGCACCTCGCCGCCGGAATGAAGCTGGTGCCAGTCGCCCTGGTGTACTTGGGTTCGCTTGCCTTCCTAGGCGCTGATACTGCGCGGCTCGACGTGGCGTCGGAGTTCCGAAAGAAGTGAGTTCCAGACTGCGCTTTTCGCAATACTAGAACTTGACACAATAGAAACGGACCGTGGGTCCTCAGGGGTTAGAGGAGATGAGGGACAGGGACCAGTCGTTGGGACTGGCTGCACCGTACGGCACAGGGCAGGGTGCCCGCCGGGACCTCGCCCTGACGCTTGCGCATCTGGTCTGCTTGTGTTTTCTAGATGGAACAAGTGGGCTCTAAGTCGTGGGAAGAGAGATTTATGGGTGTCCAGAAGCTACCCCACCAGTCTCAGTGACGTGAAGGCCGGGACAACCCAGACTCTCATTCAGCCACAGGAAATGAAGGGAGCTTCTCGCAGCCCCCAGACCAGGTAAATATGGTGGGTGCCGCCCAGGGAACGGGGATACTTAGGCGGGGAGAGCTCTTGGCTCTTGGAGATAGTGAGGACAGCTAATCTGATGGTGGGTCCTAGGATTGCACCCTTTCTTGGTGGAATGGGCCAGAGTCCTACTTGATGGGGGAGGGGGTCTCACGTTGCCTAACTCCCTCCCTTCCCCCCAGCAATCCCGAGGCCTCCCGCATCCGAGTCAAGCGCTACCGCCAGACCATGAACAATTTCCAGGGCATGCGAGGCTTTGGCTGCCGCTTCGGAACGTGCACTGTACAGAAGCTGGCGCATCAAATCTACCAGTTCACGGACAAGGAGAAGGACGACGTCGCCCCCAGAAACAAGATCAGCCCCCAGGGCTACGGTCGCCGGCGCCGTCGCTCCCTGCCGGAAGATGGCCAGGACCGGACTCGGTTATCCTTGGAGTCGCGGGCTCGCAGGGCTCCAGCCTCCAGGGAGCACCAAGTGCTCGCCGCCCTTCTCAGGATTTAAGCGCCGTGGCTGCAGCGAACACCAACGCAAGCATCCTGCGGGCGCCTCCCGGGCGAAGGGCTTCACTGAGCCGAGCCTCTCAGTCAGACCGAGTTGAGACATAGTCCTGCAAAGACCCCACGTCAACAAGGCACAGTCCCGCGGCGAGTTCTGGCATTGCAGGGGCCCATTCTCCTTGCCGGACAACGCTCCCTCCGCTGGGATCCCGCCCGGGTTCTCCAGGGGTCCAAAGAAATCCCAGGGAGTATTTCCCAGGCTTTCGAAGAGAAGGCACTGAGAAATACATGCTGAGACTCCGGGGCAGGGGTCCGTGCCCGTCCACAAACTGATTTCTCATGGGGTGTTACCCCACTGAGGTGTAAGCCTCACAATTACTTGAACTTTCCGAAACCTAAGCGAGGAAAAGTGCAATGCTTGTTGTATATACAGAGGTAACTATCGATATTTAAGTTTGTTGCTGTCAAGATTTGTTTTGTAATTTCAAATATAGAAATATTTTTGTACGTTATATATTGTATTAAGGGCATTTTAAAGCAATTGTATCCCCCCTATTTTAATGGGAGAATGTCTCAGCGAGGTGTAGTGTAGTTTGCTGTGTGGGTTGTGTGTTTGTGTGAAAGCGAGAGACTGATTACCTCCTGTGGAAGAAGGAAACACCGTGTCTTTATATAATCTATTTACATAAAATGGGTGATATGCGAAGTAGCAAACCAATAAATTGTCTCAATGCTGATTCATTCTCAGCTCAAGCGTCTTGGGAAGGGTGGGTGCCTTCGTTCTAACCGGCTTAGGCGCAGTGGGGGCCCTCCCGCAACGCACTACACTTAAACTTACACTTAACTGCACTGACTGAGCGATCACGAGGTCGACTGTCCATGTGGGGCGCTCAAAGCGCGTGCCCTGGGCACGGGTCAGGGCTTCGTGGAGACGCCGGAGGTCACCGCCTCGCGTGGCAGCCAGACCGGGAGGGGTGGGGTGAGCCCTAGTGGAGAGGCAAGCAAGAACTCTCCCTGTTGCGCAACATTGTCAGATTTATGGAGTTGTTCATGGAACCAAGCGCAAAAACACGCCTGTGAGAGTTGGGGTTTCTAAGTGAGGGGTTTCCCCAGGTTGCTGCGAGTGTTACAGTTAGAAGCTACCCCAGAAAAGTGTTGGAGGGATACCTCCGGGAAACCACAGCTGGACCTGGTCAATAACCCCAGTCCTTTCTGGCCCGAGTCCAGCTGGTCAACGGACTCATAAGCAAGGCTGTAGCTCCCCCTACCGTTCCCTGCACACCGTCAGCCTGTACGTGCGATTTAATAAATCCTGCTACGTGGGAGTCAGCACACAGACTTAATAAAAGAGGGGGTGGAGGGGGAGCTGTTTGCAGATGCCAACCAGGGCAGGCCTCCCCTCCTCTCCCCAGACCTGCAAGACGGCTCCGCATTCGGTGACTGTGACTCAGCGCCCACACGCTGCGCAGTGTGCAGCTGCTGACCAGCGGCGGTCTGGACGGACGTGCCGCCGGAACCGTGCGCCTCGGACGGCCTGAGACCTTCATTGTTCCCCTCCCCTCGCCGTTCTCCTCTTCCTTCCTCCTTCCAAAACTTTAAAAAACGTTTTCCTCTACTTCTCTATCGCCTTCCTTTTTCTATCTCCTTCCTTCCTCTCCTTGCCTTCTTTATGTTTTATCATCTTAGAACGTTGATCCCAGTTCCGGCGGTAGAAGCCGACCTGTAAAACCCCCAGTGGGAGTGCGGTGTCTCTGTAGGATAAGCACTGAACTGAGAACCACAAGGTCGTCGGCGTTGGAGTCCACAAGCCGCCCTGAGGGAGAAAGATGAAGCTTTCTGCTCCTGCAAAGATTTATAGCCTCAGAAACCCTATACAGGGTAGCTATGGGCCAGAACCGACTTGTTAGCACCTAGCAAGAAGCCCTCTGCGTTGACTAGGAAGGGCAAAGACGTAGCGGGAATCATGGAGCAGTTAGTACAGAATGGAAAGGCGGAAGGTGGCAGAGGAAGGCAAAATACTTGCCTACAGAAAATGCACCCTTGTTTTTTATTTTAATTTCCTTGCCCCATTCTCTTATCCAGTATTCTGAAGACCTAGAACGGAGATCAAAAGCTTGTCGTTTCCAAAAAGCCTCTCCCCGACCCCCCTCCCCCACTCCGTTTTTCCATTGCAAACCATGACTGAAATGTTGTTGCTTTTAGTAATCTCAGAAACCTTCCTGATAAAACCTGAAGGTGAGTTTGGAGGCTGGAACTACTTCTGGGAAGTAGCCTACAGCCTCCTGGGTCTTTTGCCTCTATTTTTTAATCACAGGACTCTAAGGGGCCAGGATGGTGAATTCCTTTCGTGCACACTGAAAGACAGAGGTCCTAGGGGTCTGGAGTCTGACTACAGATGCTGAAGCAATTTAAACTGAGAAGAAAGTAGGCCATTGCACCTGAATTTCCCTAAGGCCATTGTTGTTGTTGTTGTTGTTAAGTGCCATCGAGTCGGGTCCGACCCACAGCGACCCTGTACAGGGTTTCCGAGGGTGTAAATCTTTACGGGAGTAGAAAGCCTCATCTTTCTCCCGCGGAGCGGCTGGTAGTTTCGAACCGCTGACCTTAAGGTTCGCAGCCCGATTCGTAACCACTACGCTACCAGAGCTCCTTTCCCTAAGGCCACACCAGTGATCTCTTGCTTCATTTGTAGCCACCAATTCTGGTGATTCTCACAAAATCATTAAGATCATTCAGGGAAATGAACTATTAGAGGACTGATATTGTCAAATAGATTAAAATGTCCAAAAATTGAGGCCTCCAAGCCACACAAGGCCTCAATTTTTGGACATTTTAATCTATTTGACAATATCAGTCCTCTAATAGTTCATTTCCCTGAATGATCTTAATGATTTTGTGAGAATCACCAGAATTGGTGGCTACAAATGAAGCAAGAGATCACTGGTGTCCTCAAGGGCCATTTTGCAAATATTCCCTTAGAACACTGGACTAGGTACTGCACAAAGTACTCATGTATGAACGAGTGACTAAAAATCCAGTTGTGGAGTTTCTGTGCCAGTGAGTGGCTCCAGGTGGTCTGAAGAGGCTACGCAAACTGCAGAGAACCATAAACTCTTGCACCACATAGACAAACCATATGATTAAATCATAACCACAGAACCCTCTATCCAAAACTCACCCTGGCTGGGCTTCAGGTGCCAGACAAAGCTGCCAAAGACTGGTTGAACACTAGCTTAGGGCTGTTCTGAGCAGGGAATGGGCATCTAGCCTTCAGCTGAGGGAGTCTCATGACTTCAAGGAATCCAAAGCAAGTGAAGGAGATGGTTCAGCTCTGAGATAAAAAGGCAGCTGCTCAGCTGGAGCCCTTCCCAACTGGAAATCCTGTGACTGGAGATATGTCTGAGGAGACAGAGACCCTTCTGAGAATAGTCTGGTATGAATTAGGATTGATTAGAGGTCACCATCAAACCCTGGCACTCTTCCTTGTAAGAATTCAATTTACCTGCTAGATTTCTGTATTTTTAAAATAAGGTGCTGAAACCTATCAGGATAAGGCCTTCTGATGCCAAGAACACATCGTTTATCAACAGTGATGAGTCATTTGTGAGCTGATTTGACCTGTCCACAACTAAGGAGTAGTCACAGCTCTTATCTTTAGCTACTGTTGCTGGCTGTGGGAATGCTACCATCCATTTGTAATCAGACACAGGGTACCAGGCGATTTCTTGAAAAGTCAACACCTTGGCTGAATAGCGAACGGTGGAGGGCAGTGATGGGGAGGGGTAAAAACAGATTCTTTTCTTAGCACCTACTTTGTGTCAGACCTTCTCCTAGCCACTCTATATACTTTATCTCCTCGGTCCTTACAGCAGCCTTGTGAAGTAGGTGTTATTAGCTCTTCTTGTAGACAAGAAAACTAAACTTCAGAGACATAAAGTAACTTAGCCTGGCTTACAACGGTGAGTAATAAGTAGTGGAGTCTGGATTTGCGCCCAAATACTGCAAGCTATTTTGATGCTATGAAGACTTAGGGAGTAAAATGGGATAATTTTAACATCTGGGTCCTTAAGTCAGATGTCCCCAAATGTCCTCCCCTACAGGGATGGCTTAAGTAGGTGATTTACACCTGTGGTTAGAAAAGATTTACAGGAGGCTGGCAGAGCTGGGAAGGAGAGCTGCTTCAGTTGTAAGCTCAAGTAAGTGCAAAATAAATAAATGAAGTGAGTTTTAAAATTCTTGGTTCTGGTTTGAAGCAGGGATTATAAATCAGGAATAACCTCCCCCCCCAACCCCCCCATCCCCGCTCCCCTGAGTTAAGCCTCTGACCTCTTTGGTTTTCATTGCCAAATATAGTTAGAACATACACTGAAGTCCTCAAGAGCTGGCTTCTGAGGGAAAGGCCTTCTGAGCTATTCCTGGCCAAACACAGCCCTACACTGTAGGTCTTGAGTCGCCTGCAAGAACACCTGTGTCTACAAAGCTGCAAATAGAGTTTCCACCCTTGGGGGGGAACCTTTTGTCTTTGGCAACTGCTGCTCAAGGCATCTTTTCAGAGCTGACTCTGAGAGTTATGCGTGCTACCCCTCCTTCCCCTAGCCATGAAGGAGAGGGTGAAGGGCCTTGTTATCCTGGGTCCCACAGAGGTTTCTGCCAAAGCCTGATTGGAGCCTTGGTCTTCATTTGCATGGGAAGAAGGGTGAGGCTAGATAACTATCTGGTGGTCCCACTGGTCTTATTCCAGAGCTATTTTGGAACATTCTGGAAAAACAATAAAATGACTGTGGCCACACAAGCAGTTGACTTTAGTAGGTTATTGTACATTTATCCAACAGCAGGAAAGAAGTTCTGACTGGTAAGATGAATTTTTAAAATATAAAAAAAAATAAATTGAGAGTAAAGAAAAATTGCATATGTCCTTTTCCAATTCACTAGAGGAAAAAAGGATAAAAAAAAATGCATTTTATTTATTATATAATATTTTTTCACAGTAGAAAATAAGATTCACCTTTCCTACTACTCCAAGAAATAACAACTATTAGTATTTTAGTATATATATATATTTAAAGGTTTTTATTATGGATTGAGTGAAAGTTTACAGGGCACATCATCAGCTTCACATTCAACCATTCATTGATTATAATCCCCTCCATATAATGTGAGTTAAAAGCATTTCTTTCTATCCACTTTAGCTTTTTAAAAAAAACACAAATAAAAAAACCCACTCAGGCATATATAATAAACTACATCTCCAAAGGGCACATTCTGCAAGTCTGCTCCTGGCCACCAGTTCTTAGTCCTTCTCTTCTTAGTTGATGAATCTAG
>NW_006408737.1:3258192-3261631 GCF_000296735.1 Chrysochloris asiatica
GTTCCGTGGGAGAAAGATGAGGCTTTCTGCTCCCGTAAAGATTTACAGCCTCGGAAACCCTGTACAGGGTCGCTATGAGTCAGAACTGACTCCACGGTACATAACAACAACAACAATACATTATACATATACACAGGAGCCCTGGCAGGTCAGCAGCTCATACCTACCAGGTACCCTGCTGAAGAAAGATGTGACAGTCTGCTTATGTAAAAATGCACAGCCTCGGAAAACCTAAGGGGTAGTTCCATTCTGTCCTAAAGGGTTGCACGGAGTCAAATCAGCTAGTCAGCCATGGGTTTAGTCTGCGTCATATGTTGTTGTTGTTGTTGCTAAATGCTGTCCAGTTGGTTCTGACTCATAGTGACCCTGTGTTGGGCTTCTGAGGAACTGCAGGGGAGTTTGAACGGCCAACCTGTGGTGCTCATCCTACAGCCCCGACATCAAGACTCCATGGATTATATTTTTACACATATAAACCTTGTTTTTAATTTCTTTAATTGACCTCAGATGCAGAGAGCTGAACCAAACATGCTTCTCATCATCAGTCTGTGCAAGTCTTGTTTCTTGCTTTGTACTAATTATTTTTCTAATTTCCTCATCCCTATCCATCTCCTTCATGTGAGTCCTCTGACATGTTTTATGTAAGGTGGAAGCCAGAACCTGTGTAAGGTGGAAACCTGCCAGAGAAGGAAAACTAAAATATTTTCCACTAAAATAAATGATAGAAAAGTGGTAAGGCTGCACCCTGCCAAAGGTGGAAAACTTTTCAAGACCTGAAAATACAAGGTATTCCTGGGGAATTCTGGCTCTCAAAAGTTTCTATACTTACATACATAATTTCTTGTAAAATCTGTTGTGTTGTTTTGTGACTATGTGATTTTAATATTCAAATAAATTGTTTAAAATGTTTTCTTGTTTCCTACTTTTGTCACTTAATGCTTTTAAAAAAATCTATTGTGTATTCTATTTCATCTTATTACTATATAGTACTCTGTAGTATATATATATATATATCTTCCTCATTTTACTGTTTGTACCCAGTGAGGAATACTTGGGTTAACTCTGGCATCCCTCTGACAAAAACCATGTAATGAATGTCCTCTTTGATGTCCCTTTATGGATTGGGAAGGAACCCTGGTGGCACTGTAGAATAACCACAAGGTTGGCCATTCAAACCCACCGGCTGCTCCCTAGGAGAGAGATGAACCTTTCTGCTCCTGTAAAAATGTACAGCCTCAGAAACCCTACACAGGGTGGCTATGAGTCAGAATCAACTTAATGGCAGTGGCTTTTTTTGGTTATCAATGGGAATGAGAATCTCTTGGGAATATATGTCTGGGAATGGCATCATTGTGAGAATGCTTTCCAAAATACCTTTACCAGTATGTATTCCCACAAGCAGTGTATGGGAGTTCCTACATCCCCATATCCTTGTCAATCTTGTCATGGATTCATTTTTCTGATATTTGTCATCCTGAGAGGTATACAGCAGTATGGTGCTATTGACTTAACTTACATTATTCTGTTGTTGTTAGGTGCTGTCGAATCAATTTTGACTCCTCTGTGCAACAGAATGAAATGCTTGCTTGTCCTTACAATTGTTGTTAATGTTTGAACCCATTGGTTCTGCCACTGTGTCAATTCATCTTGTTGGGACTCTTCCCTTTTTTCATTGGCCCTCCATTTCACCAAGCTAATATCGTTTCCAGGGACTGGTGCTTCCTGACAACATGTTCAAAGAACTAGAGACAAACTGTTGACATCCATTCTTCTAAAGAGCATTCCAGCTGTACTTCTTACAAGATAGATTTGTTTGTTCTTCTGGTAGTCCATTGTACAAGGGTGAGTCAAAATTATCTGTACTTTGGATGTAGAGTTTATTTGAATTAACGTTTAGAAAAGACAAGTACATCATTTTTTGACATAATCTCCTTGCTTTTGTCCATCTATTAAAAAGCTTTCAGATTCCCTTATTAAAAAGTGTTCTAGAAAAGAAATTATACTGAAAAGGGGCAGGGAGAGGTCTGTGTTAGGGGTTGGGAAGGGGGGGAAGGAGGGTGAGCGGAGGAGGGCGGAGCACAGGGTGGAGATTGGACACAGGAGAGCTTGGGTGCGAGGGAGGGGGACAACATACAGAGAGGGAGAAGGAAAGGGGAAAAAACAGGGCAGCTGGGAGAACAAGTGGGCATGAGTGAAAGGGCCAAAGGGGACAGAGATAAAGCAAGATATATACACAACCTTGGAACGGCAGGACTCTGAGATACAGGGATTGAGTCATGTTTGGAATGGGGGAGAATCCTGTTAAGATGCTGGAATTTTTTTTTTTTACTACGTGACTAACCAAGAGGCAAGAGTTTTAGTCTGTGTTATAGGTCATAAGCTCTCCAATATGGATTCCAGCCTGACTAATTCGACCCTATAGTGAGAGGACAGCCATTTCTCCCTCTTCTGAGTAAATCTTCCTGAGGGAACCAGCATTCACCGAGGACCCATCTGAAAGAGTGACGTCATCCACATCTCTACTGAGGCCCCTCCAGCAAGAGCACCAAGGAGTCAGCCAGCCGTTTCCACAGCAGAGAAGACTTTAAGAACTGTTTAACCCTTAGAGAGCTGGTTAAACTCCAGAGACTTTCTTCAGCTTTGCTTGTCAGGTGTGGGGAATGGGGAGTTAACAGATGTTACAGACTTTGCAATCGTTCGTCAACCATCATATGTTTTATTGCCTGTTAACATTCTCAGAAGCTAGGCAAATCATTGCGGTGCCTGGCCCTTAAATGTGCCATGTGTCTTTGCTCTTAGGTCAAGAATCACTGCACTAATAGGAATTGTTACCTTTTTTTGCCCTGCCCACCATGTAAATCAACTGTCTAGGGATATTAGTCTCGCTCACATGATCCAAGACTAAATAGATAAAGGTTTACAATACAGACTAAATGCTCTAGAGAAAGGAAGATTCCTTAAGGGAAATAAGATTCAATATAACCAGTTTACACTCTCAGCTAAGGTTATTCACTGTATAAGTAGATATGTGTTATTTTTTCAGTAAACCAGAACTTGATTGGAACTTAATTCAACAGCATTGTAGGAGGTTGTGGAACAATATACACTTGTCTGTGGATATTCATCAGCTACATGCTCAAATTTCTGATATAAGTAATGCTCAAGCTGAGAACTGAGTGGCTACTAATTTGCTACCTCTGCCAGAGATTAAGTTCCACTGTGAACTTGGTTGAACCTCAGCCTAGTGATCCTGCTTGGTCACCTTAGAGCAGGTGGTGGTCTGGCAACATCTTGCGTGTGGGGTCCCCAGCCGGTCTCCTTCCTACCTGCCTTCTTCGGATGGCGGCTGTTTATGCTGGATGTGTGGCCAGAGAAGGGTAAGGATCACGTGGAACCTCGGCAACCTAAGACAGAGCCATTGCCATGCTGCAATGAGTTT
>NW_006408737.1:3262052-3262567 GCF_000296735.1 Chrysochloris asiatica
TAATGAAACAAGGTATATGAATGTTTGAATGTGAAACTGATGATGTGCCCTGAAAACTTTCACTCAATCCACAATAAAAACCTTAAAAAAAAAAGTGTTCTAGGCTGAGTAGTGAGCCACGAATGCATCACTGTCTTCACTTCTTTATCAGAGATGAATCTTTGTCCTTAAAGGATTGCTCTCAGGGGACCAGACAGGTGAAAGTCCAATGAAACAAGATCAGGGCTATAGGGAGGATGCTTTAATACCTCCAAACAAAGTTTTTGCAGAGTGTCAACAGTGGGGACAGAGGTGTGTGGATGAGCATTGTCATCCAAGATCACAGTGACTTTTGATAGCAGTCCTTTGTGTTTAATCCAAAATTTAGGCATCAGTTTTTCACTGAAAATCACACTGTAATGAGCACTGAATATTGTTGAGCCTTTTTCCTGATCATGTTCCAATACTGGTCCTTGGGAATACCAGAAAACTGTAAGCATCACTTTTCCAGCTGATAACTGACTTTTTTTTTTTTT
>NW_006408737.1:3265513-3298475 GCF_000296735.1 Chrysochloris asiatica
TATTCTTCTTCTTAAGCAGTGCTTTGCTTATCCTGGGTTTCTTTCCTTTCCATATAAAGTTTGTAATTGTTTTTTCCATCTCTTTGAAGAATGTGATGACTGACTTTTGAACTTTTTCTTGGTTGGCTATTAAGGATGTTTCCACTCCATACTCTTCTGTTTACTCTCAGGCTCCTAGTGACGAATCCATGTCTTGTCACCAGTAACAATTTTTTTTTTTTTTTTAGAGAAAACTTTGCCTTCTTTCGAGTCCAAATTTTGTTTGCAAATGTCCAAACCCTTTTGCTTATGCTCTTCCATGAGTTGTTTCGGCACACATATTGCACAAACTTTGTTGTTGTTCTCAATTTTTATTATAGACAATGTTGCCTAAAATACTCTTTTTTGTTTTTTAAACCTTCATTGTGAATTGAGCAATAGTTCTCATGGAAACACCAGCCCCACACTCATCCTATTGTACTTTATCTCACTGCAATGACCATAATCCCCTCCATGCAGCATCACCCAACAGCATCTGCTTCCATTCCCTCTGTTTTTTCTTGGATGTACACTGAAGCACTCAGGAATATACAGCCATTCAAACAACTAAAGGGCATGCCCTGCAAGCCTGTCCCCAGCCGCCAGCACAAAGCCCCTCTTTCTCCTTGAGTCTAGAGTCCCCAGCTGCTCCATCTCTCCATGTCTCTGCCTCTATCTCTGGTGTTGCTGCTTCTCTGGATAGGGTCCTGCATTCCATTCTTTTCCCTTGATGGTCCCAGGGTCCTCTGCTCCTGGACTGCAAGATCAACCACTCCCTTCCTTTTGTTACTAAACATCTACCTTTACATTTGCAACAATCACAATCAGTCCTATAACAATTACTCACTATTGAACCATAAGAATCTTATCCCCATCTCCTTTCACTAGCCCCATCTAGACAGGTTGGAAACAACTCACTGGAGACTTTACCTTCCCCCACATCCTCTGAAACTAAGCTCTCTCTTGAAAACTTTTAAGCCAGTCACTTCTTGCCTTTGAAGTCCCCCTATTTTGGGTAGCCAATGTCTAAGTTGCCCATCCCTGTAAACTCTGTACGGAGGGGATGGGAATAATCCTTTGCACAAACTTTTTAAAACCCTTGGATTATTTCATAGGCAGAGTCATGGCTGATTTGCTGACAATTTGCCACATAATACACTGTCACTCATCTATTTTACAGAATCATTTCAAGTGCAAGCCCAATATTCTCATCAGCCATGGATGTGCATGGGCATTTTAATATAACCGGAGTGTGGATAATTTTTAACTCATCCTTGTATTTTTTGTATTCTTCGCTAACACCATAATTCAAATGCATCTTATTCATTATTCAACTTTCACATACATATGAGATGACTGAAAATACCATGTGTACCTTAGTCCTCAAACAGACTTCTTTGCTCTTTAATACTTTAAAAAGGTCTTGTGCAGCAGATTTACCTAATGTGATATATTGTTTGTTTTTTGACTGCTGCTTCAATAGGCATTGATTTTTGATCTAAGTAAAAAGAAGTCTTTGACAATGTCAATCTTTTCTCTGTTTATCATGATGCTATTTATGTCGTGAGGATTTTTGTTTTACATTGAAGTGCAATCCAGACTGAAGGCTGTAGTCATTGTTCTTCATCAGTAAGTAGTTCAAATCTTCTTCACTTCCAGCTAGTAAGGAGCTCTGGTAGTGTAGTGGTTACGAGTTGGGCTGCTAACCTCAAGGTCAGCAGTTTGAAACTACTAGCTGTTCTGTGGGAGAAAGATGAGGCTTTCTGCTCTGGTAAAAATTTACAGCCTCAGAAACCCTATACAGGGCCGCTATGAGTCAGAACCGACTCCACGGCACAGTACCACCACCGCCACCAGCAGCAGCAGCAGCAGCAAGGTTGTGTCATTCCTCCAATCCTGATATTACATTCTTCTTCATATAATCCAGTTTCTCAGATTATTTGCTCAGCATATGGACTGAATAAGTATGGTGAAAGGATGCAACACTGACACATACCTTTCCTGATATAAAACCCTTCAGTATCCCTTTGTTCTGTTTGAATGACTGTCTCTTAGACTACATACAGGCTCCTCATGAACACAATTAAGTGTTCTAGAATACAATGTTATCTGTGGCTTGCCATGCATGATCTACACAGCTGAAAGCCTTTGCATAGTCAATAAAGCACAAGTAAACATCTCTCTGATAGCCTCTGCTTTTAGTCAAGATCCATCTGATTTCAGCCATGATATCCCTAGTTCCATATCTTCTTCTGAATCCAGCATTGAATTTGTCAGCTCCCTGTCAATGTACTGTTGCAGCCATTTTTGAATTATCTTCAGCAAAATATTACTTGCATGTGATATTAACGATATTATTGTTTGACGTTTTCTGCATTCCTATGGGTCACCTTTCTTTAGAATGGCCACAAGTGTCAATCTCTGCCAATCAGTTGGCCAGGTAGTTATCTTCAAAATTTCTTGGCATAGATGAGTGAATGCCTCCAGTGCCATATCAGTTTGCTGAAAGATTTCAGTTTGCATTCCATCAATTCCTGGTGTCTTGTTCTTTGACAATGACTTCAATGCACCCTGACTTCCTCCTTCTGTATCATTGCCTCTTGATCATATGCTATCTTTCGAAATGATTGAATATCATCCATTCCTTTTTGGTACAGTGATTGTGTATTTCTTACATCTTCTTTTGATGCTTTCTGTATCATTCAATATTTTGCCTACAGAATCCTTCAATACTGCAATAGAGGCTTGAATTTTTTCTTCAATTCTCTCAGCTTGAGAAATGTGTGTTCTTCCCTTTTGGTTTTCTAACTCCAGGTCTTTGCACATTTCATTATAATATTTGACTTTTTCTTTTCAAGCTACCCTTTGAAATTTGCTATTCAGCTCCTTTACTTCCTCATTTCTTCCATTCACTTTAGCGTCTCTGTGCTTCATAGCAAGTTCAAAATCTTTCCTGACATTTTGGTAATTTCTTTCTTTCCTGTCTTTTTTTTTTTTTTTTAAAGTTTTTATTGTGAATTGATTGATAGTTTGCACGGGAGAGCATCAGCTTTACATTCATCCTATTGTATTTTGTTTCATTGCAATGATTATAATCTGTTCCATGCATCATCATTCAACAGTATTTGCTTCCATTCCCTCTGGTATTTATATATATATATATATACACCAAAGCACTCAGGAATATATAACCATTCAAACAACCCAAGGGAATAACCTGCAAGCCTACCTCCCAACCGACAGCTCACAGCCCCTCTCCCTCCTTGAGTCTAGAGTCCCCAGCGACTCCATCTCTCCATGTCATCATCTCTGCCTCCATCTCTGGTGTCACTGCTTCTCTGGATAGGGTCCTTCTTTCCCATCTTCTTAATAATCTTTTTCTTTCTTCCTGTATGAAGTTCTTGATAACAACCCACAGCTTTTCTGGTCTTCATTTATTAGTGTCTAACGCATCAAATCTGTTATTGAGATGGTCTCTAAATTCAGGTGGGATATGTTCAAGGTCATATTTTAGCTCTCGTGGACTTGATTTACTTTTCCTCAATTTCAGCCAGAACTTGCATATGAATAATTGATAGTCTGTTCCACAGTTGGCCCCGGCCTTGTTTGGATGATGATATTGAGATTTTCCACCATCTTTTCCCATTTGGTTGTGTGCCACCAAGTCAGTTCTGACTGATAACTACCATTTAAAGTGTTTCTGAGGCTATAAATCTTTACAGGAGCAGAAAGCCTCATCTTTCTCCTGAGGAGTGACTGGTAGATTCAAACTACTAACCTTGAAATTAGCAGTCCAGCTTGTAATCCACTATGCTACCAGGGCTCCTGGTCTCTTCTCCTAGATGTAGTCAATTTGATTCCTGTGTATTCTATCTGGTGAGGTGTTTTATGTTGTTTAAAAAAGATATTTGCCCCAGCCCATCAGTACAAATCCCCCCTTCCAAGACTGAAACTCAAAGAGAATGTACAAGCAGGCTTGTAAATTCACTGTTGACTGCCTTGGTCTACTTGTGAGTGGAAGTGAGGGAAAGAGTAATGAAGATATGGGCTGAGTTAGACTATGTTCTATAGACACCCATCAACCTTGAGATGAGAGAGAGAAGAGGAAGGGCTTGTTGGTCTGAAGTTTCAGGAGACTTGGGAACTCTTGAGCCCATGGACACTGACCTAGCCACTGGGGGATAGAGCTGAGACTGAAGTGGCCAGCTGATCTGAAGTTGGGGAGGTATGCAAGAATGCCAAATTTGCAGCTAGTTGCCAGTTGACCTAGCTTGAATGGCTTACTGACCAGAACTCAACTAGAGGAAGATAAAGATGTTTGATACAAGAAGCAAGTATAAATCAGCCATCATAGGCTTTATCCCCTGCTAAAGTTTTCAGAAGCTAGGCAAAGCATTGCAGTGCCTAGCCCTCAAACGTGCCATGTGCCTTTGCTCTCAGGTCAAGAATCACTGCGCAAACAGGAATTGTTACCTTTTTTTGCCCTGCTCATCATGTAAATCAAATGTCTAGGGACATTAGTCTCACTCATATGATCCGAGAGTAAATAGACAAAGGCTCACAAAACAGGCTAAATGCTTTAGAGAAAGGAAGACCGCTTAAGGGAAATAAGACCCAATATATCCAGACTACACTCCCAGCTAAGGTTACTCAAGGTATAAGTAGATTTGTGTTATCTTTCAGTAACCCAGAAATTAATTGGAACTTAATCCAACAGCATTTTAGGAGGTTGTGGAACAATATACACTTGTCTGGGGATATTCATCAGCTACATGCTCAAATTTATGGTATAAGTAATTCTCAAAGTGAACACTGAGTGGCTACTCATTTGCTACCCATGCTAGAGAGTAAGATCCCCTAAGAACTTGATTGAACCTCAGCATAGTGATCCTGCTTGGTCACCTTAGAGCAGGTGGTGGGCCGGCAACGTCAGGCGCATGGGGTCCCCAGCTGATCTCCTCCCTCCCTGCCTTCCTCGGATGGCGGCTGTTTATGCTGGCGTGTGGCCAGAGACGGGTAAGGATCACGTGGAACTTCGGCTACTTAAGACAGAGACATTGCCATGCTGCAATGAGTCTCAATGACTGGTAAGACTGAGGAATTCGCACTGACCACCTAAGATAGGCAGCGTCCCTTAAACAATCAATAAATAAGGAGGATTCAGATGCAGACAGTACAGACCCGGTCAGGAGGCCACGCCCCTGTGGGCCCAAGCTTTGTTGACCGTCCAAACCATAGGCTCTGAGGATCAGACTCTAGCCACCTAGTAGACATAGCAAACTGTCCCTCATCTGATTATTCAGTAATGCTTGTTAGTAATCTCATACATGAGCCCTGGATATCCACAGACAAATGTAAAAACCTTCCCTAAAAGCCGAGACTGTAAATTCCAAAAAGCCAAGTCCCACCCCATCCAAAAAAAAAAAAAAAGCTAAAGAGGATAGAGAGAAACACTGTAAACTGATGATATATGGTGGGGATAATAATCAATGTAATGAAACAAGCTATATGAATGGTTGAATGTGAAGCTGATGATGTGCCCTGTAAACTTTCACTCAATGCAAAAAAAAAACATTTAATTAAAAAAAAAAAAAAAAAAGAAGCAAGTATAAATTGCTACAACTTGACCTTTGCTTGTGTTTTTGTTGTGAAGTGCCATAGCGATTCTGCATAGGGTTTCTGAGGAGTAGCTGGTAAGATCGAACCACCGATCTTGTGGTTCAAACCAACTTTGCAGTCCAACGCACTAACCCACAGTGCCACACCAGAACTCCGTATGGATATAGTTGCTCAAAATTCCAACCAAGAGGGAAGGAGTCTTCACATCAAACTTCAAGTCTATCCCCTCAGTACACAGGGTTGGCAGGGAAGAGAAACTTAGACATTGGCTACCAAAAACAGGGGGCTATAAAGGCACAAAGAAGCTGGCTTACAAATTTTCAAGAGTGTGCTTAGTTTCAGAGTGAAGGGGAAAGGGTAGAATCCCTATGGAATAGTTTTCCTCTTGTCTAGATGGGTCTGGTGAAAGGGGATGGGGGAGGATGGGGATAGGATTTTTTTTTTAATGTTTTATTGTGAAGTATATGATAGTTTACATGGGAGAACATTAGCTTTACATTCATCCTATCGTATATCATTTCGTTGCCCTGGTTACAATCCCCTCCATGCATCATCAACCAACCAAATGGTACACCCCGCAAGCCTGCCCCCTGTCGTCAGCACACAGCCCCTCTCCCTCTCTGGGTCTAGAGTTCCCAGCCACTCCATCTTTCCATGTCATCGTCTCTGCCTCCATCTCTGCTGTCACTGTTTTTCTGGGTAGGGTCCCAAACTCCACTCTTCTCCCTTGATGGTCCCAGGGACTTCTGCTCCTAGACTGCAAAGTTAATCACTCCCCTCCTTTTGCTACAAAATTTTACATTTTCCAACCTCACAGTCAGTCCTGGTAGTAATTATTCACTATTGTACCATATGAGTGCTATCCACATCTCCTTTCTTCAGTCCTGCGGAGACAGATTGGATACTACTCAGTGGAGATTCTACCTTCCTCCGTGCCTTCTGGGTCTAGGCTTCCTCTTGAAAGCTTACAAGTCAGTCACTTCTTGCCTTTGTGCCCCCCACCCCATTTTGAGTAGCAATGTCCAAGTTGCCCATCCCTGTCGACCCTGTGTATTGAGGGGGTAGGTATGATCCTCAATGTAAAGATTTGTTCCCTCTTTTGAGCTAGTGCATCCATAGATGTTGGTCAATTTCATCAAATTGTATCAGATTACTCTCTTTATCCTCTTCTTTCTTCTTCTAGTTGAGCTCTGGTCATCCAGCCTTTTAAGTGGGTATTATCTGTAAGTGTGGGTATTCCTGTGCATATGCCCTCTCTTCTTATCAGCTGGATACTTCATTCTACACTCTAGTCCTCTGTGGCTATGTCACTGACTCTGGGCCCAGGAGTCCCCCTTGCCAAACTACTGGCCAACCAGGTCTCCACACGGGTTCACAGGAGTCTATTGAACAGGGTTGGACTTAGCTCGCAGCTTCATTCTGTTTTTCCCTCACTTCCCCTTATTGGTGACCAACGTGGTCACCAGTTAGAGCACATGTCTACTCGTATATTCCCATTGAGTCTCAGTCTTGGAAGGGGGTTTGCCCTGAAGGGACCCCAACCACTTGCCTTGATGGCTCCTGGGCGAGGAATTTGCTTGTTACTGTAGTAGTCAATTGGACTGCTGTTATTGCTTTGTATTTTTCCTGTTGGTCTTTCTTTCAAGAAGTATCTTCTGTTCTTCTAGCCACTCCAGGTTGGTCTGCTTGTCCTTTCCAGAGGAAATTTCCCACCTCAGAAGATTCTGGATGGGGTTCAGGATTCCACCTATGGTCTTATGTAATGCAGAGGCTCTGCAGGAAGCATCCTTCACTGGGCACATTGTATCCCCATTTTAGGTATTCCAAGAAGCCCAGTTCTTAACCCACAAAACCACCAGGGCCCCTAAGAGTAGATGAGATGAGTCATTACCAATTTCCTTGATCTTGTTCTTCCTTTGGAGGAAGTCCAGGAAATAATTCTGAATTTTGTGACTCTGTGTGGCCAGGAATTTGTAAAGCCTAAGTCACATGAGGGGATGCTATCTGATCTATAGATGGATGAGTCTCAAAATAGGTGCTTATTTATTGTTGTTAGGTGCCATCAAGTCAGTTCCGAACCATAGTGACCCTATATACAACAGAACAAAACACTGCCTGGTCCTATGTCATTATAGCAATTGCTGCTATGTTTGAGACCATTGCTGCTGTCACTGTGGTAATACATTTTGTTGGCTGACTCCCTCTTTTTTGCTGACCCTCGGCTTTACCAAGCATGATGTCCTTTTCTAATAATCGGTCCCTCCTGATAATATATGGAAGTATGAGAAATGGAGTCTAGCCATCTTGGCTTCTAAGGAGCATCGGGTTGTATTTCTTCCAACACAGATTTGTTTATTCTTATGGAAATCCATGGTACCTTTGATAGTCATTCCCAACACAATAAGTCAAATGCATTGATTCTTCTACATTCTTCCTTACTCATTGCCCAGCTTTCACATGAATATGAGGCTATTAAAAATACTATGCCTTGGATCAGGAGCATCTTAGGCCTCAAACTGACATCTTTGCTCTTGAACATTTTAAAGAGGTTTTGTGCAGCAGATTTGCCTAATTAAATATGTTTTTTGATTTCTTGATGTTTCAATGAATACTGATAGTGGATCCCGGCAAAATGAAGTCTTTGACAACTTTAGTCTTTTCTCCATTTAGCATAATGTTTTTTTATTGTTCCAGTAGTGAGGTAGGATTCTTTTGATTCAATAGCGAGTTAATTGTTATCATGACTAATTGTGATTGTCACAACTGTAAAGGTAGAAGATGTGTAACAAAATATGGCATGCAGTTAATCTTTCATTCCAGGAACAGAGGCTCCTAGGACCATCAAGTGGGAAGGGCATGAGTGGAGCGTGGGCTTCTAACCAGAGAAGTGGACAGTGCAGTCCAGTCCAGTGACACCTGTGACAGAAGCAGAGGCCATAGCATAGAGAGATAGAGCAGCTGAGGACTCTACATCCATGGAATGAGGAAGATTGTGTACCAGTGGGCAAGAGGCTAGTTTGCAAATTGTGCCCTTTGGTCATTTAAATGAATATGTATTTTTTGTGTGTTTTGGATGCATAAAAAAAAAAAAAAAAAAGAGGGACTAGAGGTAAATACTGTAATGAAACAAAATATGTTTGGTTGAGTGCAAAACTGATGATCTGCCCTGTAAACTAGCACTCAATTCACAATAAAAGCTTATAATAATAATAATAATAATAATAATAATAATAATAATAATAAAAGGTATTTGCAATGAAGAAGTCATTGGTCTTGCAAAATTCTGTTCCATTCCTCTTGAATTTGTCATTCCCGATATAGTAAACCATATGATTATCAGATTCAAAATGACCATTACCAAGTCATTTCAGATCACTAATGCCTTGTATATCAACCTTTATGCTATTTTTGACAACTTCCATTTTTTCTAGATTCATACTTCGTACATTCCATGTTCCGATTATTAATGGACGTTTGCAGCTTTTTCTCCTCATTTTGGGTTGTGCAAATGAAGTTCCCAAAAGCTATACTTCATTTCTGTCTTCACGATCAACTCTACTTTAAGGTGTAAAGTTTCTCTAGTTGTATTTTGAGTGATTACAATCTGAGGGGCTCATCTCTGGCATTATATCTGACAATATTCTAGTGCTATTCATACTGGTTTCATTTTCTGGCACTATATCCGACATTGCTCCATTGTGATTCATAAGATTTTCAGCGGCTAAACATTCAGAAGTAGTTTGCTTCTTTTTCCTGGTCTATCTTAGTGTGGAAGCTTGGCTGACACCTGTCTATCATGGGTAACTTGCTGGTATTTAAAATACTGGTGCCAGAGCTTCCCGCATCACAGCAAACCACCATAGTACAATAAACTGACATACAAGTCATGGGAAGAAGCTGGTAAAATTCTTCAATTTCATCATAACTGGCTTTAATGTTTGGTGGGTAAATTTGAATAATAGTGGTATTAACTGGTCTTCTTTATAAGCGTATGGATATCATCCTATCAAAGACAGCATTGTACTTCAAGATAGATCTTCAAATGCTCTTTTTCATGGTAAATTCAACTCTATTCCTCTTTAATTTGTCATTCCTGGCATAATAAACCATATGATTGGTTCAAAATGGACAATACCAATTCATTCCAGTTCACTAATGGTTAGGAAATCAATCTTTATGCGTTCCATTTAGTTTTTGACGACTTCCAATTTTCCTAGATTCATACTTCATGCATTCCATGCTCTGATTATTAATGGATGTTTCCATTACCCTGATTACTAGTAAATTTTAGTGTTGTTACTGTCAGGTGATATGGAGTAAGCTCCGACTCACAGTGTTCCTATGCACAACAGAACAAAATACTGCCCAGACCTGCATCCTTCTCATAATTATTATGAACCCACTATTGCAATCACTCTGTCAATTCATCTTGTTGGGGTCTTCCTCTTTTTTGCTGAACCTCTATTTTACCAAGCATGATGTCTGTTTTCAGAGACTGGTCCCTCCTTATAACATGTTCAGAGTTTGTGAGATATGGTCTATTCATCCTTGTTTTTAAAGAGCATTCTGATGGTACTTCTTCCAAGACATATGTTTGTTTTTCTTGCAGTCCATAATATTTTCCGTATTCTTTACCAATACCATAATTCGAATCCATCAATTCTTCTCTATTCTTCTTTATTCATCGTCCAGTTTTCACATGCTAGGAGGTGATTGAAAATACCATGGGTTGGGTCAGGTACACCCTAGTTCTCAAAATGACATCTTTGCTCTTTAACTATTTATTTATTTTGGAGGGGCCACCCAGATACGAACTGGCTCTTTACCACTTTGTTATTGTTAAGTGTCGTCAAGTAAGTTCCGACTCATATCAACCCTGTATAGGGTTTCTGAAGAGCGGATGGTGAGCTTGAACCGCCAACCTTGCGGTTCAAACCGACAGTGCAGTCCAGTGCATTAACCCACAGCACCACAATTTAGAGAGGTCTTTTGCAGCAGATTTGCCCAGTGTAATATAGCCTTTGATTTCTTGGCAGTTGCTTCTATGAACATTGCTTGTGGATCCAAGTAAAATGAAATCCTTAACAACTTCAAACTTAACTGCATTTATCATGATGTTGTTTATTGGCCCATTGAGTTGTAATTCTTACTTAATACTATGTTCTTAAGTAATTCTTACTTAAGACTATGTTCTATGATTTTATTCAGCAATTGCTTCAAGTTCTCTTCATTTTCAGCAAGAAAGGTTGTATCATCTGCATATCTTAGGTTGTTATTGAGCCTTCCTCCAATTCTGTTGCTGAATTTTTTCCTATAGTCCAATTTCTTGCACATTCTTGGATTATTTAATTCAGCATATAGATTGAACAAATATAGTGAAAGGATTCAACCTTTACACACTCCTTTCCTGATTTTAAATCATGCAATATCACCTGCAGGACAATGTGCTCGACTGTAAGGTCAGTTTGAACCACAAGGTTGGTGCTTTAAACCCACCAGCCAGCCACTCCTTGGAAACCCTATACAGGGTCACTATGGGTCAGAACCAACTCAGTGGCACTTAACAACAACAATATCCCTTTTGTCTGTTTGAATGACTGCCTCTTCTTGGTCTATAGGTTCTGCATGAGCACAAGTGTTCTGGGCTTCCAATTCTTTGTAATTTATCCATTGTTTGTTGGGATTTAATGAGTTTGCACAGTCACTAAAACATAAGTAAACATCTTTCTGATATTGTCTGCTTTCAGCCAAGATTCATCTGGCATTAGCAGTGATAACATATCCTTCATTTTATGTCTTCTGAATCTGGTTTGAAGCCCCCTTGATGTAGTGCTGCACTTCTTTTGAGTTAAGCAAACATTTACTTGTATGTGATATTAATGATATTATTTGATAATTTCTGCATTTTATACAGTCACCTTTCCTTTGAACATACACAGATATGGATCTCTTCCAGTTGTTTGGGCAGGTAACCATTTTCCAGATTTCTTGGCATAAACTAATGAGTGCTTGCAGCACTGTATCAGTTTGTTGAAACATTTCAATTGGTATTCCTTCGATTCCTGGAGGATGTTCTTCACCATTGCCTTCAGTGCATCTTGGATCTCTTCCACTAATACCACAGTTCTTGATAGTATGCCACTTCCTGAAATGGTTGAATGCCAACCAATTCATTTTGGTACAGTGACTCTGTGTATTCCTTCCATCTTCATTTTTTAAAAAATGTCTTATTGTGAATTATGTGATAGTTTACATGGGAGAACATTAGGTTTATATTCATCCTATTGTATATCATTTCATTGCCCTGGTTCCAATCCCCTCCATGCATCATCAAACAACCAAAGGGTATACCCTGCAAGTCTGCGCCTCCGGTCATCAACACACAACCCTTCTCCCTTTCTGGGTCTAGAGTCCCCAGCCATTCCATCTCTCTATGTCACCATCTCTGCCTCCATCTCTGGGGTCACTGCTTCTCTGGGTAGGGTCCTGCTCTCTGCTCTCTCCCTTGATGGTCCTAGGGACCTCTGCTCCTAGACTGAAAAGTTAATCACTCCCCTCCTTGCTATAAAACATCTACCTTTACATTTCCAACCCTCACAAGCAGTCCTGATAACAATTATTCACTGTTGTATCACAAGTGACCTAGCTACATCTTCTTTTATCAGCCCTGCCCAGACAGATTGGATACTATTCAGTGGAGATTCTACCTTACTCTGTGCCCTCTGGATCTAGGTTCTCTCTTGAAAGCTTGTAAGCCAGTCACTTCTTGCTTTTGAAGCCCGCCCCCCCCCCCCATTTTGGGTAGCCAGTGTCCAAGTTGCCCATCCCTGTCTACCCTGTGTATCGAGGGTGTGGGAATGATCCTTGCTGTAAAGATTTCTTCCCACTTTTGAGCTACTACATCCATAGGTGTAGGTCAAGTTCATCAAATTGTATTAGATTACTCTTGTTTTTCCTCTTCATTCTTCTTCTAGTTGAGTTCTGGTCATCCAGCCATTGAAGCCAGATCAAGTGGGTATTATCTACAAGTGTGGGTGTTCTTGTGCATCTGCCCTCACTTCTTATCAGCTGGATGCTTCACTCTCCACTCTAGTCATCTATGGTTATGTCACTGTCTCTGGGTCCAGGAGTCCCCAGGTCTTGCCATACTGTTGGCCAACCAGGTCTCCACCCAGGTTCACAGGAGTCTCTTGAACGTTGCAGGACTTAGCTTGCAGTTTCATTTCTATTTTTACTTCACTTCACCTTATCAGTGACCAGCGTGGTCACCAGTCAGAGCGTATGTCTGCTCATGTATTCCCCTTGAGTCTTAGTCTTGGAACGGGGTTTGCCCTGAGGGGATCTGACCACTCGTCTTGTCCTTCCATCTTCTTTTGATGTTTCTGCATTGTTCAATATTTGCCCATAGAACATTACAAGTTGACATTTGAAGTTTTTCTTCTTTTCTTTCAGTTTGAGAAATACTAAGTATGTTCTTCCCTTTTAGTTTTCTAATTCTAGGTCTTTGCATATTTCATTATAACATTTTGTTCTCTCAACCTATTCTTTGAAATTTTCTGTTCAGCTCTTTTACATCATCATTTATTCCATTAACTTCAGTTACTCTTTAGACATCCGCTTTGGTCTTTTCTTTCTTTATTGTTTTTAATGACCTTTTGCTTTTTTCATGTGTGATGTTCCTTCCTTATGTCATTTCACCACTCCTCTGACCTTCGGTCATTAGTGTTTAATGTGGCAAATCTGTTCTTGAGATGCTCTCTAAATTCAGGTGGGATATGTTGACTTGTTTCAATATTTTTCCACTTCAGCCTGAACTTGATGGCCTGCTGAGTAATTGATGGGCTGTTACTATATCTTGATTTATTTGTTTGTCATTTGGACTTTCTCTAATGGGCCACACATTAAAAAAAAAAAAAGGTAGAATCATGTTGACCTTTAACCTGCTTTTATTCCACATAGTATATACAAGCGGGCTTCATAAAGTTCATGAGTAAAATTTATTATCTTTAATTCTATTCTTCCACAAACTTTTTGTAGCCCCTTTGTGTTTTCGGTATCTTTCTATATCAATAAATATGTCTCAACATAAATTTTATTATCAAATGAATACCAAAACCAAACTGCTATCTAATTGATTCTGACTGTGAGTTACTCATCTATCAGCCTACACAACAGTTTGTTGGTGTTGTTAAGTGCTGTTGAGTCAGTTCTGACTCATAGGGATCCTGTATAGGGCTTCTGAGGAGCAGCTGGTGAGCTTGAACCACTGACCTTGTAAACCGACTTTGCAGTCCAGTGCATTAACCCACAGCACCACACCAGGAGTCTAGACAAGCCCATAAGGTGAACAGTAACATCAAGGTGGTATGCACTCCCTAGAACAGTCAACTGCCTAAGATCAAAGGGCAACATTTGCCCAGGGAAAAAGCTCAGAATGTAGTAAAGACAAATTTCCAGAAAGACAAATTGAGATGATAAACATAGGGAGGAAGTGGGGAAAGTGCTGTTTACATTGTGAGGACTTCTGTCACTATTACAAATCAAAATGTCTATGGATTATTGAATGGAAAACCAGTTTGCTCTGTAAACTTTTACAAAAGCACAATTAAAAAAAAATTCCCAAGAAACATCTTTGTGCATTAATCTTTTGGCAATTTTCACATAGTTTTTTAGGATACATTTTTAGAAGCGAGATTACTGGGTCAGTGGGTATGCACTTTTGTTTGATGTTAAGCATTTGATACATATTGCCAAATTGTCATCTGGAAAGATCAATGAATCGGAATCGACTGGATGGCAGTGGGCTTTTGGTTTTGGGTAACAGTCTAAATATCAGTGTTAACACTAATAATAATTCTATGGTATCATTTCATCACCAGTTCATAATAATTTTTAAAGTGTAGTCTTTTTAGGATCCTGGATTTATTTGAGTATCTGAGTTCCTTTTCTTCTGTCCCTAAGCAAGTATCTATTACCAAGAAGTGGAAAATCACCAAAGCTCAGGACAACTGCTTTTTATTCTTTTTGTTATTGTTGTTGTTAACTTGGTTTGGTCTTCTGTGGATTTCTCATGTTTTCATGGGAGTTCAGCTATGCATTTATAAGGATGCTAATTATATTTTATCTAGCATTTCTAGATGTTTTATTGTTGTTGTTAAGTGCTATTTTGTAGGTTCCAATTCATAGCAAACTTTTATAGGGTTTCCAAGGAGTGGTTGGTGGATTTGAACCACCGACCTTGCAGTTAGCAGTTCGGTGCTTATCCTATGCCCTACACCAGGACTCCAGATACTTTATAGTAGGAGGTTTCAGCTTATCTAGTCTGTCATAACCTCAGAAATAGAAGTTGACATTAACTATTCTCATTATTACTTTAACATATTTCTTGTCATTAGTGAGATTAAATATTTCTCATGACTTTTTATTTATATCGTTTCTTTTAATATTTAGCAGTGAATTTGTTTTCGGCTTTTTAAATAATTTTCTTCAGAGTTATTGATCTACTTTTTTCTATTGGGTTGTTTATCTTTTTTTCTATTGACTTGGAGTAATCCTTTGTTGTTGTTGTTGTTAGGTGCCATTGAGTAGGTACTGACGCATAGTGACCCTATGCACAACAGAATGAAACACTGCCCAGTCCTGGGTCAACCTCACAATCATTGCTATGCCTGAGCCGATTACTGCTGCCACTGTGTCAATCCATCTCGTTGGGGCCTTCCTTTTTTTCTCTGACCCTCCACTTTACCAAACATGATATCCTTCTCCAGGGACTGGTCCCCCCGATGATATGTCCAATGTATAAGAGATGAAGTTTGGACATTCTGGCTTCCAAGGAGCAGTTTGGTTGTACTTCTTCCAACACAGATCTGTTTGTTCTTATGGAAGTCCATGGCACTTTCAATATTCTCCTTCAACACCATAACTCAAATGCAGCAATTCTTTGATGGTCTTCCTTATTCACTGTCCAGATTTCACATGCATATGAGGTTATTTAAAATATCATGGCTTGGGTCCTCAAACTGACATCTTTGCTCTTCAACACTTTCAAGAGGTCTTGTGCAGCAGATTTGTTTAACACAATACATCATTTGATTTCTTGACTGCTGCTTCCATGAATGTTGATGGTTGATCTGAGCAAAATGAAGTCTTTGGCAACTTCAATCTTGTCTCCATTTATATGGATGTTGTTTATTGGTCCAGTGGTGAGGACTTTTGTTTTCTTTACATTTAGATGTAAATATCTAAGGCTGTAGTCTTTGATTTTCATTAGTAAATATTTGAAATCCTTTTCACTTTCAGCAAACAAGGTTGTGTTATCTGAATATCACAGGTTGTTAATGAGTCTTCCTCTAATTCTGATACCATGTTTTCTTCATATATCCAGTTTATTGGATTATTTGCTCAGCACACAGATTGAATAAGTATGGTGAAATAATACAACCCTGGTGCACACTTTTCCTAATTGTAAACCATTCATTGTCCCCTTATTCTGTTCGAACAACTGCTTCTTAGTCTATGTATAGGTTCCTCATGAGCACAATTAAGTGTTCTAGAATACTCTTTCTTTGCAATATTGTCCATAACTTGTCATGGTCATGATCCACTCAACTGAAAGCCTTTGTGCAGTCAATAAAGAACAGGTAAACATCTTTCTTGTGTTCTCTGTTTTCAGTCAAGATCCATCTGATTTCAGCCATGACATCCCTCATTCCATGTTCTCTTCTGTATCCGGTTTGAACAAGTTCTCTGTCAATATATGATTTTAGCTGTTTTTGGATTATCTTTAGTAAAATTTTACTAGCATGGGGGATCAATGATATTGTCAGATGATTTCCACATTTCGTTGGGTCACCTCTCTTTGGAATGGGCACAGATACGGATCTTTTCCAGTCAGTTGACCAGGTAGTTGTCTTCCAAATTTTCTTGGCATAGTTGAGTGAGTGCCTCTAGTGCTGTATCAGTTTGCTGAAAGATTTCAACTTGTATTCCATCAATTCCTGGTGCCCTGTTTTGTGCCAATGCTTTCAATTCACCCTGGACATCTTCCTTCAGGATCATTGACTCTTGATCACATGCTACCTCTTGAAATGGTTGAACATTGATCATTTCTATCTGGTACAGTGACTCTGTATATTCCATCTATCTTCTTTTGATGCTTCCTGTATTATTCAATATTTTGCCCATTTGTTGTTGTTGTTAGGTGCCATCAAGTTGGTATCGACTCATAGTGACCCTATGCACAACAGAATGAAACACTGCCCAGTCCTGGGCCAACCTCACAATTGTTGCCACGCTTGAGCCCATTGATGCTGCCACTTTGCCAATCCATCTCGCTGGGGGTCTTCTTCTTTTTCTCTGACCCTCCACCTTACCAAACATATCCTTCTCCAGGGAGTGGTCCCTTCTGACAATATGTCCGAAGTATGAGAGGCGAAGTTTTGGTCATCCTGGCCTCCAAGGAGCACTCTGGCTACACTTCTTCCAACACAGATCTGTTTGTTCTTTTGGCAGCCCATGGTACTTTCAATGTTCTCCTCCAACACCATAACTCAAAAACATCAATTCTTCTACGGTCTCCCTTATTCAACTGTCCAATTTTTGCCCATAGAATCCTTCAATACTGAAAGTCGAGGCTTGAATTTTTTCTTCAGTTTCTTCAGCTTGAGAAATGCTGAACATGTTCTTCCCTTTGGGTTTTCTAACTCCAGGTTTTTGCACATTTCATCACAAAATTTGACTTTGTCTTCTAGAGCTAACTTTTGAAATTTTCTGTTCAGGTCTTGTACTTCCTCACTTCTTCCATTTGCTTTAGCATCTCTACACTGGAGAGAAAGTTTCAGAGTCTCTTCTGACATCCATTTTGGTCTCTTCCTTCTTCCTTGTCTTCTTCATGACCTTTTGTTCTCTTCCTGTATGATGTTCTTGATGTCATCCCACAACTCTTCTTGTCTTCTCTCCTTGGTGTCTAATGCATCAAATCTGTTCTTCAGATGATCTCTAAATTCAGGTGGAATTTATTCAAGGTCATATTTTGGCTCTCGTGGATTTATTTTAATTTTCTTCAGCTTCATATGAACTGAAATTTATGGTCTGTTCCACAGTCTACTCCTGGCCTTGTCTTGGCTAATGATATGGAACTTTCCCACCATCTCTTTCCACAGATGTAGTTAATTTGATTTCTGTTTAATCCATCTGGTGAGATCTATGTGTGTAATTTTCTTTTATGTTGTTTAAAAAAGGTATTTGCAATGAACAAGTCATTGGTCTTGCAAAATTCTATCATGCAATCTCCAGCATCGTTTCTATCACCCAGGCCATGTTTTCCAACTACTGATCCTTCTTCCTTGTTTCCAACCTTTGCATTCCAATCACCAGTAATGAGCAATACATCTTGATTGCATGTTTGATCAATTTCAGACTGAAGAAGTTGGTAGAATTCTTCAATTTCATCATCACTGGCTTTAGTGGTTGGTGCATAAATTCGAATAATAGTGGTATTAACTGGTCTTCTTTGTAGGCGTATGGACATTATCCTATCACAGACAACATTGTACTTCAAGACAGATCCTGATATGTTCTTATTGATGATGAATGCTACACCATTCAATTTGTCATTCCCGCTATAGTAAACCACGTGATTGTCAGATTCAAAATGGCCAATACCAGTCTATTTTAGCTCATTAATACCTAGAATATTGATGTTTATGCATTCCATTTCATTTTTTACAATTTCCAATTTTCCTAGATTCATACTTTATACATTCCATGTTCTGATATTACTGGATGTTTACAGCTGTTTCTCTTCATTTTGAGTTTGTGTCATCAGCAAATGAAGGTCCCAAGGTTTTACTCCATTCACATCATCACAGTCAACTCTACTTTTAGGAGGCAGTTCTTCCCCAGTTGTATTTGAGTGCCTTCCAAACTGAGGGGTCTCATCTTCTGGCACTTCATCTGACAATATTCTGGTGCTCTTTATCATGTTTCAATATTCAGTATTCTGGTACTGACAGTGTTCCACTGCTATTCATAAGGTTTTCAGTGACTAAATATTCATAAGTAAGCTGTATCTCCTTATTCCTAGTCTGTCTTTATCTGAAACCTGTCCATAGTGGGTGACCCTGCTGGTATTTATAATACCTGTGGCATAGCTTTCAGAATCACAGCAACATACAAGCTACCATAGTACAGCAAATTGACAGACAAGTGGTGGGAGTAATCCTTTAGTGATTAAAGATATTAATGTTGTCATATACATACACACATAATCTCTGTTTTTTTGTGGAACGTTGCTTAATTTTTGCCATCTAAAAATTGTAAATTATGTAATCAGAGATAGATAGCAAGAGGTTTTTTTTGTCTGTTTTTAATATACTTTCTGCTTTTGTTGGCTTGCTTAGGAAGTCCTCTGTCTCAATATTTTAGAATATCCACCTGTATTTTTTTCTAGTACTTTTTGGTTTCATTTTCTTTATTTCCATGCAACTGGAATTTATTTTGGTATATGATATGAGGCAGGGGTTTCCCTTTATTTTTTCCCCTCAAATGGTTTGCTGGTTATCCAACACAAACTGAGTAATAAACCTTCCCTTCAGGATTCGAGTTACTGCCTCCATCATATGCAAAAATGGTTTTCAAGTTGTGTTCTACATAGCCACAGAGGTCCCCTGTGTTACTTCTGTAGTCTCCTGGGAGACAAAGGAAAGTAAAATAGCTAGACTCTTAATCCAGTTACTAGTGGAAGAGCTCTCCTGTTTTCCATTTGTTGTTTGTTTTTATGTTGGGGCTCCACATCAGATATTATTTGCAAAAAGAGTTCATCTGCCTGCAAATCAATAATATAGTAAATTCTTCTTACTTTTTAAAAAAATACAATAAATTCTAAAATAGTATCTAAATATGTTTCTGGTCTTTCTATTCTCTTCCATTGCTTGTTTTGTCTATTTCTGTAATAATTTAACAATTAAAAAATTGCTATGAAAATTTTCAAACTTACACAAAAACCAAGAAAATACTATAAAAAACCCCCATAAGCCAATCATTAAAATCCAACAATTATCAAACTTTGGCCACACTTATTTTCCCTATCCCTTTTACCTTTTTGGTATTTGGTTTTATTTCTTGCCAAAGTACCTACTTCCTTTTTTTCTTCATCTTTTTTTTTTTCCTTCTAGACATCATATCACTGCATCCAAACATACTCAGTCTGCATCTTTTTTTTTTTTAAATTAATTTAAAAAGCATGTTTTCTTTCTTACATAACCAAAATATTATCACAGTTAACATTCACAATAGTTTTATGGTATAATTTCATAACCAGTCCATAATAAAATTTGCCTGTTTCAAAATGACTTTTTACAATGACTTATTCAAAATAGACTCCAGACAAGATTGTTATATCTCCAAAATTTCTTTTAATCTAGGGCAATTCCTTTTCCTTTTGTTTTCATGTTATTGACTTGTTGAAGAAAACAATGTTTTAATAACTGTCATTTAGAACTTTTATGATCCAGATAAATCTTGATTCTCCACTCTGCCTCTGTATACTTAACCAGAACATCCTGACCTGCTCACTTGGGGGTGAGAAGGAGGGTTGGAGTGGTCATTGCTGCAGTATTTCTTACATATTTAGAGAGAGAATCTTAAAATGTTAATCATCCTGCTTTTCTTTGCTACACTTTTCCACTTGACCTTTTCCCTGGTAAGTCAGAGGCATTGCCTGAGGACAATTAAGATTGGTACAACCGGAATGCAAAGAGAAAGAAACAGAGTAACAGTCAATGTTCAGTTCTCTGACTTTTAAAATAGCCTCTTGAAGCCCACATCAAAAACAATAGTTTTGAAAGCCAAAACTTTTTTATTTGTAGAGAGCCAGGTTTTGTTGAAAGAAGAAAAGACTATTGAAAATCAAAAGGGGAGGCCGGAAATGACAGGGATTAAGTTTTAGCCTAAAAACATTTTGGAAAGAGACTAGAGGGAGAGCCAGACTAAGTCCCCTTCACCCCAGGGTCCGCTAGGCTAGGGGAAAGCAGGGACTTAGAAGAAGGATGGTGGGAGGAGGAGCCCCACAGAGAAGAGAATTTCAGAGAGGAGATACTGCCGAACAACCCCAGGAAACCTGTGGAAGCCAATCAAATGCGTGGGGCATTTGACGTGAGTCCCACTGTTGCTTGGGCCGAAGGACCATGTTAAGGGTTCTTTTCACATTTCTGGTGATCTTTCATCTTCTGTAGCCTGCAGATTACCCTTAGAAGTCCCAGCAGAAGTGACACTTACCTGTGCCCAGAATCATTGCTGAGCTCTAAACAAATTGCCCCACACGGCAGAAACATTAACAAGCCAATCCTCTCTTCACTTCGTATGTCAAAAATCCACTGCCAGGGGAAGGCGGTAAGGAAGACATGGGTTGTGCTCAACCATGTTCCATAGACTCCTACTGATTTAGAGATGAGAGAGAGAAGAGGAAGGGCTGGTTTGGTCTGAAGTTTGGGCAGACTTGGGAACTTCTGAGCCCACGGACACTGACCTAGCCATTGGGAACTAGAACTGAGAGTGAAGCAGCCATGAAGTGGGGGGGAGCTGCTCAAGAATGCCCAAACTTGCGGTTAGTACCCAGCTTGACCTAGCTTGGATGGCATGCTGATCAAAACTGGACCAGAGGAATATAAGGAAGTTTGATACAGAAAGCAAGTTGCTACAATTTGATGATCTTGACCTTTACTTATGGATGTAGTTGTTCAAATACTAACTGAGAGGGAAGGAATCTTCAAATCAAGGATCAAGCCTATCCCCTCAGGCCAATGGTTTAATAAGGATGGGCAATGTAGACATTGGCTAACTGAAATGGGGAGGGGGGGATCTATAAAGGCACAAAGTGGCTGCCTTACAAATTTTCAAGAGTGAGTTTAGTTTCAGGGCGGTGGGGTGTGGGTGGATGGGTGGGTGGTGGGGGTGGTGGGGAGGTAGAATCCCCCCAGATAAAAATAATTTTCATCTTCTTTAGAGTATAACTGCTAAGGAAACCCCTTGGTGAAAGGGAATGGGCATAGGATTCTTTTGATTCAATAGTGAGTAATTGTTATCATTACTAATTATGATTGTTACAACTGTAAAGATAGATGTGTAACAAAAAGGGGGAGAGGGGGAGTAGTTAATCTTACATTTCAGGAACAGAGGACCCTAGGACCATCAAGAGGGAAGAGCATGAGTGGAGCATGGGATCCTAACCAGAGAAGCAGTGACGCCAGAGAAGGAGGCAGAAGTGATCCCATGGAGAGATTGAGCAGCTGAGGACTCTAGACTCATGGAAGAAGAAATGCTGTGTGCCGGCCCACAGGAGGCTGGTGATTGGTTGAGTGCAAAACCAAGGTTCTGCCATGAAAACTATCACTCAATTCAAAATAAATGTTGTTTTTAAATCCATTGCCATCAAGCTGATTCTGATTCACAGTGTTACCGTATAGGTTTTCTAAGATGGCAAATCTGTACAAGAGCAGACCACCTCGTCTTTTTCCTGTGGAGTAGCTGGTGGGTTTGAACTGCTGACCTTGAGGTTAGCAGCTCAATGTCCAACTCACAGCACCACCAGGTCTTCTTTCTTAGATCAAACTGGGGCATTTATAATACCAGTAAAGTGATATTAGGTGGGATTGGCCACTGAGAAGGAGTCCCTGGGTGGTACAAGTGGTTTGTGGTTTAAACCATCCAGAGGTGCCTTGGAAGAAAGGCCTGGTCAGTTTCATTCAGGGGATTGCTATAAGTTGAAAGCAATTCAATAGCAACAGGTTTGCTTGTTTTTGGACACTGGGAAGATTCACTCCAAAATAGTCACAAATCACATATGGCATAGGGTTTTCCAGCTGAGTTTATTTATTTATTTTAATGTTTTATTGTGAATTATATGATACTTTACATGGGAGAACATTAGTTTTACATTAATTCTATCGGATATTGTTTCATTGCCATGGTTTATCAACCAACCAAAGGGTATACACTGCAAGCCTGCCCCCTACACTACCCCCCGACTCCCAGTCTTCAGCACACAGTCACTCTCCCTCTCTGGATCTAAAGTCCCCAGCTGCTCCATCTCTCCACATCGTCTCTGCCTCCATCTCAGGCATCGCTGCATCTCTGGGTAGGGTCCCACTCTCGGCTCTTCTCCACTGATGGTCTTAAGGACCTCCACTCTTAGACTGGAAAGTTAATCACTCCCTTTCTTGCTATAAAACGTCTACCTTTACATTTCCAACCCTCACAATCAGCCCTGATAACAATTATTCACTATTGTATCACAAGAGACCCATCCGCATTTCATTTCATCAGCTCTGCCTAGACAGATTGGATACTACTCACTGGAGATTCTGCCTTCCTCCAGGCCCCCTGGCTCTAGGTTCCCTCTTGAAAGCTTGTAAGCCAGTCACTTCCTTTGTAGCCCCTCCCCCCATTTTGTGTAGCCAATGTCCAAGTTGCCCATCCCTGTCTACTCTGTGTGTGGAGGGGGTGGGAATGATTCTTGCTGTAAGGATTTGTTCCCTCTTTTGAGCTACTGCATCCATAGGTGTAGGTCAAGTTCATCAAATTGTATCAGATTACTCTTTTTATTTTTCCTCTTCTTTTTTCTTCCGGTTGAGCTCTGATCATCCAGTTATTGAAGCCAGGTCAAGTGGGTATTATCTGCAAGTGTGGGTGTTCTTGTGCATATGCCCTCTCTTTTTATCAGCTGAACACTTCACTCTCCACATTGTAGGGCTTAGCTCTCCACTTCATTGCTGTTTTTCCCTCACTTCCCATTATCTGTGATGAGCGTTGTCACCAATCAGGGCGTGTATTCCATTGAGTCTAATTCTTGGAAGGGGGTTTGCCTTGATGTTTCATGGGCAAGCAACTTGTTTGTTCTTGTAGTAATAGTCCATCTGCCTCAATTGTTTTGTATTTTTTCTGTAGGTCTTTCTTTCAAGAAATATCTTTTGTTCTTCTAGCCGCTCCAGGCTGGTTTACTCATCCTTTCAAGTGGAAATTTTCCATCTCTGGAGATCTGGATGTGGTTCAGGCTTCTACCTATAGTCTTATGTAATGCAGAGGCTCCGCAGAAAGCATCCTTCACTGGGCACGTTGTAGCCCCATTTTAGGTATTCCAATCAGTTATAGGCAGAAGACGGATGGACTTACAAGCTTTCTATGGTGATGTTTCTGGCTATTCCTTTGTCTCCCTTATTTTTTATTTTTAAAAATTTTTAATGTTGTATTGTGAATTATGTGATAGTTTACGTGGGAGAACATTAGTTTTACAATCATCCTATCGTATATCGTTTCCTTGCCATGGTTACAATCCCCTCCATGCATCATCAACCAACCAAAGGGTATACCCTGCAAGCCTGCCCCCAGGTCATCAGCACACAGCCCCTCTCCCTCTCTGGGTCTAAAGTCCCCAGCTGCTCCATCTCTGCACATCATCATCTGTGCCTCCAACTCTGGTGTCACTGCTTCTCTGGGTAAGGTCCCACTCTCTGCTCTTCTCCCTTGATGGTCCCAGGGACCTCTGCTCCTAGACTGCAAAGTTAATCACTCCCTTCTTTGCTACAAAACATCTACCTTTACATTTCCAACCCTCACAAGCAGTCCTGATAACAATTATTCACTATTGTATCACAAGAGACCTATCCGCATCCCCTTTTATCAGCCCAGCCCAGAAAGATTGGATACTACTCAGTGGAGATTCTACCTTCCTCCATGCCCTCTAGATCTAGGTTCCCTCTTGAAACTTGTAAGCCAGTCACCTCTTGCCTTTGTAGCCCTCCAACTTTGGGAAGCCGGTGTCCAAGTTGCCCATCCCTGTCTACTCTGTGTATGGAGGGGGTGGGAAGGATCCTTGCTGTAAAGATTTGTTCCCTCTTTTGAGCTACTGCATCCATAGGTGTAGGTCAAGTTCATCAAATTGTATCAGATTCCTCTTTTTTGCCTCTTCTTTCTTCTTCTAGTTGAGCTCTGATCATCCAGTCACTGAAGCCAGGTCAATTGGGTATTATCTGCAAGTGTGGGTGTTCTTGTGCATATGCCCTCTCTTCTTATCAGTTGGACGCTTCACTCTTCATTCTAGTCCTCCATGGCTACGTCACTGACTCTGGGCCCAAGAGTCCCCAGGTCTTGCCGCACTGCTGGCTGAACAGGTCTCCACCCAGGTTCACAGGAGTCTATTGAGCATTGTAGGTCTTAGCTTACAGCTTCACTGCAGTTTTTCCCTCACTTCCCCTTATCAGTGACGAGCGTGGTCACCAATCAGAGTGTGTATTCCCATTGAGTCTTAGTCTTGGAAGGGGGCTTGCGCTGAGGGGAGCCGGCCACTTGTCTTGATGTCTCCTGGGTGAGCAACTTGCTTGTTCTTGTAGTATCCAGGTTAGTTTTGCCTCATTGTCCTGACCTAACTTGTTGATTTAATTTGGTGGGTTTATTCCAACAGTTAGAACAATGATTTTAAACCTCTTTTGCATGTTAAAGTCATCTGTTGTTATTGTTAAGTGCTGTCAAGTCCATTCAGACCCATAGTGACCCCGCATAGAGTTTCTGAGGAGCAGCTGGTGAGCTTGCAATCTTGCAGTTTAAAACAACTTTGCAGTCCAGTACATTAATCCATAGTGCCACAAAGTCATCTGAGGGAGCTTTGAAATAATATAGATACTTAGTCCCTATCCCAAGCAATTGAACTAGATTCTCCATGGGTTGGACATCAGATTGTATGATTGTGACTAAAATTTTATCTTTGTTAGGCCATTTAACTATGTTCAGCTCAAGAATTATCGCTCAGCTATCTAAAATGCACCCCAGTGGTTTAACAACTAACAACAACAGCTTATTTATTTTTTGCTTTAGATTTGGGGTTGATTGTATCCAGTAATATATCTAGAAATAGAAGGGTTAACTACAGTCAGAAGAAGCAGATGTTTGGAGAGAACAGCTGCAGGTAATGGGATGAAGGCCAACTAGGGTGAGGTAACAGATAGCAGGTGGATGTTCTATAAGGAGTTGGCATCAAGAAGAACAACAGGAAGTCAGAGGAGTTCAAGAATGGCAGAGGGCCCTGTAGTGGGCAGTTCAGGAGCAAACTACAGGCAGACCCCAGGGAGGTCCAGCTGTAGAAAGTAGAGGACTCTAGTTACTACTGCCAAGGAAAAGACACTGGCAAGAATAGGACAGACCCACTGTCATGCTGGGTCTCAGCACCAGCCATAAAACAAGGGTTGGGGGAAACAGGATTGGGTCATTCGTTCTAGGCAAGCAGGATTTCATTCACTCATTGAATCAATCAACAGTATTTGCTTAAGCTCTTTCTCAATGCTTGACACATTTCCTGGATGGACATACTGCTATTGTAGTGGTCCAGATGAAAGGTGACATAAGTTTGGATTGGGAGGGTAGCAGTGAATGAGCAATTTATTACTCAACAAGGAGATGATATTCCTTAATCTCCCTGAACAGGCATGTACCTCCAGGCAGAGGGGTCTAATGACTTCATTTTCAGAAAGAAGGAACTGTGGGAACAGGGACCTGGCAGATTATTTGTAACTAACCCAGGTGTGTGAGATTTCTATGCAGGAGAAAGTAAAATCACAGTTTACATAGTTTTCACTGGCATCTAGGTTAACAGATTTAGATGTTTCACCTGGATGTCTCCATTTCATATTCTTCAATTTAACATATAACATTCCAACTTTATCTTAACTGTATTGTTTTTTTCAGAACATTGAAGAGTTTGTCTTAAACCATCTTTTGAAGAACCCATACTAAAGCTGGTTGCTGGGATGTGGGGGGTGGGGTGAGGGGCAGGACAGAAAGGTGGAGCACAGGGCAGGGAATAGACACAGGATAGTTTGTGTGTTGGGGAGGGGGACAATATACAAAAAGAGAGAGGGGAATGGAAGAACAAAGTAGATGGGAGAACAAGTAGGCAGGTTTGCATGGGTTAAGTGGGACAGAGGTAAATAATGATGTATGCACAACCCTGGAACAACAGGACTCTGTGATACAGGGATTGAGACATGGTTGGAATGGGGAAAAGGGGGAAATAATGTTAAGATGCTTGGTTGTCTTTTGAATCTTGGTTTTCCTTGCATTACATTACAAAATAGACTTTGGAAGAGGAGAGAAAGGAATAGCCAGAAATATCACTGTAGAAGGCTTGTAAGTCCATCTTCTGCCTATAACTGATTGGAATACCTAAAATGGAGCCACAATGTGTCCAGTGAAGCAGGCTACCTGTGGAGCCTCTGCACTACATAAGACTATAGGTGGAATCCTGAACAGCATCTAGAATCTTCAGAGGTGGGAAATTTTCTCTTGAAAAGACAGGCAGACCAACCTGGAGTGGCTACAGGAACAGAAAATACTTCTTGAAAGAAAGACCGAAAGGAAAAATACAAAATAATAGAGGCAGACCGACTGATTACTACAAGAACAAGCAAGTTGCTTGCCCAGGAGACATCAAGGCAAAGGGTCGGGTCCCCTCAGAGTAAATCCCCTTCCAAGACTAACACTCAATGGGAATACATGCTCTGATTGGTGACCACGTTCGTCACCGATAACAGGAAGTGAGGGAAAAATAGCAATAAAGCTGTGAGCTAAGCCCTACAACGTTCAATAGCCTCCTGTGAACCGGGATGGAGACCTGGTTGGCCAGCAGTGTGGCAAGACCTGGGGACTCCAGAGTCAGTGACATAACCATGGAGGACTAGAGTAGAGAGTGAAGCGTCCAGCTGATAAAAGAGAGGGCATATGCACAAGAACACCCACACTTGCAGATAATACCCACTTGACCTAGCTTCAATGACTGGATGATCAGAGCTCAACTAGAAGAAGAATGAAGAGGAAAACAAGAGTAATCTGATACAATTTGATGAACTTGACCTATACCTATGGATGCAGTAGGAGCTCTGGTAGTGTAGTGGTTATGAATCGGGCTGCGAACTGCAAGGTCAGCAGTTTGAAACTACCAGCTGTTCCACAGGAGAAAGAGGAGGCTTTCTGCTCCTGTAAAGATTTATGGCCTCGGAAACCCTGTACAGGGTCGTTATGAGTCGGAACCGATTCCATGACATATAACAATAACAACATGAATGCAGTAGCTCAAAAGAGGGAAGAAATCTTTACAGCAAGGATCATTCCCACCCCCTCCATACACAGAGTAGACAGGGATGGGCAACTTAGACAATGGCTATCCAAAATGGCGGGGGGTGGGGTGGGGGGAGAGCTATAAAGGCAAGAGGTGACAGGCTTACAAGCTTTCAAGAGGGAACCTAGATCCAGAGGACCTGGAGGAAGGTAGAATCTCCACTGAGAAGTATCCAATCTGTCTAGGCAGGGCAGATGAAAGGAAATACGGATAGGTCTCTTGTGATACAGTGGTGAATAATTGTTATCAGGACTGATTATGAGGGTTGTAAATGTAAAGGCAGATATTTTGTGGCAAGGAGGGGAGTGATTAACTTTTCAGTCTAGGAGCGAAGGTCCCTGGGATCATCAAGGGAGAAGAGCGGAGAGCAGGACCGTATCCAGAGAAGCAGTGATCCCTGAGATCACAGAGAAGATGATGTGGAGAGATGGAGCAGCTGGGGACTTTAGTCACAGAGAGGGAGAGGGGCTGTGTGATGACAGGGGAGGAGCAGACTTGTAGGATATACCCTTTGGTTGGTTGATGATGCATGGAGGGGATTGTAACCATGGCAATGTAACAATATACGATAGGATGAATGTAAAACTAATGTTCTCCCATGTAAACTATCACATTATTCACAATAAAACATTAAAAAAAACAAACCATCTTTTGATGGAAAATGCAGTGTTTCCAGGCAATAACTCCATCATCTGTGGCACTGTAGATAGCTATCAGACAAACTTCCCAAACTCATACCACATCTGCTCTCCCAGTCCTGTATGACCTTGAACATGAAAAAACAACAAAAACACACCAGATGATTTTTCACCCCAAAATAAGCATCCACCCCATATTTCCTCTACCAATGTTCTACTAAATGAAAGGCAAATTGCCAACATTGAGTCAGCCAACTTTTATTAAAAGCTAGAATGTCTTTAAAAGCTTTCAGAGTAAATTGTCTTATCAAATATCTTGATAAGTAGGTAATGAGAAATATTTACACCTCAAGGAGCTCTGGTAGCGTAGTGGTTACGAATCGGGCTGCGAACCTTAAGGTCAGCAGTTCGAAACTACCAGCCACTCCACGGGAGAAAGATGAGGCTTTCTACTCCCGTAAAGATTTACACCCTCGGAAACCCTGTACAGGGTCGCTATGGGTCGGACCCGACCCGATGGCACTTAACAACAACAACAACATGGCTCTTATTATTTGCTTGCTGAAATTGAAGAGGACTTGAAACATTTACTTATGAAGATCAAAGAGCACAGCCTTCGATATGGATTACATCTCAATGTCAAGAAAACAAAAATCCTCACCACTGGACCTATAAACAACATTCTTATCAATGGAGAAAAGACTGAAGTTGTCAAGGACTTCATTCTTCTTGGATCAACTATCAACACTCATGGAAGCAGCAGTCAAGAGATCAGACGACGTATTGCATTGGGCAAATCTGCTGCACAGGAACTTTTTAAAGTATTGAAGAGCAGAGATGTCAGCTTGAGGACTAAGGTGTTCCTGACCCAGGCCATGGTGTTTTCAATAGCCTCATATGGATGCGAAAGCTGGACAGTGAATAAGGAAGATTGTAGAAGAATTGATGCCTTTGAGTTGTGGTGTTGGAGGAGAATACTGAAAGTGCCACGGACTGCCAAAAGAACCAATAGATCTGTTTTGGAAGAAGTGCAGCCAGAGTGCTCCTTGGAGGCCAAGATGGCTAAGCTTCGTCTTTCCTACTTTGGACACATTGTCCGGAGAGAACAGTTGCTGGAGAAGGATGTCATGCTGGGTAGGGTGGAGGGTCAGAGAAAAAGAGGAAGACCCCTAATGAGATGGATCGGCCAGGTGGCATCATTCATGGTGTCAAGTGTGGCAGCGGTCGTGAGGTTGGCCCAGGATTGGACATTGTTTCGTTTTGCTGTGCATGGGGTTGCTATGAGTCGGTTCCGACTCGATGGCACCTGACAATGGCCCTTATTTACCTGTTTACAAATTCTGTTGGGACTGCTTAGATACCAGCATCCCTCTTCATTACTATAGAGAGCTATGTCCTCCTGTCATCCTTTGAAAAATTAAAATGACTTGAAAGACTAGATATCCCAACACTGATTTACACTCTAGCCTTGTTTCCTTTGGCAGGCAGCATGGGGGCAATAATAAAAGACACAGGCTTTGAAGTCAGGGAACCTTGAGTTTGCACATAGACTCTTCCTCCTCTTAGCCCTGTAATTGTGGGCAGTTCTCTTAACTTGTTGAGTCTCAGTTTCATTGGCTATAAAATGGGGATATAATAATTCACCTGGTAGGCTTCCTTCAGGTTAATGAAACAATGTGTGTGAAAACATCAAACCAGCATCTGGTAGTGTAGAAAAATGCTCATTAAATGTCAGTCTTTTAAATTATAACTGCTAGAGATGCCCTGATATTTAAAAAACAAACAAAAGCACCTACTCTTTCTTCATGCACAACCCAAACTAGAAGTAGTGGCTATATCATTTCACTTTAGATTAGTCATCTTTTTTGTACATTTTAATTTTCATTTTATGCAAATGGTTTATGGGGATATAAACATAACTTTCAAAATGTTATCTTATTTTTTAAATAACATTTTATTGTGCTTTTGGTGAACGTTTACACAGCAAGTTACATTCCCATTTAACAATTACTGTGGCACTATAGAATCAGCACTGGACGGCTAACCATAAGATCGGCAGTTCAAACCCACCAGCCACTCCTTGGAAACCCTATACAGGGTCACTATGAGTTAGAAGCGATTCGATGGCACTTAACAACAAAAACAAAAATTGTTCAGAGACATTAGTTACATTTTCACAATGTTCAAACAGTCTCATGAATTTCCTGCTGCCAGTATTCTGGTTCCCTTATCTCCCTGCCCTTTCCATCTTTGCTTTAGAGTAATTGTTGACCATTTGGTCTCATAGAAATGATTTTTTTCTTTTTAAAGGTATGCAGTACTTACAGATGGTATTCTTTATTTTCTGAGCCAATCTGTCGTTAGATTAATCATCTTTAAAATGAGGAGATTGATCCCTGCTCCCCACTAACACTCTAAGATTTTATATTCAGGAAGAAGTGAAACACTGGAGAGAAGAAGAAATTAAACCAACTTTCCTGACTAGTTCCTCTGGAGACTCATGCACCTGCAGTTCCAAAGAAGGGCTTAGAACAGGTTCCTTCTGGTTCAGCCACTGCTGAGAATTTGCATTTCCACCTCAGATAAGCTGAATCAGAATCTGCATTTAAACAAGATCCCCAGGTGATTCTTATCAGAATCTACATTTTAACAAGATTCTGATGAGAATCATCTGGGGGTCTAGTTGAACTGTAGATTCTGATTGAACCGGTTTAAAGGTCTGTCTGTTACAAAGCTTTATTTAAACTGTCAGTTAAGAGAGTAGGGCTTGGAGGAGGAGGTCTGGGTGGACAGTCCCAGTTAGTTAACTTTGTTGTTGTTGTTGTTGTTAAGTGCCATTGAGTCGATGCGATGCTGACCTATAGCAACGCTGTGTTGGGTTTCCGAGGAGCCGCTGGTGAGCTTGAACCTCTGACCTTGCAGTTCAAATGGCTTTGCAGTCTGGCACATTAACTCACAGCGCCACACCAGTAAACTTTAGGGCTGCCAAAACAATTCTTTCTTCAGAGTAATAGAATGAGAGCAAAGAGACATTTGACTTTTTCAAGATGTTTTTTAATGCAAAATACAAGGTATGCACATAATCTTGTTTTCTGAAGGATTCTTTAAAAAATCTGGCATATTAGTGACTCCACTTTAAAAGCAGTGAAGATGGGAGCCAGAAGGAAAGTTTTTCTTTTTGAACAATGACTGAGAAGGGAATTCTAATGAATATTTTGGCACACATACCTCATTTTCTGGCTGTTTTAGGACCCAAGAGCTAGTAGGTCATAATTAAAGCCAATAATGGCAACTCCAGACAGTTACCCAAATAGTTTCCTGGTGCTGTCAATTCTGTGCTTTAAATGATTTAACATCATATTTGGGGAGTGTAGAAATACACACAGAGGGAGAATTAAATGTTGATATGAATTCTAGAACATTTGCTGCAAGTTGCCCCAAAAGATGTTTATTACATTCAAAGGAATTACAGAATGCTTTCCTTAGTAGATCATTTAAAAGTGCCCTTTTCTGTGCAGAGAACTCAGAAGTCTGTATTTAAGCACTCAGAACAAGATCACGTTTTCTGTAGGAAAGAAACAAATCATGTGTTTGGGGCTGAAATCCCATGTTTTCCTCTTACTGCCACTGAACCTTTCAGAAACAGTCTCCTTCATCACTAGGAGCTGCTAATTTAGTTGCTGATGTGTAACTAACTCATAAAACCCAAAACCTACTGACTTTTAGGTCAGTGATACTTTCAAAAAGAAAACTCTCAAATACATCTGTTTGCAAGATCTGCTCAGGATCTTGTAAACAAGGACTTCAGTTTTGTCTCTTTTTTTCTTGAATGAGTTTTGTGTTGTGCAGCACCCCCAATTTTAAGTCGGCAGAGTTTCCTCTGGGATGGAAATTAAGCAGCTCAAACTTGTTCATTCTGGTTCGATCCCCTGCTGAGAATTTGCCTTACACCCCCCAACCCCCCCACCCCCGCCCTCCTCAGATGTACTTGATCAGAATCTCCATTCTTGGGGAACATTTTAATGTTTCAGGAGAAAGTTTACACAACAAATTAGTTTCCCATTCAACAATTCATATACAAATTGTTCTATTCTATGACATTGGTTTGTAATCTTCTCAATGTGTCAGTATTCTTCCCATTTCTACCCTGGGGCTCCCCATTTCCATTCCTTTGGTTTTCCTGCCTCTGCCTGCTTTCTCATCTTTGATTTTGGCCAAATATTGCTCTTTTAAGGAGCTCTGGTATCATAGTGGTTACCAATCAGGTTGCTAATCTCAAGGTCAGCAGTTAGAAACTACCAGCTGTTCCGCTGGAGAAAGATGAGGCTTTCTGCTACCGTAAAGATTTACATAACAAGAGGCAATGATTCTCAGGGAGGAAGTCCAAAGTGCACTGAAAGAATTGGCAAAGAGCAAGGCACCAGGAATTGATTGAATAAAAATTGAAATCTTTCAAGAAAGTGAGGCAGCACAAGAGGCACTCACTCATCTCTGCCAAGAAATTTGGAAGACAACTATCTGGCTG
>NW_006408737.1:3299780-3314867 GCF_000296735.1 Chrysochloris asiatica
ACAACAACAACAAAAGATTTACAGCCTCGGAAACCCTGTACTGGGTCGCTATGAGTCAGAACTGACTCCACAGCACATAACAAAAACAACACAGTGCCCTTTTGGTGGAGTAGATTGATTTAAGGAGCATATTCCTCACGGGTGTTATTATTTATTTTATAGGCCCATCTATTATTGGTTGGGAGTTCTATGGGATAACCACTTGATCGCAAGGTTGGTTTGAACCTCAAGGTTGGAGATTCAAATCCACCAGCCACTACTAGCAAACCCTATATAGGGTCACTATGAGATGGAACCAACTCAACAGCAACAATTTGGTTGAGAACTGACCTCAGGGCAATAGGTGGGGGTGGTTACATGTGCATACGAATCACCTGGGGAACTTGTTAAAATGTAGGTTCATATTCAGTATATCTGAGGTGGAAAGGCAAATTCTCAGCAGGAGGGTCTAACCAGAATGAATTGGTTCCAAGTCCATATCTAAAGAGAATTCTAAAGGAGTCCTGGTGTGGTGCTGTAGGATAAGCAGTGGACTGTTAACCAAATGGTTGGTGGTTCAAACCCATCAGCCCCTCCTCAGAAACTCTACACAGGGTTGCTATGAGTCAGCAATTAACAATGAAAACAACAACTATGTTGGTATGAAATAAACGGCCAGTCACTTCTTAAAGGCAAAACTAGTTTTTCTCTGTGAAACAATTCAGCAAAACTTAGGTTCCAAACTCAAGTGCTGTGCTGTGGCAATGGAAACCTTCCAGTCACTTTCCAATTAGGAGCCAAACACAATACTGATGACAGTTGAGGCCAAACCAGACAATGATCTTGGCACTTACTGGTCTGAAGCCCAGTTGTGGGTTGGTGATATAGTCTTCAGGGATCTCTAAGTTCCTAGGTGCACAGAAGACCAGATACTCACTCATAGCGACGCTACAGGACAGAGAAAAACTGCTCCCTAAGATTTCTGAGGCTGTAAAATTTTATGGAAGGATACTACCTTTTTTTTCTCCCACAGAGAGGCTGATGGGTTCAAAAGGCTACCTTTTGGTTAGCAGCCCCACTGCATCATGTAAAACTGCTGATATACTTAATCTTTGGCACTGTTGTTAATTGCTATTGAGTTGATTCCAACTCATACAACCCTATGTGTGCAGGGTAGAACTGTTCTAGAGGATTTTCAAGACTGTTATCTTTCAGAATAATTACTATCAGGACTCACCTTGAGGGTTGGAAATGCAAAGGTTGATATTTTGTAGCAAAAGGAGGGGAGTGATTAACTATTCAGTCTAGGAGCGGAGGTCCCTGGAACCATCAAGGGAAAAGAGCGGAGTGTGGGACCCTACCCAGAGAAACAGCGATGCCTGAGACGGAGGCAGAGACGATAACATGGAGAGATGGAGTGGCTGGGAACTCTAGACCCAGAGAGGGACAGGGCTGTGTCCTTAAAGACCGGGGGTGGGCGGGGAGGTGTACCATTTGGTTGGTTGATGATTCATGGAGGGGATTGTAACCATAGCAATGTAATGTGGTATACAATAAGATGACTGTAAAGCTAATATTCTCCCATGAAGACTATCACATAAATCACAATAAAACATAAAAAAAAAAAAAAAAAAAAGACTGTTATCTTTCAGAAGACGATTGCCAGGCCTGTTTTCTAAGGCATCTCTTGGTGGGTTTGAAAAACCAAACGTTCTGTGAGTAGTCAAGTGCTTACGGTAGCCTATGACAGCCACTTTCTGTTCTGCTTGCAGAATCTCTGGCTTTAGGAAAGGAACAATTTTAACTTCTCTTGTCCAAATCCTTAGAGCCCGCCCCCTAAACAAAACCAAACCAAAAAAAACCCAAAAAACAAAACACAAAAAACCCTCCCTATTCTAAATATTTTAAGATAGCAGGGTGCCCGTTTGGGGGCCAGCTGGTTGACTCAGGGATGAGGAGATGATTCCTTGACACTTTGTTTTCATTCTAGGCCAAAGGGTAAAAACATGTAAAGCTCTGCTGCCACCTGCTGTTTGTTTAGGAATAAATTATTGAAATGATTCTAGGATGCGTGTATGTTGGTTAATCTTAGCAACGTTTTTGAAGAATTTGGGAGATTTTGGAGTATGCGAACATGTTTATATACTTGAGTACCAACTGACCTGCCATTTCCTAGAATGTACTTTGGGCTACGTGAGTAACCTCCCCTTTTCAGGTCGGTAAGTCTTGTCTGCCCCATCCCTTGGTATGAGCTTGCTGGGACTTAGGAGGGAAGGGAAGACTCCCTGGCCCCAGAAAAACTTCCAAGGGAGCTCTTGAAGGACTCTGGACAATGACACTCCTAAGAAAAGCCCAGTGTTCCATAGGTTTAGGTGTGATTTTCTCATGGTCATTGATGATGTCATGAGAGCCATAAGAAAGGCAAAATTTCCAGTACAGATGGTGTGCTGATGGGTGTGTCCATGTGAGTAGTGCTTCTTCAAAGTGTTCTCAGCAGAGGTAACAGCAAACTGTTGTTGTTGTTGTTGTTAAGTGCCATCGAGTCGGGTCCGACCCATAGCGACCCTATACAGGGTTTCCGAGGGTGTAAATCTTTACGGGAGTAGAAAGCCTCATCTTTCTCCCGCGGAGCGGCTGGTAGTTTCGAACCGCTGACCTTAAGGTTCGCAGCCCGATTCGTAACCACTACGCTACCAGAGCTCCTTAACAGTAAACTGGGGGCTGAGAAATATTTGTGTTATCTGTAAATTCTTCACCTTTTTCTTTCTTGGGAAAACTCAGACACAATAAATTTGCACAATTCAACTATCCTAAGGAAGAAGAGTCCCCAGACTAGTGAAGGCTAGCCCAATTTGAATAATTTCATGTGAAAATATTGGTAAGAGGGAGTTACATGATGAGAGGGAGGCAGGCATGTAGCTCTGTGAAGCAGAGGTAAAGAACATGGGGAGAGTTAGTAGTCATAAACCTCTATGGACCTGATAAGGACTCTTAGTCATTTTTTTATTAGAGGCACTCAGAGGAGAGAGACCTTGTCTTCCCTACATTAGTATATATTAATAATTTGTTGCTGTGCCAAATCAGAAAATGGGAGTTTCCTCTTTGCAGTCTCCGGGAAGGTCCATTTATATGTAAATAAGCTCCCTCCCATTGTTATCTTTTGAGAATTCTTTCAACCAAGTTTGGCAGAGATTAGTGAGCCCATTAGTGGGTTTCATATATTTTAAATGCCCATTGGATTTTTTTTTTCATGTGACTTTTTAGATGGTCTCTTAGTTATCAACTGCTGCTATTGAAACAAATACCACAAGTGAATGGCTGTAACAAACAGAAATTTATTTTCTCACAATTTGCTGTTGTTATTAAGTTGATTCCAACTCATAGTGAACCTGTATAGGGTTTCTGAAGAGCAGCTGGTGGGTCTGAACCACCAACCTTGTGATTAGCAGTCCAGTGCTCATCCAAGACTCCTCACAGTTTGTTGTTGTTGTGAAGTGCTGTCAAGTTGATTCCGACCCATAGCGATCCTGTGTAGGGTTTTCGAGGAGCAGCTGGTGAGCTTGAGCTGCTGACTTTGCAGTTCAAACGACTTTGCAGTCTGGCGCATTAACCCACAGCGCCACACCTCACACTTTAGTACATTATAAGTACAAATTTAGGTGGTTGGTTGGCTCTTGGTGTGGGAGGCTTTCTCTCCTTTATTCTGGTACTAAGTGATCTCCATGAGGCTTGGCATCTCTCTCCCCCACCTCTGTGGCCAGTTTGTTTAACCTTATTTTATATCTCAAAAGAGATTTATGCTCATACATAGGACAAAACAACCTGTTCCCCAATAGGATTATAAACACAGGTAAAGAGGTTAGGATTTACAACACATATTTTTTTAGGCCATAATTCAGTCCCTAACAGTAGACACTGAATGAAGCAGAAAATGACCCTTGATCTTTCTGCTATGAAAGAGAAAAGGCACTGAGTGTTCTAAGGTGTACTAGATGTATGCTAGGGCATATTACTAAGTGCCTGGAATTATAGCTCACTCGCATATTTGTTGAATGAATGATGTAACTTATCTATTTTTTTTTTTCTTTCTATGAACCCTGTAGGTGAGGGATGAGGGTAGAAAGGAGTAGAAGGAAGTCTCAGAGTTATTAAGTGGGAAGTCTCTGGATAAAGTGAACTGTGAAGCCAGATGGCTACTGTAGAACCCAAACCAAATCAGCTTCAAAATATCTGCGCATTACTTACAAAGTAAACACAATTCTTGGAAAAGAATCAAACAACAAGAAGGTTGTAATGTACAAAATTCCTCCCTCTCATTCCCTGAATATTACCATTGTTAATACTTACGTTACACAAGCTTGACTGTGTTTATATAGTATTTTTTTGTTTATATCCCTGTTGTTTTCCCTTGGATTTTGTAAAGGCTTTGGGAAAGTTCTAGCTTGTCTCAACTCTGTGATGAAGAGTTCAGGGAAGGAGTTTGTATAACACTAAAGAAGTATCAGGATCTTCTTGGAAAGTTATGTAAGGGTGGCAGTGGGAGGTGATCTGAGACCCTGAGCATGAAGGAAAACTCAAGAGGATTGGTTTGGGGTCATGTTTTCTGCTTCCTTTCCCTTTTGGAGATCTCTTGACAGTTTTCAGGGCTTGAAGGTTCTGGGTTTTATTTTGGGAAGGGAAGAACTTCTCAAATGAATAATGAATTTCGTATCTTGCTTTGAGCAACATGAGAATTTCCCACCTCTAGTCCATGCATCTGTAGATTATTTGTTCTTTGTGTGTGTGTGTTTTTTGAACTTTTTAATTGTAGTTTGAGTGAAAGTTTACAGGACATACTCATTTTCCATACAATAATTTAAATACAGTTTGTTTGGTGACATTGGTTACAATCCTCTCAGTACAACAGTACCCTTCTCACTTCCTCCTTGGATTCCCTGTTTCCATTTGTCTTTCTTGCATGCCTGTCTGTTGGCCTTTGTTTTTGGAAAAATGTTGCTCTTTTAGTCTTGTGTGGTTGATTGTACTGAGGAATCAACTCCCTTTATAAGCACTGGACTGCTAACCACAAGGCCAGTGGTTCATATCCACCATCCACTCCTTGGAAACCCTGTACAGGGTTGCTATGAGTTGAAACTGACTTGACGGCATTTAACAACAACAACGATTGCTTGGCTGAAAGTTGATCCCTGGGGCTGGGCCACAGTCTCATGCAGGGGATCCATCAATCTTTATCACACCAGCTAGTCTGGTGGTCTTTTTTTGTGTGTGATTTTGAACTTTGGTTTATCTACATTTTTTTCCTTCTTTCTTTCTATCCAGAACCTTCTATTGTGATCCCTTTCAGAGTGGTAGATAGTGTTATCATCTGGTTCTTCTGGTCTTAGGGTAGTGGAGGCTATATTAATCTTTTGGACTAATTGTTTCATTGAATCTTTGATTTTCTTCATTCTTCTTTGCTGTGGATTGGGAGAGATCGAGAGTTTCACCTTAGATGGCAAGATTCCTTGTTCTTTCTAGAAACCCAGTCCTAGTCACCAAGTCAGAACTAGAAGCCCCAAACTGCTTTTGCACGTTGCTGTACAGTAAATGCAGAGAGATCAGAAAATGACTGTAAGGTAGGTAGGGTGACCAGTAAACAAGGTTATCACAGCTCTCTCCTGACAAGTGTTATCTTGCAAGGTACTGATCACTAGATAGGCACTCTGGTGGTCCAGTGGTTAAGCACTCAACTGCTAACCTAAAGGTTGGTGGTTTGAATTCACCAGTCACTGTACAGGAGCTCTGCTTCTGTGAGGATTGCATCCTTGGAAATCCTTTGGGGCAGTCCCACTCTGCTCTGTAAAGTTACTGTGAGTTAGAAGGGACCAGACAGCAAAGGGTCTTTTGGTTAGGGGGTAATGTACCTCAAGCACAACCATCTGCCATTGGAGGTCTCTGGATTGTTATGATGTTGAACAAGGTTCAATGATGCTTTCTGACTAAGAAAGACGAGGAAGAAAGACTCAGCAGTCTACTTCGGAAAGTCAATGAAAGCCCTACGGATCATACAGGTTTGATCTGCAGCTGATCATGGGATGGCACATGACAAGGCAGCCTTTCTTTCTGTTGTGCATGGGATCACCGTGAGTCAGGGCTGACTAGATAGCTTAACAACAACAACAACAACAACTAGTCACTTGATGAAAAGAACAACTACATTTCCGCAAACTTGTTTTTGATGAGCACACACAGTCCCGTTGGATGGCGTCAAGACATCTTTGTCCCTTGAATGTTTTAGATACCAATTCTTGCCCGTTCTGTTGTGCCTAGTAACTAAGATGTTGTCAAGAAAATCCAGCCAGGGCTTCTATGAGTTTAGAAAGAGCATTTTAAAATACTGCATAAGCCTTTTGTCCCAACAGTCTGTTTTTTCCTAGAATAAATGTAATCCTGAGTTGCTACAAATTCTGTTTAAAACAGCTCTTCTGGTGAGTCACCTAAAGTTAAGCTGTAGATATGGTATTATTTTAACCATGTCAAGCTGGAAATGTTAGCTAAGTTCTAGTAACTACTCACTGAGGGGAGCTTGTGGTGTTCTGTCACATGTATTTTGAGAAGGATCCTAAAAGACAAAGACAAAGAGATGCCGCAGATGCGCAGGTTAGCATTATGAGTTTTAGAACAGCCTGGAAGAGCTTCGGAAGTATAATGCATGGTTTCTGCAGGCCCTGTCGCTCCTCACAACCCAAGATATATGAAGTTCTGCCCAGCATACACACCCTCCTCCCAAAGTGGACAGAAAGTTGGAGAAATTTCCAGGAGGCCATGAAGAAGGGACAAAGGACCTTCCCGATACTCTGAGGAACAAATTAAAGCTTTAAACAGAACATCTTGCCATGACTTGAAAGGTCATTATCTAGTTCACACTTACATCATACTCTAAATATTGTCAAAAAACGGATATGTTTGCCAGGACCATGAACAGTAAAATCGCTCAAAATAGACCACAGAAATCTTCAAGGCCAGTGCAGACAAGGCAGACCACAATATTCAAACCTGGTGCTGTCTTGTCAGAGATTTCTACAGGAATGAAAATCAGCAGCTGCATACAGGAAACTTCATACTCATTGGTCTTCCAAAATTGTTAAAACCTTTCAAGACACTTGAGTGAGTACATGCTGTCTTGTCTCTCCCTTTTCCACCAAGAAAGTGGAAACTTGGGCTCCTCAAATGAGGTCCTCTGTCAGGCATTAGCTGTACTTTGACCTCTGGATGTTCTGCCCTTCCCCTTCCCCATGATGCAGCTTGGTGTCTTTTTAACACTGAGTGGCAGCTATCAGCTTTGCCCTCTTTCTGGCCCCACCCTCTGCTGGCTACAGTCAGGTCACCTCCTGCCAGGCAGCTGCTGGGTGAAAGTCCAGAGCTGTTCTCCCAAATAAACAAGTCAAACAAAGGCAGTTCCCAGCATTGGATGGGGCTGTACTCCAGAAAACTATTTGCAAATTTGTCATTTGGAACTCAGAAGACATTCCCCAGGAGGAGCAATGTTATGCATGTGGCAGGGTTCCCAGGTTAGCCCATAATACTGACTTAACCGGGAAAGGAGTCCTGGTGTGGTGCTGTGGGTTAATGCACTGAACTGCAATGTGAGTTTGAACCACAAGGTTGGCAGTTCAAGTTCATCTTGGAAGCCCTATACAGGGTCGCTATGGGTTGGAACCGATTCAAAGACACTTAACAACAAGAGATTTGGAAAGAGTGCTGGAGAGCTCATCATAGTGGGCAATAGGTGTATAGTCTCTTACCTTCCATTTATAGACATTTGCTGACCTAGGCATGCTATCAGGTAGTCTGGATGATTCAAAGAATCCTCAGCTTTGTAGGGTGAGTTGATTCAATAGCTTCTGGCACCTCCCTAGCTTTATGAAACACCTGCTTCCCTTTTCACCTAGATACTTTAGGCTGAGGGTGAATGATGACGACTCATTCTTTAGCTAGGCTCTTCCAGATAACCTGGGGGTAGGTTAGACAGGCTCTGGTGAGAATCCTGGCTCCAGGATTACAAAGTTGTATAACTTCTCTAAACTTCAGGGTCACGTCTTCAAAATCTGCTCTTCTCTTGGTAACTATCATGTCTTTTGTTAGGGTAGCCACATGCCCCCCTCCTCCCCTGCTCCCAAATAGACCTCTCCACTCCTAGAGGTTTAGACCTAGTGCAATCCTATTTCCAGGCCATCACTGTAGATCCAGTGATGAGTGCTGGGCTAATCCAGGCCAATGAGTTTACAGAAGTTCACTGGTTACTTTCAGAAAACATAATGCTGCCTCTCTCCTAACAGATGAAAATGGGAGTGTATTTGGTACTGGTAGTCACTGAAAGCTGCTCTGAACCTACGATGGAGGCCAGCTCTAGATGGAGGCCTTCACTGTGGATGACAAAATAGAAAGTTGAAAAACAAAGAGATGACGTTGTTGGGTTTGCTGCTCAGTCGACTTACCCTGAATACTACTTTTGTTGTTCCATGTATGAGCCAATAAGGTCTTTCATTGTTTGGGCCATTTTGAGTTGAGCTTTCTATTTCTTGTAATGGAAGCCATTCTAACAAATATATTGTAGCACAGTATTTACTGTGTATATTGAATAAGATAAAATACCGTGGCAGAGTCTGATTTAGAGTTATAATTTCCCTTGCAGCCCATGGGCACTAATTAAAGTTTTTCAGGCCTTGGATAGGGGTTGGAAACAACAGAGTTTGGCTCAGTAGATCCCTCCCAGACCTTAGCCTGAGGTGACCCTGCTGGGTTGCTTCTTTAGAACCAGCCCCTGTGAAAGAAGAGGACCTAATAATCTTGATGTTTTCCTAACCTTTGGGTAGATATATACAGTGAGGAGGGTTAGGTGACAGAATGAGGAAGCAAAGAACTATGATTTTCTAGGGCCATAAAGCAAAGATCTGTCTTTGGGATCAGGGTTAACCTCATTCTCTCCTCTTTTCCCTTTTTCTCCTCCCTTCCTCATACTTCTCCTCATTTCCAGTTCTCACTGGAACTGAAAAAGAAGGGTAAGTCAGGGTTAACAGGGATTCCAGTTTTCAGACTAATATGTAGATTTAGACTCTCATAGGACACTGACAGGAGTCCTAGTGTGACACTGGATTAAGTCCTAGGGTTAATACGCTAGACTGTGATATCAGTTTGAGCTGTAAGGTCGGCAGTTCAAGCTCAGCAACCACTCCTCGGAAACCCTATACAGGGTCGCTCTGAGTTGAAACCAACTCGATGGCACTTAACAAGGAAACTGGCAAGTCTGGTCTCTTGAAGTCTTCGCATGAAGTATAGGAAATCTAGGTTGGGAAGCCTGGTTCAAGGACAATGGGTTGGGATGTGATTATGGTTGGAGGGAAGAAGGCATTTTGGGTACAAATAGTGTCTGTAAGTTAGATTTTCAGATTTCCTGTCAATCTGTCACCCCAGGTTTAAGCCCAACTCCCCAGGGAGAGGAGGCTGCAATATAAGAGTGGTGGTGGTGATGGCTGTGTGTCGTGGAATCAGTCCCAACTCACAGTCACCTTGTATAGGGTTTCTGAAACTGTAAATCTTTATGGGCGCAGAAAGCCTCATCATCCTCCCACGGAGCAGCTGGGCAATTCCAGCAGCCCAACTTGTAAACCACTATGCTACCAAGGACCCTTGCAATGTAAGATGAGTAAGTTAACAAAAAGTTAGCCCATTAAAATTTCTATAGGAAACTTAGCTCACCTGACATTGACATATAAGAAGGGTAGAGTTTATTTGTCCCATTTAGCATACACTTTTGAGCGTATGCTAGAACACAGGACAGAGAAAGAGTGTAAGAAAACATTACTTCACAAAAAATAGGTCTAGAATGCCATATTCAATAGTGAAATGGATGCCTAGAAGTGAAAATAGAATTCCTGTATTATCCGACTAGAACAGGATTTAGCCATCCTCTTATCTGGACATTAGATTTATGACTGTGGTCAAGAATTGCCCTAGCCTTTGTTTTTATCAGTCACATTCCATTAATACTTTATAATGAATTCATGCTCAATTAAAAGCCCAGTTGTTTTTTACATGAACTGCTGCCAACTCAGGAATCCTCATGAATTTGTAATGTTGATTTTTTTTTAAGGAAATACAGAACTGTGATTCTTGTTGAATTTCATACTATTCAGAATGTTTTGCATTTTGTTTCTTTCATCGATTAGCTATTACTCTAAACTTTGTGTGTATCTTCGTCTTCATTTAAGTCATATAAAACTGTTGAATAGGGTGGGGTCCAAGAGGGGTTCCTGTGACTGTGTGGGAAACTTCCTACCATGAACACCCAGTTATTAATCAGTACTCTACCCAGGCAGCTGCAAAGCAGTCTAACAATACTTTCAATACTTCCTCACATTCCTTACTTTAGCCATCACAGGGTCATGAGAACTTTACCCAGTGCTTTACTAAAACCAAGTTACCCTGCCTTGGGCATTTTGGCCCCTAGCAGTCTGGCACTGATACAATACTTATCAGTAAGTGTTTGCTGAATTCAATTCAATTCCCCAGATTCATCAGCCTAATAACCATATATTAAAAAATGGAAATGAGTCATGATTAGTTGACAAGTCACGTGGGTAACAGTATACTTTACATTCCTTTTCTTTATTTTTGATCAAAATGTTAAGAGAGCACATATTACAGAAAAGTAAAATGTAGCCTATGACTGACAATACCCATTATGCCAATTATTATCATCATCAATACCCATTATTATAATTTTTATTTTACAAAAAGCAATCACTTTAGAATGAATGTAAAACTAATGTTCTCCCATAATTCACAATAAAACATTAAAAATAAAAAGCAATCACTTGCAATTTGACTTTTTATTTGATCTTTTGACAACTTTTGGATGACTGTTTAGAATTCAGTTGTACGAACCTCATATTTTTCTTTCTTTTATTCTTTTTATAAGTGCTCACAAATCATGAGTTTAATTTGTTTTTCATTATGGAATTCATCCATTTCTTTAAAAGTATTCTGAGCACCTACCATATGCCAGATTTTGGATCAGCCCAGTGAGGAATTGGATAAGAAATTAGGGAAGATACTGGCCCTTCAGAGACTTGGCATCTAACGTTGTTGTTGTTAAGTGCCATCAAGTGCTTCCAACTTATAGTGACACTGTATAGGATTCCCAAGGAGCGACTAGTGAGTTTGAACCACAACCTTGTGGGTCAAACAGACCTTTATCCTGCAGCACCATACCCAAACTCCTGGAATCTAATATGAGGTCACAAAACAAGCTCAGTAATAGTGATAGAGCAAGACTCCATGTGTTAAGACTACTGCTGAGGAGTGTGCCATGTGCCCTGGGGCCTTGATGAATCCAGAAGAGGATAATTCTAAAGGTTGTCCATCCGCTGCTCTTCGAGCTAGGACAGCTTAAACTGGTTGGCTCTCTGCCTGGCAGACAAAACAATATAAAAACTGATAGCTACTAGTCAGTTTTTTCTAGAAGAGGTACTCTCTTTGAGTGAGGATCCCATGTCCTTTCCCTATTCCTGTGGTCATTAGAAAACACAGGGTCCTGATTACAGAGATCCTGACAGAGGAAGGAAAAGGGAAAAGCCAAGAAATGAGAAGCCAGCTATGGTAGGTAGATTGTTAAGGTGGTCTCCACGATCCTTGCCTCTGATATTCACTCCCTCATGTAATCTCCTCTTTTCTTAAATATAGTCACAACCTGTGATTTGCTTTTAGCCAATAGAATATAGCAAAGGTGATGGATACAGGCGACTAAGTGATTATGGTAAGACTGCACAGGCATGCCTTGTTTTATTGTGCTTTATTGCAGATATTGTTTACTTTACAAATGTACAGGTTTGTGGTAACCCTGCATCGAGCAAGTCTATTGGCACAATTTTACCAACAGCTTGTGCTCATTTTGTGTCTCTGTGTCATGTTTTTGTAATTTTCTCAGTATTTCATACTTTCATTATGCTATTGCACACTATTTAATAGACTACAATACTGTGTAAACATAACTTTTATATGCACTGGGAAACCAAAGAATTTGTGCGTCTCGCTTTGTGTTGAGATATTTACTTTATTGTAGTGGTCTAGAACTAAAACTGCAATATTATTGTAATCTCTTGCTCCCCTGTTAGTTTTGAGAAAGCAAATGGTCATGTTGAGGTCGTATTCCAAAAGACTGTGAACAGTCTATAACTGCTGACAGACTGACAAGTACCAAGAAACAAAAGTTCTTAGTCCTAGTACCACAATTCTGGCTCTGAATGAGTTTGAAAGCAAACCTTTCCCCAGTTCAGCCTCAGGTGAGACTGCAGCCCTAGTTTATACTTTGGTTGCATTCTTGAGAGACCCTAAGCAGAGGATCCAGCTAAATAATACCTGGATTCCAACCCAAAGAAACTGTGATATAATATATGTGTGTTTTAAACAGTATAAGAACTGGACTGCTAACCACAAGGTCAACAGTTCAAACCCACCAGCCCCTCCACAGGAGAAAATATAGGGAGTTAGGTGCTTTCAAAATCATTGGAAAAGCTGGAGTAGCTGGAGTCTGAGATTTTTGCCAGAACTAATGTATTCAAGAATACAGTGATACAATTGTGATCGTGTAAACAGGAAGTTGATACCTCGTCTGCTAATTCTGCCATGGCCACCACAGCTGCCTCTCAATATCCAGGAAGCTGTTATGGAAAAGTTGAGATCAGCTGCCCATTTGGTTTTCTATACTTAGGTTCTCATGACTCTGATTGCCAGGAGAAAAATGGCAGCCAGAAGATGCCCTCCATTCCACTTATGCTTTCCAGGTTTTATGTGAGGATTCTAGTATTGAATCTAGTATCCTAGCTGCAAGGGAGCTGTACTTTTTTTTTACTTTCCTGCCTCTGTAGTACTGGATGGCATAGGGATGCTGAAGTCTATAGATGTATCCAACACAATATGGTAGCTATCAGATACCAAAGCATGTGCCAAATTAATCTACAGATACTCAAAGTAGATACCTAAAACTGATAATATAATTCATTAAACTTTTCACCCAAACTGAAGGTATAAAATTCAGAGAAAAGACAGAATTTGTAAAGAGGATTTCTTGGAAAGGTTGTGCAGTAAGTTTTATTGACATCTCTCCCAAGGAATTTCAAGACTGTGCCATGAGTTGGAATAGATTCAACAGCAACTAACAGCAACAAAAGCCTAAGGTGAATGTTTCTCTCATCATCTCAGATCAAGAGAGAAGGAATTCAATAGGACCACTCTGAGAACTTGATATATAGTCCTTGTCACTGGAGTGTGTGTGTGTGTGTGTGTGTGTGTGTGTGTGTGAACATTTGTCTGACTTCTACCTGGAAAATTTAAAAGATTGTGTTGGTTTGATTAGCTGTTCAGACCTTGAGAGCAAACAAGAGGTGGTTAATCTGGGTAGCTTGCTTTTCTAGATTTTGTTGTGGCAGAGAATGTGTGAGCATTTCAAGAGCTGAGGCATGTCACAGGTGGTGGTGGTCATGGTTGTGTGCCATTGAGTTGGTTCGACCTCATAGTTACCCATGTAGTGTTTCTGAGGTTATAAATCTTTATGGGAACAGAAAGCCTCATCTTCCACAGAGCAACTGGTGGATTCAAACTGTTGACCTTGCAGTATGCTACAGGAAGAGCAATCAATTGGGTGCTTGGAGAAGCACTTGAGTTGAATCATTGAAGAGTAAACTAAATTGAGAAAGGCAGAGTCTGGCATTACAGGCAGAGGCCCAGAGGCACCAAAGATCCTGGAATGTCCAGGGAAAGGGAAAATGTACAGGGTGGTTGTGTGTAATTTAGGAGCTAGGGAGCACAAGACATTGGCTTGGAAAATGTCCTAAAATACAATCTGTGAAGGATTTGGTATGCTGTGCTTTAGTGTTTAATCTTTGTCCTTTAGGAATTAGAGATTTACTGTAGGTTTTAATTTATTTTTAATAGACTTCACTGTCTAAGAACAGTGTTAGATTTACAGAAATCTTTATGTTCCCTGATAATTTTTTTTCTATAAATCTAAAAATTCCCTTCTTTCTTTTTTGGCGCAGCTTACAGAGGTGGCAGTCGTCTCCTATTGGCATCATGGCTGCCCTGCGACCTCTGGTGAAACCCAAGATCATCAAAAAGGACCAAGAAGTTCATCCAACATCCATTAGACTGCTATGTCAAAATTAAGTGTAATAAGCTTAGAGGCATTGACAATAGGGTGTGGAGAAGCTATAAGGGCCAGATCTTGATGTCCAACACTGGATGCAGGAGCTAAAAGAAAACAAATCATATGCTGCCCTGTGGCTTCCACAGCTTTGGATCCACAGTGTCTAGGAGCTGAAAGTGCTGCTAATGTGAACAAGACTTACCATGCTGAGGTGCTCATGTTTTCTCCAAAACCGCAAAGTCATTGTAGAAAGAGCCACCCAGCTGGCCTGCAGAGACACTAATTCCAAAACCAGGCTGCACAGTGAAAAAAAGGATAGACAGCTTGTTTGCCAATTTTATTTGTGCAAAATAAAACCATAAAAACTAAAAAAAAAACCAAAAAACAAAAAACTGTACTAAAGACTATCTCTTCCTTGCCCAGAATTCCTTTGTATCTTACTTTAGTAAGGCACATTGTTGTTATTGTTGTCAGGTGCTGGTGAGTTGGTTCCGACTTACAGCAACTGTATGTACAACAGAATAAAATACTACTCGGTGGTCCTGCACCATCCTCACAACTGTTGTTATGTTTGAGCCCATTGGTGCTGTCAATGTGTCAATTATCTTTTTTAAAAAACTTTTTTATTGTGAATTGAGTGAAGGTTTACAGAGCAGATCATCAGTTTTACACTCAACAAATCATATACTTTGCTTCATTGTTGTTGTTGTTAAATGCCATCAAGTTGGTTCTGACCTTGTATAGGGTTTCCTAGGAGTGGCTGTGAGCTTGAACATCTTGATTGTATCTTGATTATATCAGGATTGTATCAAGATTGACATCGAAATTTAAAGAGACAGTATAGACATAAAACCAAACGGCCACCACTCGTCTTTCTGTCGTGCTGTGGTGGTTTGAGTTGCTGTGATTCTGAGGGCTATGCC
>NW_006408737.1:3316632-3365885 GCF_000296735.1 Chrysochloris asiatica
GCTATGAGTCAGTTCTGACTCGATGGCACCTGACAACAACAACAACATGGGTTGGAATTGATTAGATGGCACTTAACAACAACAATAACAACCCTCTAGCCCATGAATAACTTGTCCCCAACAATCATAGATTGTTTCTTTTATCAAGAAAACCTTTTTTCCTTTTAAGCTTTTTACATTAGTCTAATAAATGTCCTTTTGTGATTGACTAATTTCACTCAGTAGTATTTCATTTTGTGTATGGACCAAAGTTAGCTTAACCATTCTTCTAATGATGGGTATTTAGGCTGTCTCCATATTTTTGATGTGCCTCTTGTAGACAGCATAGAGGAAGGATCCTGCTTTCTGATCCATTTCCACTATTCTCTGCCTCTTGACTGATGCATTTAATCCATTTACATTCAGTGTAATTATGAACAGGTATTAATTGATTAAGCAGCTCTGGTAGTTTAGTGGTTATGAATCGGGCTGCGAACTGCAAGACCAGTGGTTCAAAACTACCAGCTGTTCCACCGGAGAAAGATGAGGCTTTCTGCTCCCTTAAAGATTTACAGCCTCAGAAACCCCGTACAGGGTCGCTATGAGTCAGAACAGACTCCACAGCACATAACCACCACCACCACCATGAATTTATTGTTGTCATTTTTCTATTTTTTTTTTTTTATGGTACTGCTGAATTCTTTGTTCCACATAATTTTCTATGCTGAGTTCATTTTGTTTGTGGGTTCTCTTTTCATTTTCATTTCTGTTGTGTTAATATTTACTAAATCTTTCTGATGTTCCTCTTTTTTATTTTTTTTATTTTACTGTATAGTTGTATAATTTTTCTTTGAGATTCATAGTTTATTCATTTTCTCCCTGCTCCAAAAAATCTACTTGATTTCCTTGTCATTTGGAAGTTCTGTATATCTATACTATTCCCTCTTTTTGCTTTGTAGTTGACTTCATTATACATCAGTATGGCTGGGTCCCTATTTTCAGTTTTGAAATAACTTCTATATCTGGAATGAGTTCTGGGTAGTATTGTTATGTATGGTAATCTCCAGCTGTTGTCTGTGTTTTTGGTTTTCAGTCCAAAGAACACCCTTTTGCATTTTTTGGTAAAATTGGTCTGGTCATTATAAATTCCTTTAATTTCTGTTTATCAAGTAATGTCTTAATTTTGCTGTCATATCTGAGGGACAGGTTGGCTGGGAATATGATTCTTGGATGGCAATCTTTTTCTTTCTGAGTTTTGTGCATGTCATCCTATGAGGGACCACTTGGCTGGGAATATGATTCTTGGTTGATGATCTTTTTCTTTCTGAGTTTTGTATATGTCATCCCATTGCCTTCTTGCCTGTAATGGTTTCTGCTGAGAAATCAGAGCTTAGTCTTATTGGTTCTCCTTTGTAGGTAACTTTCTGTTTTTCCTGAACTGCTCTCAGGGTTTTTTTCCTTGTCTTTGATCTTGGAAAGTCTGATTTTGATAGGTGTTGGTGATTTTCTTTTGAGAGCTATGCTGTTTGGGGTTTGTTCAGCTTTTTGTATGCTTATCTTCTTGCCTTCCATGATGTTAGGGAAGTTTTTTTCCCAATAATTCTTCAACAATTGTCTCTATGCTTGCCTCTTCCTGTTCTGGAATTCCAATAACCCATAAACTGTTCCTCTTCATGGTTTCCCTCGCATTTTTGTGGATTTTTTAGACATTTTTGTGGATTTTTTCTTTTTTTCTGATTCTTCTTCTAGAATACTAGTATTGAGAGATTTATCTTCAAGTTCACTAATTTGGGCTTCTATTGATTTGAATCTACTCCTTTGCCCTTTCAATAGATTGTCCATTTTTGAGATCTCAGTATTAACCTTCTGGATTTCTAATTTGTATTTGTAGGATTTGTATTTTAAAATTTGTATTTATTTTTCTGTTTGTTCTTGTAGAGTTTTCCTGAATTCTTGAGGAATTTTTATTGTGTTCTCCTTGCTTTCCTCAATCTTTCTATTACTCCTGTGAAGATACCTAAAAAAAATCTTTTTCACTTAGTTTCATAACCTTTTCTCCTCAGAAACATTTTCTGTCTCTGCTGTTTGGTCATTTGTTGGAGTCATTCTCTCTTGTTTCTTTGTGTGAGCTAAAATAGTCTGTTGTGTCTGGGACAGTGTGAGGTTGTCATATTTGCAAAAACAGTGTAGTTGTTGGACCCAAAAGGGAGAAATGTCCGTGGGGCTCCTGCAGTTCACGAAGCTCATAAGGTGGTTGTGGAAAGGACGTGATGGCAGAGTTCCTGGATGGAACTTATTTGCCTCAGTGTTATCTATGTTCAGGGCACTTAATCTAGAAGTCTTTTGTGGGTGCCCTTGATAAAGCTGGTTTCAGTGTCTATTAGGACCACAGGGCAGCTGGGATTGGGTGACTGGTTAAATGTTGGTCTGGTGGCTCTGTGGGTTTTGTAGCTCTGAGCTGAGCCTATCTGAATCCAGGAACCAAAGTGGCACACCAAAGCAGAGCAGCTGGTCTCCACCTCACAATCCATGGCTCCCAACCATGTGGCTCAGACCTCCAGGGGAGCAGAATCTGCACTGGGGGTGGATGAGGGTAGGAGATGGCCACACTGGACACCAGGGTTGCTTGGGGGAAAAGAAGAAATCACATCCTTTCTATCACCCATGTCAATCTGCTCTGCCAGGCTTTCTTCTGCCACCAAAATTACTCACAAGATAGTTGAGCTGCATCCAATCAGCCCGTTCCCAAGTCAGTCTCCCTCTCTCGCTGTCCCTGCTAGCCTCTCCTCCCAGAAAGCACTCCATCAACCTCTCTAACCTCTCTTATGAAGTAAAGATGAAAATCTGTGTCTTTTTATTTTGTCTCTGGTATCTATGTTATTGTGGGTTTCATGTAGCACACGTGTGGACATATATATAGCCTAGTCTGCCATATTTCCAGAAGTTTCAATCCGTTTCCGAGTGCCTTCTAACATGAGGAACTCATCAGAGAATGTTCCACTGCTATTTATAAGGTTTTTAGTGACTGATTCCTCAGATGTGGACTGCCTATTTCTTCTTCTTAGTCTGTCTTAACCTGGATTATCTGCTGAAATCTGTCCACCATTAGTGACCCTATTGGTATAAGAAATGCCAGTGGCGTAACTTCTGTATGCCACACAGATCACCACAGTGTGAGAAATTGACAGACAAGTGGTGGTCAAGTACATTAGTTAAAATTAATGAATCAATATTGATAAATTATTATTAGTTGAAGTTCACCAATGCTAATGTCAAATGGACCTTGGCTGGAAGCAGAGAATATCAGAAAGATGTTTACTTGTGTTTTCTTGACTATATAAAGGAATTTGACTGTGTGGATCATAATAAACTATGGATAACATTATAAAGAATGGAAATTCCAGAACACTTAATTCTGCTCACGAGGAACTTCCACAGAGATCAAGAGACACTTGTTTGAACAGGCGATACTGTTGCTGTTGTTAGTGCCGTCAAGTCAGTTCTGACTCACAGAGACTGTTTAGGTTTTCTGTCAGAGGAGTGACTAGTAGGTTTAAAAATCACTGATCTTGCAGTTAGCAGTCCAGTGCTTATTATAAAGTGCCACATCAGCACTCCATTAGGGGATATTGAGTGATTTGAAATCAGGAAATGTATGATGAATCAGGATTTTGTCCTTTCACCATACTTACTCAATCTGTATTCTGAACAAATAATCTGAGAAGTTGGACTGTATGAAGAAGGATATGGCATCAGGACTGGAAGAGGGCTCATTAACAATGTGAGATATGCAGATGACACAACCTTGTTTACTGAAGTGAAGAAGAAGACTTGAAGTACCTACTGAGGAAGACCAACGAACATAGACTTCAGTACAGATTGCAACTCAATGTAAAGAAAACAAAAAAATCTCACACCTGGCCAACTAACAACATCATAATAAACAGAGAAAAGATTGAAGTTGTCATGGATTTCCTTTTACTTGGATCCACAATCAATACTCATGGAAGCATCAGTCAGGAGATCAAAAAATTTATTGCACTGGGCAACTCTGCTGCAAAAAAACCTCTTTAAAGTGTTAAAGATCAAAGATGTCAGTTTGAGGACTAAGGTGTATCTGACCCAAGTCATAATATTTTCAATCACTCTACATGCATGTGGATATTTTCAATCACTCTACATGCATGTGAAAGCTGGACAGCGAATAAAAAATAATGATGAAGAATTGGTGCCTTTGAATTATGGTGTTGGCATAGAATAGTGAAAGCATCATGTACTGCCAGGAGGATAAACAAATCTGTCTTGGAAGAAGTATGAATGTCCCTTAGAAGTGAGCAGGGCAGGACTTCACTGCACATACATTTGACATGTTATCGTGAGGGACCAGTCCCTGGAGAAGGACATAATGTTTAGTAAAGCAGAGGGTCGCAAAAAAGAGGAAGACCCCCAACAAGATGGATTGATACAGTTGCTACAACAAACCTAATAATTGTGAGAATGGCACAAGATCTGTTTTGCTCTACTGTGTGATGAATCAGAGCTTATTAGATGGCACTTAACAACGACAACAAAAATCCATGATTTATTCAGATTCCTTTAATTTTTGCTTAATTTTATTTTACTAGGATCCCATCAAGGATACCACATTACATTTAATTGTCTTACCATCACAATTAAAAAAATATATATAATGGCTTACTATGGTTTGCACAGCCCTACAGCATGTGGCACTGTGGGTTAATGCACAAGTTGGTTTGAACTGCAAGGTCGGTGGTTCAAGTTTACCAGCTGCTCCTTGGAAAACCTATGCAGGGTGGCTATGAGTCGGAACCGACTGGAGGGCACTGAACAACAACAACAACAGCATCTAGACCTAAGCGACTCTTTGCCTCATCTCCTGACTGTCTTTTATGCCCCTATTATACTAGTTTTTGTTTCCATTTTTTGAAAGTGCAATGTTTGCTCTTTCTCAGAAGAATTTTGTAAGTTTTTGTTGTATAATCCAGGTAGAAAATGAGTTGAGCCTGAAATGGAGGAGGAGAAGAATATTAAAGAGATACATATGAAGGGGCTTCAAAAAGCTCACAGAAACATAGAATGAAAAGATAATGGGATTTTTCCACAAACTTTTGAAGCTTCCTCGTAGATAGTACAGTTGACAGAATTGTGACTGATTGGCTCTATGGAATAAAGAAAAGAGGATTTGAGGACAATTTGGAGATTTGTAGTTGAATGACTTGTACCATTCATGTAATGAAGAATACAGGAGTTTGGAGATCCTGATGACATACTCAGTTTGATTAGTCTGTGGGACATCGAGGTATTCTTATTCAGCAGGCAGTTGGAAATCATGAGTCTTAAGTTCAGGAGGGAGGTTAGAATAAGAGTAGCTGCCAAGCAAGTGATTATAGTGGGGGCTGTGATTATTAATTTGACTAGGATAAACTCAAGGGACATATTTGCAGTAATTTAAATCCTTGGCAGTAAATAGTTTAATGTGAACTTCAGGTCAGCAGAGAAATTAAATTTATTTTGGAGACTTTCAGGCAAAAGGAGTCCAGGGCTTTTGGGAGGATTTGCAGTGTTTCCACTCACCAGGCCTAAGCTAATGACTGTTTCTTTTCTATTGGAGTGAAACTTTGGGATTCGAGAAGCTGCCGAATTAACTAAGTAATAGAGCTTCGGAAAAGTAGCAGAGAGGTTTGGGGTTTGAAATGAGTTATAAGTAGAAAATAAAGTAGTGTCTAGGCTAGGTTATGATGAAATTATTCTCAGGTATGTTTTCCTTCCAGTCTTGACACAAAAGTAGTGCATTCATGTTTGGCAGATACTACCAGTTGATTCATTCTGTCATTCCAACCATCTTCTCCCTTGTGCCTTCTACTATAGAGTCAGGAAAGAAACTTAGACAAATTCTCAGACTACCTTACAATCTGATGTGGCCATATAGCATAGTTTGGGTTAATGAGAACTTGGCAGAAGTCCCTGAGGTAGACTTTTGTTTCTGAATATAAGGTAAAGAGTTGTGTGAGAAGAAGCCTTTTGTCCTTCTGCCTTCTTCCAGCATGAAGCTTAGATTCAAGGCCTGGAGACAGAGACCACCCTGTTACCAAGACCGTGAAAGCTGAAAACTAAGAATGCTTTTAGCAGAAGGATAGAAGCTACCTGTTTCTTTGATGACATACTTTAGCAACTAATCTGGTTCTGGTCCACCCTCTTCTGAGGTTTGTATTATATGGGAAAAACTCTTTACTTTTTTAAACCAGTAAACTGGCTCTCAAATTTAAATGTCTACTAGAATCACCTGTGGAGTCCTGACGTGGTGCTATGGGTTAATGCACTAGACTGCAAGGTTGGAGGTTCAAGGTCACTAACCGCTCCTTAAAAACCCTATCTGTACAGGGTTGCTTTGGGTCAGAACCAATTTGAAGGCACTTAGCAACAACAACAAAGATTCACTTATGGAGGTTTTAAAACTCCTATGTTTAGGTTGCCCTGCATACCACCAACTGCACAGGAATCTTTGTGGGATCTAAACTTCATTAGAAGAATTGATGTCTTTGAGTTGTGGTGTTGGAGGAGAATACTGAAAGTGCCATGGACAGCCAAAAGAACCAATAGATCTGTTTTGGAAGAAGTGCAGCCAGAGTGCTCCTTGGAGGCCAGGATGGCTAAGCTTCGTCTCTCATACTTTGGACATATTGTCCGGAGGAAACAGTCGCTGGAGAAGGATGTCATGCTGGGTAAGGTGGAGGGTCAGAGAAAAAGAGGAAGACCCCTAATGAGATGAATTGGCCAGGTGGCATCATTGATGGCATCAAGTGTGGCAGCGGTAGTGAGGTTGGCCCAGGATCGGACATTGTTTCATTTTGCTGTGCATGGGGTCGCTATGAGTTGGTTCTGACTCGATGGCACCTAACAACAACAACAACAACAACAAACTTCATTAATTTTCCATGAAGTTTTGAAGCTCCTTTGTGTACCTAGGAGTGGAATTACTGAATCATATGATAATTTGGTTCTACTGCTATTCATAAGGTTTTCAGTGACTAATCATTTAGAAGTGATCTGCCTCTCCTTCAGTAAAGCCAGAATGTTTCTTAGAAGCAAGGATTGTGAGACTTCATCTCTGGTTCTTTGGACATATTGTCAGAAGGGACTAGTTCTTGGAGAAGGACATCATGCTTGTTAAAGAGCAGGGTCATCAAAAAGAGGAGATGTACTGACACAGTGGCAGCAACAATGGACTCAAACACAACAATCATGAAGAGGGTGCAGCACTGGACAGTGTTTCATCCTGTTGAGCATAGGGTCACTATGAGTCAGAACTGACTTGATGGCACCTCACAACAATAATGTGATAATTCTAGACCTGGTGGATAATAATTGGACTACTAACTGAAAAGTCAACAGTTCAAACCCATCAACTACTCCATGGGAGAAAGATGAGGCTTTTTGCTTCTGTAAAGATATACAGTCTCAGATATCTATACAGGGTAACTATAAATATCAACTGGATGGCAGTGGGTTGGCTTAGTTAGGCCTACTTAGATGGTGCAAGACTGGCCAATGTTTTGTTCTGTTATACAAATACTACTATGAGTCAGATCTGACTTAATGGCAATTAACAACAAAAATGATCACGCTTAGTGGGTCTGTTTCTCTGACTGAACTCTAATATACCCTTACTGGTTTATGTTGAAACTCCTCTCCATTATCCAAAAGTTTTTAGTGAAATCTGATATAACATAAAAGTAGCTGAGTGGAGATTGAGGGAGAAGAGAGTTGGCTGCGTTTTTAATGAAATAGTTTCAAGAGAGGCGATAATTCAGAACAATGAAGGCAATATGGTCAAAGGAGATTGAGAAAATTACAGAAGGACACAAAAATAGAGCCAGAGGCAATCGGTAACAACCAGGGAAAGCATGTGGCAATTTCTTGTCCTTTCTCTTCCCAAATATCAAAAAATATTTTGGAAGGGACCAAATTTCCTGTAGATATATGTTGGGTAGTAAACATTGTATTTGAGTCCTCCAAACCCATTCCATCCCTGCTCCAGAGATGAATCCTGTTTTCACTAAACCTTTTGTAGTAATCTGATTTCTCTGACTAGTGATTGGTTCATGCATGTTGTTCTTGTTTTTGTTAGGTGCCATGGAATTAGTTCTGACTTGTAGGGACCCTATGCACAACAGAATGAAACACCGGCTGATACCGCATCATCCTCACAATTGTTTCACTTGAGCCTATTGCTGCAGCCACTGTGCCATTCCATTTTGTTGGGGTCTTCCTGTTTTTTACTGACCCTCCACTTTACCAAGCATGATGTCCTTCTCCAGGGACTGGTCCCTCCTGATAACATGTCCAAAATATAAGAGATAAAGTTGTACCATCCTAGATTCTAGGGAGCATTCTGGCTATTATTTCTTCCAAGCCAGATTTGTTGGTTCTTCTAGCAGTCCATGGTACTTTCAATATTATTCTTCAACACCATAACTCAAATGCGTCAATTTTCCTAGGGTCTTCCTTACTCATTATCTAACTTTCACATGCACATGAGGCTATTGAAAATACCATGGCTTGGGTCAGGTACATCTTAGTCCTCAAACTGATATCTTTGCTCTAGTTCAAACATAGGTTGGGCTAAGCCAATTTAGGCCAAGAAGAATTCTACTGAGGGTTTCTGAGAATGAAATGTTCACATTTCTGAGAGGGCTATAGGAAATCACTTTCTCTTGATGAACCTAACAAAGAGTTATATAGCTCTCATTCAGTGACCATTAGGGGAATAGTCTCTGTATGAAGCAACAATATGGACAGGAGAGAAGAGACACAAAAGAACCTGGTGGGTCTTTGATGACACTATTGAGCCTCTAGAGCAATCAATCTAGAGACGTGGAAATTTGATTTCACTGTCTTGTAGAAAATAAGAGTAGAATCTTGAAAGCTGATTCCAAAACATTTAGAATTTCCCATGTCAGATAAGAATTATGTTCATTCTTTATCCATCTATGGGACAAACTACAGGTGAAGGAAAGAACATTGACTATTTTGAGCTGATTCTATATCCCTGGCACTAACTGAGCTTGGTGTTTTGCCATAAGCTATCTCTCAAAGTAGGAGCTCTGGTAGCATAGTGGGTATGAATTGGGCCCTGAACCGCAAGGTCAACAGTTCAAAACTACCAGCTTTTCTGCGGGAGAAGGATGAAGCTTTCTGCTCCCGTAAAGATTTACAGCCTTGGAAACCCTGTACAGGGTCCCTATGAGTCAGAACTGACTCAACGGCACATAACAACAACAACATCTCTCAAAGCAGTGACAAGAATCACTTTCTAACTGTCAGAGTCCTACCAAAATGGGATAGCATCTCTTGGAAGGACTGAGCTCCTAAGAGCTACATGTGTTTCAGGTATCAACCTGATAGTTATCTTTGTTAAGTCTGCTCCCAGCCTCAGAAAAATTCAACGTTCTGTAAAAAGAAGAAGCTAGTGTGGGGAACTCAGTTGAGTCCTCCCACTCAAAGCCTAGGGTGAGACTCAAACTTGGTTACAGAATATCTTACAAGCAATTGACTTAGGCGGTGAAGGGCCCAGGTGAGATAAAGAGCTTGTTTTCTACTCTAAGAATATTTCTTAAACATAATTCAAAATGAGAAGACATTATATGGTAGGTCATGCATTCTAATTTTTGGTTCTGAAGCTATAGTCATTATTTCTAGTGTCTATTTCAGTGTTCTCATGGGAACACTGAATGGTTTAAAATTAAGAAAGGTATGTGACAAGGTTGTATTCTTTCACTATAATTATTCAACCTGTATGCTGAGCAAATAACCCAAGAAGCTGGGTTATATGAAAAAAAAAATGTGGCATCAGGATTGGAGGAAGACTTATTAATAACCTGCAATATGCAGATGATACAACCATGCTTGTTGAAAGTGAAGATGACTTAAAACATTTACAGATGAAGATCAAAGAACACAGCCTTTGGTATGGATTACATCTCAATGTAAAGAAAACAAAAATCCTCACCACTGGACCAATAAACAACATTCTTATCAACAGATAAAAGCTTGAAGTTGTCAAGGACTTCATTCTTCTTGGATCAACTATGAGCACTCACAGAAGCAGCTGTCAAGAAATCAGACAATGTATTGCATTAGGCAAATCTGCTGCACGAGACCTTTTTAAAGTGTTGAAGAGCAAAGATGTCAGCTTGAGGACTAAAGTGCACCTGACCCATATTTTCAATAACCTCATATGCATGTGAAAGCTGGACAGTGAATAAGGAAGACAGTAGAAGAATTGATGCTTTTGAGTTATGGTGTTGGAGGAGAATATTGAAAGTGCCATGGGCTGCCAAAAGAACCAATAGATCCCTTTTGGAAGAAGTGCAGCCAGAGTGCTCCTTAAAGGCCAGGATGGCCAAACTTCATCTCTCATACTTTGGACATATTGTCAGGAGGGACCAGTCGCTGGAGAAGGATATCATGTTTGGTAAGGTGGAGGGTCAAAGAAAAAGAGGAAGACCCCCAACGAGATGGATTGACCAAGTGGCAGCATCGATGGACTCAAGCGTGGCAACAGTAGTGAGGTTGACCCAGGATCGGGCAGTGTTTCGTTTTGCTGTGCATAAGGTCACTATGAGTTGGTACCAACTTGATGGTACCAAACAACAACAACAAAAACAAATTTATCTAGTATCTCCTTTTCTTCAAGGAATTGAAATTCAATTGTATTCAAATGATAGACTTTCTTACCTGCCTTTGAGGAGATGCTTTTCATTTGCTGACATATAGGTCTTAGCAGATACTCAAGAAAGGAGGACTGGACAGACAGAACACATTATCAGAAGAAAATTGAAAATTATAGCAATCTGAAGTCCTTCCTGGTATATGAAATAAGCAGCTATATTACCATCTGTCTTCTTTCTCATGTCTGTCTTCTTATTAATTTAGTAGTGGTTCTTTTTAGGGGCAGTTATGTAAGTCTCAGGCCCTACCTACTTCTAATTAGTGGGGATGGACTTCACAGTCTCTGTAAGGAGCTCTGGTAGCCTAGTGGTTAAGAATCGGGCTACGAACCACAAGGTCAGCAGTTCGAAACTACCAGCTGTATATGAGGCATTCTGCTCCCATAAAGATTTACAGCCTCGGAAACCCTGTACAGGGTCACTATGAGTTGGAACCGACTCCACGGCACCCAACAACAAATACAGCATCTGGTTAGTCAGTCTTTTTTATTTTTTATTTTTTATAAATGTTTTATTGTGAATTATGTGATAGTTTACATGGTAGATCATTAGCTTTATGTTCATCTATCATTTCATTGTCATGGTTACAATCCCCTCCATGCATCACCAACCAACCAAAGGGTAGACCCTGCAAGCTTGCCCCCTGGTCATCAGCACACAGGCCCTCTCCCTTTCTGGGTCTAGAGTCCCCAGCTGATCCATCTCTCCACGTTGTCGTCTCTGCCTTTATCCCCGACATCACTGCTTCTCTGGGTAGGGTCCCGCACTCTGTTCTTCTCCCTTGATGGTCTCACAGACCTCTGCTCCTGGACTGCAAAGTCAATCACTCCCCTCCTTTTGCTACAAAATGTCTACCTTTACGTTTTCAACCCTCAGAGTCAGTCCTGATAGGAATTACTCACTATTGTTAGTTGGTCAATCTTAATGGCTGGGATCCCATTGTTGTTAAGTGTTGTTGAGTTGGTTCTGACTCAGTGACCCTGTAAAGTGTTTCCAAGGTGCAGCTGGTGAGTTTGAACCATCATCCTTGTGGTTCAAACTGATTTTGTGGTCCAGTGCTTTATCCTACGGCACCACACTAGGACTCCTTGGGATCCCATTAACCATCCTGATGTTCTATACTTCCATCAGATCCAAGAGTCAAAGCTTTAGAGAAAAGCCCTGGAGGTTTATGTAACTCCTTTTTCAAGACCAAGTCTGCTAGATTAGACTTGTGTTTAAGAATAGAACCCCAAATAAAGTCAGCTGAAAATAAACAAGCAAGATGTTTACTCACAGACGTGTCTCTTAGAATTCAAGGACAAGACTGCAGTTACCCTGATGGATGAGATGGAATAAGGCCTTCAAATACTGGCACTACTCTCCATATTCCACCGCTGTTGCTTTCTGCACATCAATTTCATTGTTTATTCTTATTGCAGACTGATCTTTCCTACTCCTGAGTTCACGTGACTGACAGTTACATCCAGCTTTAGCTATCTAGAAAGAGACTAACTCCTTTTCCTGTCCCAATCACAAACTCCTGGAGAAGGATTCTGATTAGTCCAGCAGGGTTCAAGTGCTTGAGAGAGGGGTCATTTTGTGCAAATCTCAGGATAGGTTGGGGATGGTAGGGAGGCGATTGTGAGAAGGTTTTTTCCCATAAGAAAAAGGGTATATGATGGCAAATTATGGAGATCTACTAAATAGATCAAATTTTCTGTCTAATAATAATCAAAATATCAACAACAAAAATAAATAAATAAAAAACACTAATAATTATAGATATTGTCATGTTCTGGGGTCCTGGCGTGGCACTGTGGGATAAAGCATTGTACTGCAAGGTTGGTGGTTCAAATTCACCTGTCCCTCCTTAAAAATCTTATATAGGATCACTATGAGTTGGAGTTGACTTGACGGCACTTAACAACAATAACAAACAGTTGTGCTCCAGAATATATATAGGTATACACACACACATATATTTGTTGTTAAGTGCCATTGAGTCGGTTCCAACCCATAGCAACCCTGTATAGAGTTTCCTAGGAGCAGCTAGTGAGCTTGAACCTTCTACCTTTTGGTTCAAACTGTCTATATATATACTGAGTGGTTTGAAATCAAGGAAGGTATGAGTCAGGTTTCTATCCTTCCACCATATTTATTCAATCTGTATTCTGAGCAGATAATCTGAGAATTTGGACTATGTGAAGAAGTATGTGGTGGCATCAGGGTTGGAGGAAGGCTCATTAACAATCTGTGATATGCAGAGAACACAACCTTGCTTGCTGAAAATGAAGAGGATTTGAAATACTGATGAAGACCAAAGACTACAACCTTCAATCTAGATTGTACCTCAACGTAAAGAAAACAAAAATACTCACAAATGGACCAATAAATAATGTGGTGATAAACAGAAAAATGATTGACGTTGTCAAAGACTTCATTTTACTTGACTCCACAATCAATGCTCATAGAAGCAGTTGTCAAGAAATCAAATGACATGTTGCATTAGGAAAATCTGCTGCAAAAGACCTCATTAAAGTGTTAAAGAGTAAAGATGTCAGTTTGAGGACTTAGGAGTGCCTGACTCAAGCCATGGTATTGTCCATCATCTCAGATGCATGTTAAAGCTGGACAAAAATAAAGAAGACTGTAGAATTGATGTAGTTGAATTATGCTGACAAAGAATATTGACAGTAACATGGACAGTCTAAGAATGAAGAAGTCTGTCTTGGAAGAAGTACAGCTAGAAAGCTCTTTAGAAGTGAGGATGGTGAGACTTCATCTCTTGTACTTTAGAGTTGTCAGGAAGGACCAGTCCCTGGAGAAGGACATTATCCTTGGAAAACTGGAGGGTCAATGAAAAAGAGACAGACTCCCAGTGAGATCGATTGTGGCAGCAAAAATGGGCTCCCACATAACAATTGTGAGGATGGCGCAGGACAAGGCAGTGTTTTGTTCTGCTGTACATGGGGTCCCTATGAGGTGGAACTGACTGGATGACAGCTAGCAACAACAACATAAGGTAAACAATAAACACTAAAGAGGTATGTATTTCTTAGAGTAACCAGTCACTTGAGACAAAAAAGGCAACATTTGCCCAAAGACAGAGTTTAGAAGGCAAGAAGGGTTAGGAAAGAAGGAGAAATAGAGACATTGTACATTGGGGGATTGTATTATAATCAATGACATAAAACAAAGTGTGTATGCATTGTTGATTGGAAAACTGATTTGCTCTGTAAACCTTCACTCAATTCACAATAAAAGCTTTAAAAAAAAAAAAAGATTTGGGTTTTATTGACTTTATTTTTGTTTTCTCTTTCTTCCATTCCCATTCTTATCTTAATTATTTACTTTACCTACTTATTTTGTGTTCAATTTTCTAGATTTCTTTTCAGGTGGGTTGTTTATTTCAGCCTTTCTTTTCTAATCTGAGGGCAAACATTACCACAAGCCCCAAGCACTGACTGTAGACTTGGAATCCTGTATAGGTTGTACCAGCTGCTTCTTCTGCACTGGGTAGTGCCCTAGTCTCCATACATCTGACTCTGTGGAACCAACTGATCCTGACCCTTATATTTTTTTAATATATAAAAATGAGTGGCTAGTGTGGCACTGTAGGATAAGCATTGACAGCAAGGTTGGCTTAAATTGCAAGGTTAGCGCTTCAAACTCACCAACCGCTTCTCAGAAACTCTATACAGGGTCATTATGAATCAGAACTGACAAGATGACTCTTAACAGCAGCAGCAATAATGATGTGAGTTCTATATTTTGTCTCTCCTGTTCATTGTTAATCCCTTAAAAACAATGCTGGGCACTTGACAAGTATCTGCTAAATGAATGAATGGGAAGAATTGAGACTTAAGGGTCCTGCTTGAGGAATAACAGGGAATACTTGCCTTTTGGATAACTGTTAGATTCTCAAGAAGGGTTTAGGCAAGCAACAGAGGAAACATGGAGGGGTTTTTTTAGAAGCTATGTAAATGGTGTAGAACTCAGTCACAAGACACTTAAAGAGATTGGAGAAGAAGAGAGGAAGGAGAAAATAAGGGAGTTTGATTAAGATTTATCGGTGCTCTACAATGTAATTGTCTACTGTCTGTCACCATGGAATTGGCAGTATAATCTATATTACTCATTGCTTTTAGCAGTGGTGATCCTAGCTTCAAGATGGATGCAGTGGATGGTGTGGAGCTGGGCATGCATGAGTTACAATTAAATGAGGTAAAGTCAATGAAATCTCTGGCCCATCCAACACATGGAAGACACTGAGAAAATGCCTGTTTCTCTGGGATCCCATGGCCTCAACTGCCCTCCTGTGTCTCTCTTACCACATCACAGGGCTCAGCAGAGAGAACACTCAGAATTTCTACCTCCCTGCCAGGTGGGTTTTCCAAGGTCTGCATGATTCCATCACAAAACTCTGAACTATAGAGACTTTTGTGCCACTTCCTCTATGCAGAGTTTCTGCAAACCACGTGAGTTTCTGCAAACCATGTAACTGACATACACTCACACTCACACGAGAAAACATTCTTTAGTATGATTGAGATACTTGTGGGTAAGCACTGATGTCATTTGTTTTCACAAAAACTATAACAGACTTCTGAGTTAAGCATTTGCTCAGCTGGTCTTTGCTAAAGCTGATGGCTGCTTTAGGTCATTGGCTGTTCACACACTGTACCTGGGGAAAAAAAATTCCTGAGTAAAATGATTATGAGGGCGTGAACTGCTCTAGAGGCCTGGAAGGATCATGCTGGATGCCCTACCAGGTCTAGTTCCAAGAATTCTATTCCAGGTGTGGTAGAGGGGGTTGTTAGTTGCTATCAAGTCAATTCTTATCCGTGACGATCTGTGTAGAGCAGAATGGGTTTCCAAGGCTGTGAATTTTTGGCAGCAGATCACTAGGACCTTCTAAAAATTCCCTCCACATCTCCTCTGACACTTGACTCGCCCCCATCAAAAATCTAATAGTTACCTAACAGGCAAGAATATCCTATTATTTCAAGGCCTCTCTGGGTGTGTTTGAAGAGCTAAACTTTTGGCTAGTAGTGGAGCACTTAACCATTTGTACCACTCAGGGACTTCTGTAGAGGAGGTAGAACAAAGGATGGGCCTCACCACAGATGTTCTTAGAGTTGCTATCACTTGAGTCAGAGGAATGCAATGTCTATGTTTACTTGTTTGTCCTTTCTACAAGATCATGAAGCTTAAGAGAGCAGAAACTCTGACTTGTTCATCATTGTATGCTTGTTGCTTAGTACAAATCCATGCACAAAGAAATCCTTGGCTCCACTGTGTGTAGAATGGAAGAATGAATGCGGTATCTTTCTCTAGTCCTCTGTTTCCAGGCTTTTCTTTACACCCTTTCTTTGGCATGGGTTCCTGCTCACTGCAGGTGTCTCCTAAGAGCATGTGTCCCTATGTTTCCTTCTCATCCTGGAAACGGAAGTTCATTTTGAAGGCTGTGCTATTGTTTGTCTCGTTTGTAATTCTAAGCTGAATAGGACTGATTTTTGCATGCTTGGCTGGTCTTCACACAGCATGTTTTTGTGATACATAACATTTCCTTTCAGATCAAATGTGACCTGCTACAGTGGCAGGAACTTAGTACTGCTTGTGTTCCAATTTCAACTTTCTCCCTTTCTAATTGTGTGAATTCAGGCAAATTACTTAATTCCGTGGTACCTCAGTTTCTTCTGTCCATAAAGTGGGTATAACAAGGGGAGTATGACTGTGGTTGGGCTCAAAAATTTCAGATCCTTTAATAAGTAGAGACTGAAAGAGAACTGTCATTTAGAAGTGGCAAGCAGTTTACACCTCTGAATAGGGGGAATGCCTAAGAAAATGACTCTTACGGGGTGTTTTATACAAATGTAGAGCAAAGATCATACTCCAGAATGGGGAAGATTTGATGTTGTGTGGCTACAAGAAATGAAAATGCTTGGCAAAATTGTGTAAAATGTTGTCATTACATTAGGCAGAATTGAACTGAGCTCTCCTTGAAGCAGTCCTGGTAGCATAGTGGGTTCTGAGTTGGGCTCCTAACCTCAAGGTCAGCAGTTTGAATCTACAAGCTGATCAGCAAGAGATGAGGCTTTCTGCTCCCATAAAGAGTTACAGCCTCAGAAAAACTCTGTAAAGGTTCACCTTGAATTGGAACGATTTGACGGCACACAATCACTGCCATCACCACCAATGATCTTTTGGAGCGATGTTTTATTTCCTAAGTATGTATGTAGACTACCATCTCTCTATTACGGCTTGTTCTTAGAAAATGGATGAGACATTTTTCAACTAGTCAGTCATAGAAGATCAGTTACTGAGACATTGAAGATATTTGGAAATCTGTATCATCCTGGTCATACACTCATGTCAGAGGAAAGAATGTGAAAAAGAACTTAACTGAGTTTTATGGGCCTGAGCATATGGGGTTGTTAGCATCATACATATGGTATTCTATGGTCAGATGGTGGTGGTGGTGTGCCATGGAGTTGGTTCCGACTCAAGTGACCCTGCACAGTGTTTCCTAGGCTGTAAATCTTTACAGGAGCAGAAAGTCTCATCTTTTTCCCATGGAATGACTGGTGGTTTCAAACTGCTGACCTTGAGGTTTAGTGGCCCAACTGTATTACCAGAACTCACTTATCAGATGCTTTTCTGATATTGTTTAGAAAATGAACACCTCAATTCTCAGGCCTCCTGGGACAAGATCAATCCTAAGGTAGGAAATAAAGACTCAGGGCTGAACCTTATAGTGGCGTGTGGGGAACAACTGCCTCCTTTATTTGGACCTTGAAGATTTGGAGACTCAAGAATGTCCCATTGTGGGGAGATAGCCCTTGTTCCATAATAGCATCAGAGAGGAGTCATGAAGTGGAATCTGGGACATGGGGGAGTCTGATTTTAAGTTTCTCTTTTTTTGTAATTCTCTTTTCTCATCTTCAAGTCTTTAGTAAAATGTTAAAAATTTTAGTCTAGTCTGTGTTATCATGGGAAAGTAGGAGAAGGGTCTGGGCAGTCCATTCTGGAGTAGGCAGTAGAGTAAGGGAAATTGTACCCTAAGAGAAGCAGGTACTCAGACCTATGTGGAAGTATTCACCCCTATGTGGAGCCAGGTAGTTGGCTGTGATGGAAAATACAGAAGAAATAAGCACTTTCTATGGTTTCTCAGAAACAAATCTGGAAGGGAGCACAATAAAAACCTGGGTTTTAAAAGTCAAATAAAATAGGAATTCACCAAGCTACAGTGATCAGGGAATTAAATAGAAGTATTAGTTCACTGGTTCGAGTTACATCAGGATACTAGTGTCTACTTCATTTAGCTCTAAAGGGCCTGGTGTTATAATTTAGTCCCACTAAATGTAGTTATGGAGTTCTGGTCTGGCATTGTAGGATAAGTACTGAACTGCTAATCACAAGGTCAGTGGTTCAAACCCACCAGCCACTCCTTGGAAACCCTATACAGGGTCACTATGAGTTAGAACCAACTCGACTATACTTAACAACAACAAATGTAGTTATTATCATTCCTTGTGTAAGCTGAGTGGTTGGTCTCAGAGATGCCTTCCTACTAAGAAGTTCTACAAGTCTGTGGGGTGTTGGAAGCACTGCTGGAGCCAGCCTGCCTGGCTTGAGAGTCCATCAGTTCTTGCCACCACATCCTTCTTATTCAAAGGTCTTGTTTCCTTTCAGTTGACATGGAGTATGGAGCAATGCCGGAGTGTTGCAGAACATGGAGCCAGAATAATGTTGTAATTCATCAGGAGTCATTTTTAAGTGGAGAGAAGCTTATACTTTAGATAGTTAGTCACATTATTGGAAATTATGGCTCTGAGGTCTCCTTGATTGAAGGAGAGCCAATTCTCATTTAGAACATGCTGAGTTATAGTTTGAGCATTTCCTAAAAGACATTCAGGAGGAGCACAAACTAAACTTTAATTTCAAAACAGCAAAATAATAGAAATATTTCTTGAAATTCATACATGTGTAGATTGGGCTATGCTATGGGACAAGGCCAAGGAGCCATATGCAAACTGTATTTTCCAAGTATGTCTGGCCACAACAACATCTCTCCTCTTATATAATGAGACTTTGAGCATTCAGTATTCCTCTCTTTGAGAGATGAGGTCTAGCTTCCATCTCTGTGAATATGAATAGACTTCTGGCTTGGGGGTGGGAAGGGGAGTAATGTTATGTGATTTCTGAACCTGCATCATAAATGGTGATATAGTTTCTGTCTGATTCTCATGGAATGCTCACTCTTAGAGCTCGTATTAGTTATCTATTGCTGCATAACAAATCACCCCAAAATTTAGTACTTTAAAACACATACATATGTTATTTATTTCACAGTTTTTGTGAGTCAGAAATTTGACCATGGCTTCGCTGTGTCCTTTGAGTCAGGATTTTCACAAGGTTATAGTCAAAGTTTCAGTGAAGGCTTTAGGTGTGCTATCTAAAGGCTCACATGGAGAAGGATCTTCTTTCAAGGCTCCTTGAGTGATTGTTGGCAGAATTCAGTTCTTTGAGGGACTTTTGATCGAGGCCCTGTTTCTCACTGGCACCCTCAATTTCTTGCCTTGTGGACCTATTCAATATGACAACTTTTTCATTACAGCCTACAATGTACTCTGCTAATGAGACAGAAGTTACAATCTTTTGGAAACTCATGGAAAAAATATTCCTTCAACATTGCCAAACTCTAATGGCGAGAAACGAGTTACTCAAGAGAAGAAGACTTTACGTATCCATGAGTATCAGGCAGTAGGGATCAGTGGGATCATCTTAATAGCTTCTAACTACAGAACCTAACCACCATGCTATGCGAAAGCCCAATGGGAAGGCCACATGCAGTATTCCAGCTGACAGTTTTAGCTGAACTTTCAGCCAACAGTAAACATCAAACACATGAGTGAAAGAGCTTTCAGATACTTCCAGCACCCAGTCACCAAGTAATCCTCAGCTCTTGAGACTTCCCAGATGAGACTGCAGACATTGTGAAGTGAATGCAGTCTGTCTGTGCTCTGTCCTTTCTGAAGGTGGTTGTTGTTTTACATCACTAAGTAGTAACTGGAACAAGTCACATTCATTGCTCACCTGGGCACCTGGTTTGACCATGTGAAATGCCCATTGCACAAGTTTTGCAATGGATTGATAATCACATTTCAGCTCAAAAGTTGCAACCTTAGAATACTCACAGATGAGTCCAAATAATTTTAAAACTTTGGAATTTTCTGCTTGCCATAAACACTACTTTCTTTTTGGCTTATCTAATAGAAATAGCACCCACTTGGTATGGATTTCCTGTAGAAGTGTGTAATGTGCCTTCAACACAAAAATGGAACTTCCCCAGACTCAGTTCTGGGATGCAGTTCATCTGTCATGGCCAAGGGCACACTCCTGAATCAGACAGGATGTTCTAATCTTTCTCATCAGTCCATTTTGGATAGGGTAATTATAGTAGTTGGTCTGGCATGAGTGATAAATTAAAATAATTCTGAATACTTTTGATTAAGCATGTGTATTAAGGTGGAAATGTTTTGAATTTGAATTATCTTAACATCTGACACTAGAATTCTTCTATGGAAAGGAAGTGTCTTTCTTTGGAAAAAGAGTTTGATAAAGAAGCAGTAGGAGTGGAAGAATGCCCGGCATCACCATAGTCTCTGAGAATGAATTAAGGAAAGAAATTTATTTCTGACTTTGGAGAGATAGGAGGACAGCAAAGAACAGAGGAGAGGGAAGGGAAAAAAAAAAGACAGAGGAAGCAGAGGAGTATGTGAAGGGTACTTTAAATATTCGAGCCAATTGGAAAAACCATCATAAAGAAGAGGCCAAAATGAACAAAGGAAAGCAGCAATGTCCTGTGAGGAATTTCAGGTTGTTGTACAAAGGAAGTCTTGGTGTGGCTCTGTGGGTTAATGCGCTGGACTGCAAGGTCGATTTGAGCTGCAAGGTTGGCAGCTCAAGCTCACCAGCTGCTTCTTAGAAACCCTATACAGGTTCGTTATGAGTTGTAACTGACTTGATGGCACTTGGCAACAATTGTACAAATGGGAGTCCTGGTGTGGCTCTGTAGTATAAAGCACTGGGCCACAAGTTCAGTTTGTACCACAAGGTCTGCAGTTTAAATCCACCAGGCTCTCATTGGAAACCCTATGTAGGGTTGCTATGAGTCAGAACTGACTCAATGGCACTTAGCAACAATGATGACACTGTACAAAAAGGCCTGGTGTTGTGCTGCAGGATAATGCACCGCTGCAGGGTCAGTTTGAACTGCAAGGTCAACAGTTCAAACTTATCAGCTGCTCCTCCGAAACCCTATATAAAGTCATTATGGGTTGTAACTGACTTGACGGCACTTAGCAGCGACAATAACAGTTGTACAAGGGGAGTACTGGTGTGGAACTGTAGGATAAGCACTTGGCTCCAAGGTTGGTTTGAAATGCAAGCTTGGCTGTTCTAACCCACCATCTGCTCCTCAAAAATCCTATATGGGGTTGCTATGAGTCAGAACAGACTAGAAGGCACGTAACAACTATAACATTGTAAAATGATTGATAGAACCTCTTTCCTGTGATCCTCAATATTTCAGCAAAGCCTACTAATCTCATAAATGTGTAAAGTTTATTATTATTATTTATTTATTTTATTGTGAACCAAGTGATAGTTTACATGGGAGAACACTGTTTTTTTTTTTTTTTTAAATGTTTTATTGTGAATTGTGTGATAGTCTACATGGAAGAACATCAGTTTTACATTCATTCCATCATCTATCATTTCATTGGCATAGTTATCATCCCGTCCATGCATCCTCACCCAACCAAAGGGTGTACCCTGTAAGCCTGCACCCCGCCTCCACAGACCTCAGCCCCTTTCCATCTCTTGATCCTGAGTCCCCAGCCACACCATCTCTTGATGTCATCTTCTCTACCTCCATCTCAGGCCTCACCGCTTCTCAAGGTAGGATTCCGCTCTCTGCTCTTCTCCATCGATGGTCCCAGGGTCCTTCTGCTCCTAGACTGAAAAGTTAATCACTCCCCTCCTTGCTACAAAATGCCTACCTTTAGATTTCCAACCCTCACAATTATTCACCATTGCATCACAAGAGACCCATCTGTATTTCATTTCATCAGCCCTTTCTGGACAGACTGGACACTATTCACTGGAGACTCTACCTCCTCCATGCCCTTTGGATCTAGGTTTCCTCTTGAAAGCTTGTAAGCCAGTCACTTCTTACCTTTGTATCCTTCCCCCCATTTTGAGTAGCCAATGTCCAAGTTGCCCATCCCTGTCTACCCTTTGTGTGGACGGGGTGGGAATAGTTCTTGCAGCAGGGATTTGTTTCCTCTTTTGAGCTACTGCATTCATAGGTGTAGGGAGAACACTGGTTTTGCACCATTGTTTCGTTGCGATGATTACAATCTCTTCCATGCATCATCATTCAACAGTATTTGCTTCCATTCCCAATGTTTTTCTTTTCTTTTCTTTTGGGGGTGGGGGTGGGAGTGGGGAGATGTACACAAAAACACTCAGCAATAAATATATAATAATTTAAACAACCAAAGGCCACATTCTGCAAGGCTGCCTCCTGGCTGCCAGCACCGAGTCCCTCTCTTTCCATGAGTCTAGAGTCCTCAGCTGCTCTCTCTCTCTCCATGTCGTTATCTCTGCCTTCATCTCTGGTGTCACTGTTTCTCTGGATAGGGTCCTGCATTCTGCTTGTGCTCTTCCCCCTTGATGGTCTTAGGGTCCTCTGTTACGGGACTGTAAGATTAACTACTCCCCCATTTTTGTTACAAAACTTTTACGTGTAAGTTTTTTTTTTTGTTAGTTATTTTTTTTCCACAGAGAAGGCTAAAGTTTGTGTCTGGAGTGATGTGTGTACAAGAAAGACTACACTCAAAATAATTTTAGCCCCGGAGGCACATCAGAATATGAGAATATAAGAAATTTTGGAAAAAAGCTTGGACTTCCCGTAGGTCATAGTAGTATGGATTTACCTAAACCTAACGATATAGACAGATCCCAGCAGACTTGCCAAATATGGGCTAATTGAGTATCTACATGGGTCAGACTCAGCCTGGTCCCTGGTCCCTATGGTCCCTGGTCCCTTCCAACATTTTCCACACTTTCTTTTCCCTTGGGCTGTGGGCATGACCTCCTGATCTACACCTACAAGCCCAATCTTCTCAAGTCCCTGGGCCATTCTCGAGAGGCAAAAGGCATTTAACTATATTTAGCCTGACAGTCTAGGGTTCCACATCAAGTCAACTTTGCTGTTTATACTTCATATTTTCTTAAAATCATGCCTTGGTCTTAAAAACTGGAATCTATCTTAGTCTCAAATTCTGGAGTTTTCCCTCCATCCCCATCCTGGGGACTTCTGCCTTTGAATCAATTCCTAAATTTCATTTCTGGTATTCTATATGTTACTTTCTTCCCTGGAGTAAGGAATGACAGAAACTTGTTTGATCTTTGTGAAGTCACTTTTATTCTCTGGTACCTTGGTTTCCTCACCTGTAAAGCATTGTGTTTGGGCAGATGATGATTAACTCAGGCAGGTGAGGACATGAGTTACTCTGGTTGCTGAGCAACATGGACTAGATGGAAGGAGTTCCAGGAATCAACTAGTTCTGGCAGGGGTTATAGAGGGTGTGGTGAGTTCTAGCTAGACTGAGGCAGTGGTTGTGATCTCAGGACTCCATCAAGTGTCAGGGTACAGCCATGAAGCACAAAGAAGGTATAGGAACAGAATTTTGATTTTTAATACTCAGGCTACTCAACACACAAATTCAACCAGCTCTGGAGCAGGATCTGCTTTCAGTGGAAGAAGATGCTGGTCAGGCTGGTCAGGGACTTAGAACCACAACCATAACCCAAATCATGGGCAAGACTCAGTTTACAGGGGGTAATGGAAAGACAGGAATGGGGAAACTGAGCCTGAAGGTCAGGGGTATGGATGAATCAATATAACTGGCAGGTAGGTTATAACTAGGAGGCCATGGAACTTATCTCTACTTTACTCTTTTGCAGATTTAAGGGAAGCAAGATTATTTCTTGACCCTTTTATCAGCTGGGGAAAGAGCTCTGGTAGCGTAATGGTTACGAATCAGCCTGCAAACCGCAAGGTCAGCAGTTCGAAACTACCAGCTGTCCCGTAGGAGAAAGATGAGGCTTTCTGCTCCTGTAAAGATTTACAGCCTCGGAAACCCTGTACAGGGTCGCTATGAGTCGGAACCGACTCCATGCCACATAACCACCACCACAACAACAGTTGAGATTTCTTAGGTCCTTCATTTTCTGCTCAAGGGTGCTCAGAGACCAATACCTGAATGAAGATAAAACTACCTATGGAGAAGGGTGGATTTCTGATATCAGATCCCTCCAGGCAAATGATTCTAGGGCTCCATGACAATCTCAGACATGTCAGGAGGGGTCGAGAAACATCCTGATGAAGACAAGCTAGTGCACCCTTGGTGCTCCCCAGAGTGTAGGCCAATGCACATTTTGCATTGTGGATTGTGCCTCTTTACATCATGTGCATTGGGCCAGTAGTCCTTGAACAGATATGTTTGTGGGGTTCACTTCAGTGCAGGGGAAAGAAACCACACTGCCTGATACTTACTAGGCCCTCAATAAAAGTTGGTTAAATGGATGAAAAATGAAAGTTGAGTAAAGTGAATAGGACAGACTCGTGACTGGCAGAAAGGAGAGAATAACATGGATCCTGGGAAATGGTCTGATTTTCCTTGTGTGACCCTTACCACCAACCACTGAGTGTCAACGTTTTCCCCATTATAAGAAAAATAATTCTCAAAATACAATTTCACATTATAGATTGCCAGAGCTAGATAGATGTTCCTACATTTGACCCTGTGATACTACTCTTGGATTCTATCATGAGAGGATAATTCAATAAAAGCAAAAAGCCAAACACACAAAAGTACTATAACAGCAGCATCTGAGACAACAGAAAAATAGAAACAGTCCAGGTGTCCCACATTAAGGGAAAGGCTGAGTAAATTTTGGTCCATATACTCGATGGGATATTCTGTAATCATTAAAATGATCACCATGAAGATTATGTGCCAAATATGGAAAGGACATAATAAATAATCTTATAAAAGAGAATTATACAGAATGCCATATACATTGTTGTTATTGTTCAGTGCCTTTTAGCTGGTTCCAATTCCCTAGTGACCCTGTATAGGGTTTCTGAGGCTTCAGTGATCTTTGCAGGAGCAGAAAGCCTCATCTTTCTCCTGTGGAGCGACTGACAGACACGAACCATGGACTTTGTGGTTCGCAGTCCAGTGTTTATCTTATGGAGCCACTGTACTCCTGTATACATTAATGGTGCAAACATGTTTAATATGATCTCTTGTCTCAACCAGTTTGATTTTGTCAGGGTTCCTATTACTATGGTTATTTTTCAAAGGAATATAAAAGATACTTCAGAATACCTAAAGTTTCCCATCTTTTCTTTGATTATAAAAATGATACAATTAAGAATTCTGGGGAAATCCTGGCAGTGAGTCAGCATATGTTTTGGATCTTCCTGAATTAACATATAAAAAGCAAACAGACCTAGGCACAACATTTACAACAAAAGTAGGTGACAAATACAAGCACCAACAGTCACAGATGTACTATGGCTATTTGTATGATACAAAGCAGAAGGAAGCAGTAGGCATCTGATGAACCTGAGAAATTACAAGAAAACATCAGACTTGATGGAAAGCATGAAGGATTAATTTTAGAATGTTGTTAAGTTGGTTCCAACAGAACAAGGGGACTCTGAATGGTTTAAAATCAGGAAAGGTGTATGCCAGGGTTGTATTCTTTTACCATACTTATTCAATCTGTATGCTGAGCAAATAATATAAAGAAGTTGGTTTATATGACGAAAATGTGACATAAGGATTGGAGGAAGACTCATCAACCACCTGTGATATGTAAATGATGCAACCTTGCTTGCTGAAAGTATAGAGGACATAAAGTACTTACTGATAAAGATTGGAGACCATAACCTTCAGTATGGGCTGCACCTCAATGTAAATCCTCACCACTGGACCAATAAATAACATCATGGTAAATGGAGAAAAGATTGAAGTTATTAAATACTTCGTTTTTCTTAGATCCACCATCAAAACTCATGGAAGTCGCAGTCAAGAAATAAAAGGATGTATTGCATTAGACAAATCTGCTACACAAGACCTCTTTAAAGTGTTCAAGAGCAAAGAATATAAGAGCTAAAATCAGGAATTTGCCCATTTCAATAACAGATGAACACAAAAAGCTTGTTATTGTCAAGTGCTATCGAGTCGGTTCCGACCCATAGTGACCCTGTATAGGTTTTCTGAGGAGCACTGGTGAGCTCAAACCGCCGACCTTGCAGTTCAAATGGCTTTGCAGTCTGGCTCATTAACCCACAGCACTACACCAGGACTCCCATAGGAGGGACTGGGATACTCTAGTTCCCATGAACATGAACTCTTTTTTTTTTTTTCATGTTTTATTGTGAATTATATAATATTTTACATGAGAGAACTTTAGTTTTACATTCATTCCATCGTATATCGTCTCATTGCCATGGTTCCAATCCCTTCCATGCATCATCAACCGACCAAAGGGTATACCCTATAAACCCGCCCCCTACACTCCCCCTCACCCCCTTCTTCAGTATCCAGTCCCTCTCCCTCTCTGGATCCAAAGTCCCCATCTGCTTCATCACTCCATGTCATCGTCTCTGCCTCAATCTTGGGCCTCGCTGCTTCTCTGGGTAGGGTCTCACTCTCGGCTCTTCTCCGTTGATGGTCCCAGAGACCTCTGCTCCTAGACTGGAGAGTTAATAACTCCCTTCCTTGCTGCCAAATGTCTACCTTTACATTTCCAACCCTCACAATCAGTCCTGATAACAATCATTCACTATTGTATCACAAGTGACCCTTCTGCATTTCATTTCATCAGCTCTGCCTAGACAGATTGGATAGTACTCATTGGAGATTTTGCCTTCCTCCATGCCCCCTAGCTCTAGGTTCCCTCTTGAAAGCTTGTAAGCCAGTTACTTCTTGCCTTTGTGGTCCCTCCCTCCCATTTGTGTATCTAATGTCCAAGTTGCCCATTTCTGTGTACTCTGTGAACACGAACTCTTGAAACTGACAAACCAATGTGCTAGTCAAAGACAAGGACTATCCCTAGGAATTTTTATTCCTAGGAAAGGGAAGAATAATAAAAATTTCATAAATTATGGACAACAGAGACTAAAAAAAGAGAAGGTTCAGATAAAAATGGTGAAGAAGAAAAGAATCACTAAATCTTAGAAAGAAAACTATAATTAAAATAAACTTTAAATTTTGGAATATAAATTGCCATTTTTTCTACATGGATTAATTTATGAAGCATAATATTTAGAGAATCAAAGAAGAATACATAAAATTTGCTGCCATTTTTAAAGTTTAAAAAAGCAAGGTTGAGCAACATATTGTTTAAATAAACATAAAATCTTCTAAAACTAAATGCTGAGAGAAGGATGGAGGGAGCTGGCATTAGGATGAAGTATCTGGGGTGTCCCAAAGTGCTGGCAATATTCTACTTCTTAAATTTGATGCTGAGTTCATGAGTGTTCAATACATTTCACAGTACATATGAGGGGGCTTCAAAAAGTTCTTGGGAAAATGGAATTAAAAGATAATTGAATCTTTCCATGAACTTTTTTTTAAATTGTGAATTGGTGAAGGTTTACAGAAGAGATCAGTTTTCCATTCAACAATTCATACACATTTTGTTTCTTCTGATTGATTGTAATCTAAATAATGTAATATCACTTATCCTACTTCTTCCCTATGATTCCTATTTCCACTCTTCCTTCTTTGACAACCATTATGAACTTTGTACTTGGGTAAATGATATACTTTTGGTCTTAAATAGTTGAGTATTCTAAGTTGTGTGCACCTCACTAGCGTTATTGTTCACTTGATGGATCTGTCTATTGCTTGGGTAAATTTGAGCCATGAGGGTGAGTTGATTTCCAGACTTGAAGGGTGACCAAGGTCATAGTCTCTAGGGTTTCATCAGTCTTTATCTGACCAGTAAACCTGGTATTTTTTTTATGATTTTGAGTTTTGTTCCACAGTTTCCCCACTCTATCCAGGAAGTTCTAATGTGACTCCTTTCAGAGCAGTTGGTAGTGGTAATTGGGAACCATCCAGTTCTTCTGGTCCCTGGGTTATGGAGACTGATGTTTACATGGTCCATTAGTCCAGTGGATTAAGTGTTTCTATGTGTCTTCAATGTTCACCACTCTTCTTTCTTCTGAAGAGGGAGAGACCAACAGTTGTACCTTAGATGGCTGCTCACACAGGGGACAAAGTTATGAAAACTTCTTAGACATAGCACCACCGTGAAGAAATAAAGTTGGGAAGCTATTTAACCCAAAATTCAGGAAAAGGAAATTCACACTAATGTGACCAACAAAAAAGTATCTAGATAAAAAATACTAAGAAAAAAGGAATAAGCATCACAATACTAATCTAAAAGACAATGAAAATATACTACAGAGACATACTCAAAAAGCAGATCAAAATATAATATTCCATTCCAAAACAAGAGACTAGAGATCAGCATAGATCAGTGTCAGAAAAAATCAGAAATAAGAGGACAGAACTAGAGAAACAATTAGAAATGACATAAAAAATTTTAAATCAAGACTAAGTACAATGTATAAATCTTAAATAGATTGAGAAGGGAGGAACTTCTCAAACAATAACTTTTTTTTTCCAATTTTTTTCTTTTTAATTTAAGGTTTTTATTGTGGATTGAGTGAAAGTTTACAGGGCATATCATCAGTTTCACATTCAACCATTCATATAACTTGTTTCATTACATTTATTATAATCCCCTCCATATACCATCAGTTAAAATATTTCTCTCTATCCACTTTAGCTTTTTAAAAAACACACAAACAAAAAAAAACCCACTCAGGCATATATAATAATTTACATCTCCAAGGGACACATTCTGCAAGTCTGCTCCTGGCCACCAGTTCTTAGTCCTTCTCTTCTTAGTTGATGCATCTAGAGTCCTCAGCCACGCCCCCTCTCCATGCCCCCATTTCTGCCTCCATCTCTGGAGCTGCTGCTTCTCTGGATAAGGTCCCGCACTCTGCTTGTGCACTTCTCTCTTGATGGTCCTAGGGTTCTCTGTTTCTGGACTGTAAGATTAACCACTCCCCTTTTTTTGTTACAAAACTTCTACCTTTACAAGTGTAACAGTCGCAATTAGTCATGAAAACAGTTATTCACTATTGAATCTTATGAATCTTATCCCCATCTCCTTTCACCAGACCCATCTAGACAAGATGATAACTATTCAGTGGGGACTCTTTCTTTCCCCCCACCCTCTTAAACTAAGCTCCCTCTTGAAACCTTGTAAGCCAGTCACTTTGTGCCTTTATTGTCCCCTCATTTTAGGTAGCCAATGTCTAAGTTGCCAGTTCCTCTCTACCCTGTGTACAGAGTGGATAGCTTTGAAACTTGATTTGAAGACTCTTTCCCTCTCTGTTGGTATTTAGAGTAACTACTGCTCTGAGTATAGGTCAGGTTCATCCTGAAGATGTATCTGTTGTCACTGTAGCTGTTCCAGTCTGCTTGTCCTTTCTAGTGGGAATGTCTCACCTCACAAGGTTGTGGATGGGACTCAGGATTCCACCTAAGGTCCTATTCTCTGTAAAGGCTTTGCATGAGGCCCTATTTCACTGGGCAAGTCAAACAATAACTTTTAAAAAAAAAGTTTTTATTGTGAATTGAGTGAAAGTTTACAGGGCAGATCATCAGTTTTATATTCAACAAATCATATACTTTGTTTCATTACAATGATTATAATCCCTACCATGTACCATCACTTAACAGCATTTCTCTCTATTCATTTTAGAAACAATACATTTTTATCTTGGAATAGTTCCAAGTTTATAGAAAAATTTAAAAAGTACATAGAGTCCCTATATGCTTGTCACTTAGCTTACCTAATGTTGCTATAACCATGCATTTATTAAAATTAAGAAAATAACATTAATATATTATTTAAAAATAACCTACATACTCTTTATTTAAATCTTTCACTAATGTTTTTGCCTTAATGTCATGTTCTAGAAAGCAAAGTTACTTACTTTGGAAGGCAAATATATGCAAAAACTTAACAACATGAAAGTCATAATGCCTAGCATCCAAAAATTGCTGAGAAGGAGAAGAGTATGACCCATAAGCAGGAGAAGAATCAGTCTATAGAAACAGATGTAGATATTAAAGAATTAATGAACTTTGCTGAAAATAATATTAAAATAGTTATAAATATGCTTAAGTATTTAACTAAAAATATGAACATAGTGAATAAGGAAATGATAGATGTAAAAAATAATGAAATGGAAATTCCAGAACTGACAAATATAATGTGTAAAATGAAAAATCCACTGGATGAGCTTCAGATTAGACATTGAACAGAAGATCAATGAACTTGAAGACAGAGCAATAGAAACTATTAGTAATGGTTAAGGTTCTGTGTCAAATTGACTAGGCCAGGATTTCCAGAGGTTTTGCTGTTGGGGTGTGTTTATTCCCGTGGTGGTGAAACCTAATACAAGCATAGTTAGCTGTATGATGAGTGACTATGAACAGCCACTCAGTTGAAGGGATGCTTCCTTGGGGATGTGGCCTACTCCCAATATGGTGGACACTCTGGAGGGACTCGTCCTCTTTCTTCCGATAGGAACCTGGGATTTTGTAATTGTAAGCCATTTCTTTGATGATAAACTTGTCTTTAAATATATATATACATACATATATGTTTTACTGGTTTTTGCTTTTCTAGAAAACCTGGCATAGGACACTATTCAAACTGAAATACAGAGAGAAAAAAAGAAAGACTGAAAATTATAATATTGTCCAATGGAACAAGTGAAATAATAATATGTGTGTAATTGCAGTCTCTAAAAAGGAAAGAGAAAGAAATCATGGAAGAAAAAGTTTCCAAATTTGATGAAGTGCAACAATTCTTAAGCAGGAAAAATGTAAACAGCATCAAGACATAATGCAAATTACTGAAAGCCATTGACCCAAACAAAGAAAAAAAAAAAAACCCATAAACTCTGTTAGAGAAAAAGAAGCACAGTTTACATACAAGGGCACAAAGATAAGAATGACTTTGTAAACAAGCCATTGTTTCTAACAACATCTTCAAAGTACAGAAAGAAAAATGTCAACAAAAAGATTCTATGTCCAAGAAAAATATCCTTTAAAAATGAAGGTAAAATAAAGACTTTTTCAAACAAACAAAAGCTGAGAGACTTCGTAGCTATCACTGCACTACAAAAATGTTAAAAATGTTGGAAGAATTTCTTAAGAAACTTGGATCTACACAAAAGAAAACAGTGGAGAAAATAGTAAATATGTGAGTATTTCTAAACTATTTTTTCTCATTTAAAGATTTTAAAATGGTAACCATGATTTATGATTTTCATGACATCTGTAGAAGTAATATAGATGACCACCATGGTACATAGCTAGGAAGAAGAAACAGAAGTTTATTGTTGTAAAGTTTTATATGGTGCAATATTATTTGAAGGTAGGCTGTGATAGGTTAAATATGCTTATGAAAAAACATGAAGCAAATGAAAAATAAAACAAGACAAATGTCAAAACAAGAACAACAAACAACACTTCAAATAACTAGCTTAATAATCCTTATGTGGAGATAAAATAGAGTACTAAAAACACTCATGTAATTCATAAGTCAGGAAAACAATATGAAACAACAAAAAGAACAAATGAGACAAGTAGCAAGCAAATAGCAAAATGATAAGCTCAAGTCCAAGCATACAGATAGTTATACTAAATATAAATAGTCCAGACACCTCAGTTAAAAACAGAGATCCAATTATCTTCTACCTTTAAGAAGTACACTTTAAATATAAAGAAACAGGGGAGTTAAAATGAAAAAGGATTAAAAAAGATGAACCTTGAAAACCCCTATATAAGAAAACTGGAGTGGTTATGTTAATGTAGATTTCAGACAAGAAATATTACCTATGAAAAGGACATTTCATAATGATGGAAAAGTCAAATCATCAAGAAGACATAACAATTCTAAATGTATACATGCACAGTAACAGAGATTCAAAATATATGAAGCAATAGCTAACAAAAGTGAATGGAGAACTGATAAATCTGCCATTATAATTAGAGATATCTACTGTCTCTCACTATGCTCTGGTAGCATAGTGGTTACGAATTGGGTTGTGAACGGCAAGGTCAGCAGTTCAAAACTACCAGCTGCTCCGCGGGAGAAAGATGAGGCTTTCTGCTCCTGTAAAGATTTACAGCCTTGGAAACCCTGTTCAGGGTCGCTATGGGTCGGAGCCAACTCAACAGCACTTACCAACTACAACAAAAACTGTCTCTCAGTAATTGGCAGAATGGTGGTGGTGGTGTGTCATTTCTAATTGTTTCTCTAGTTCTGTCATCTTGTTCCTGAATTTTTCTGATTTTGATCTATGCTACTTTCTAGTCTCTTGTTTTGATCTGTTTTTGAGTATGTCTATTTGGCATGTTTTCATCGTTTGTTAGGGATGGTATTGTGGTGCTTATTCCTTTTTTTCATAGTATTTTTGACCTAGATACTTTTCTGTTGGTCATATTGGTATGAATTTACTTTTCCTGAATTCTGGTTTAAAGAACTTTCCAAGTTCACTCCCTCAAGGTGTTGTTATGTCTAAGACTATGGCCCTCGACCACCTTTCAGATCTGGAACAGAACTCACTCTCATGGCCCAATTTTCATCCAAGCAGTAGACAGCAATATATGGGGTACAAGAACACTGTTAATGCTTACCATGGAATGGGTAACCATTCAAGATCAAAGGGGCAACATTTACCTCTGGGCAAAGTTGAGATGGGATGGGAAGGTGGGTGGAATGGAAGTGGGAACCACCAGATGAGGTGGGATAACTGTTGCTACAGGAGGGGATTGCAATCATTGAGATGAAACAAAGTGTATAATTTGTTAACTGTAAAACTGATGATCTTCTCTGTAAACCTTCACTCAATTCACAATAAAAAGTTTTAAAAAAAGATGAGTAGATTTGAATAATTGGAAATCTATATATTATTATTTTGAACAGGAAATTCCAACTAATAATGTTAATTCTATGAAAGTAAATTTTAAATTTTGCTTCAATAAAATAATAAGACAAGTATTTAAAAAGTACAAGAGCTACCCAACTCATTTTGGGAGGTCAGCATTATCCCTATACCAAAATCAAACAAAGATGTTATAAGAAATCTACAAACAAATATCACTCATGAATATAGATACAAAAATTATTACTATTGTAGTGAATGAAATTTGATGGTGGTGTGCTATTGAGTTGGTTCTGGCTTATAGCCACCCTGTTTAGGGTTTCTAAAGCTGTAAATCCTTATGGGAGTAGGGAGCCTCATCTTTCTCCCATGGAGCACCTGGTAGACTTGAACTGCTGACCTTGAGATTACCAGTGCAACACGTAACCCATTATGCTACCAGGGCTCCTAAATAAAATCTGTTGTTGTTGTTGTTGTTAAGTGCTGTCAAGTTGGCTCCGACCCATAGCAACCCTGAAGAGGTTTCTGAGGCTGTAAATCTTTACTGGAGCAGAAAGCCTCATTGTTCTCCCGCAGAGCAGCTGGTAGTTTTGAACTGCTGACCTTGTAGTTTGCAGCCCGATTTGTAACCACTATGCTACCAGAGCTCCTTAAATAAAACCTAGCAGTATATAAAAAAAGATAATATATCATCACCAAGTGGGATTTTCCCCCAGGAATGAAGGATTGATAACATTTGAAACAGAAAATGTATTCATATCTGAAGATCAGTTAACTATCATTCACACATATTTCTCTTAATTTTTATAATAATCTGTAATTACCTTAGGTGCATGTTGCCTTGTGACTATAACTTTTTTTGCAAAGTGTTTCTTTTTCAACATCATTTGCTGACTCATTTGACATTTTCTCATTGATTTCTGATTTTTCCTTTATCACATATTAAGTTACTAATTTGCACATTCTAGTATTGAAGTTTCATAATGTTTAATAACATTAGTTTTAAAATATATTTTATATCTGGCAAAGAAGAAAGCCTCTTCAATATTTATATTGATTTTTATATTAAATGTTTATATCTAATTCACAAATCTCTTATTATGAATGAGAAGTATTTTTTCAAAAAAGATTTTATTGTGAATTGAGTGAGGTTAACAGACAAGAACATCATCTTTACATTTGACAAATTATATGCTTTGTTTCCTTTCAATAATTACACTCCTCTCCCTGCAATAACAGTCATCCTACTTCCTCCCTGTGGCTTCCCTTTTACATCTTATATTTCACAAATCAACAAAGCAAAAATATTTGATGTACACATGCAAAACAAACAATATATATGAATTTAAATGTCCTAAGGGCATATTCTAGGAGCTTTGGTAGCGTAGTGGTTACGAATCGGGCTGCGAGTCGCAAGGTCAACAGTTCAAAACTACCAGCTGTTCCGCAGGAGAAAGATGAGGCTTTCTGCTCCCGTAAAGATTTACAGCCTCAAAACCCCTGTACAGGGTTGCTAGGAGTCGTAATCGACTCCACGGCACATGACAACAACAACAAGGGCATATTCTACAAGGCAGCCTCTGGCACACAGCCTTACTCAGTCCATGTGCCTAGAGCCCACAGCTGCTCTATTTTTCCATGCCATTGCCTCTGTCACCGTCTTGTCTCTGTTATTGCTTATTTTCTAGGTAGGATCTCAAGCTCCGTTCACTCCTTTCCTTCTTGATGGTCCCGAGATGGTCTGTTCCTGAAATGAAAAAATTAGCTACTCCCCACTTTTAGTTACACATCTTCTACAGTTACAGTTGTGACACTCACAATTAATCCTGCTAACAATTACCATTGAATCATAAAATTCTCTCACCATCATCCCCTTTCACCAGATCCATCTGGAAAAGAGGGGGATTATTCAGTGGGGATTCTACTCTACTCTCCTCATTCTAAAACTAAGCACATTCACGAAATCTTGTAAGCTAGCTACTTAGTGCCTTTATAGCAATTTATAGCAGCCCCCTCCCCATTTTTGATAGCCAATGTCTTGATTACCCGTCCCTATCAACCTAGTGCACTGAGGAAACAAGTTTATTCCTTGATATGAAGATTCCTTCCATTCTGTTTGGAATTTTGAGCAGCTGCATTCATAAGCAAAGGTCCAGTTCATCAAATTGTAGCAACTTACACTTGCTCACAGTATCAAGCATCTTTATCTTCATCTGGTTGAGTTCTACTCAACTAACCATCCAAGCTAGGTCAAATGGTTACTAACTGCAAGTTTGGGAGTTCATGTACCTCAGACCAGCTGGCTGCTTCACTCTGAGCAGTAACCCCTAGTGGCTAGGTCATTGTCCATGGGTTTGGGAGTTCACACATGAGAATCTGTTTTAGTTTTTGCTTCTTTTTTTTTCCCTCTGTCTCTCCTTACATGTTATTTTATTTCTACAAGTTTTCTTGGAATTTCAAGATACAGCATTGATAAATAATGATAATTTTGTCTTCTTAACCTGTCTTGTTTCTGCTGTATGCCTTCTTTATTTCATTGGCCTTAACTTCTAAAACAATATTAAACAATAATGATGAGGCTGAGCATCCATTTTTGCTTACCAATTTTAATGAAACATTGTACCGTATTTCAATTCTAAGTAAGACCTTGCTACTTTTAATTACGTTAAAAGATTACCTTGTTCCTAAATTTTTAAAAGTTAAAAAAGAGCCAGAAATGGATATTGATACTTAACAAATTCTTTTCAGACTATATCATGTATGGGCTTTAAAAAGTTGTGGAAAAATTCCCTTACCTTTTAACTCCATTTTTCCACAAACTTTTGAAGCCCCTTCACATACTTGGGTGATTTAATTTTTCTTATTGAATATATAATATGCATATTATTAGTACATTTCCTAATGTCACACCTGAACCCAAATATACCAAGGATTAGCATAGGACTGGGCAAAGTTTCATTCTGTCCCATATAAAGCTGCCATGAGTTGATGTCAATTCAACAATAACAACAACAACCTACTATTAATATAGTTCATAATATAAAACCCTACCACTTGTCTATCAGTTTGTTGTACTGTGGTGGCTTGTGAGTTGCTGTGATTCTGGAAGCTATGCCATGGGTATTTTAAATACCAGCAGGGTCACCCATGGTGGACAGGTTTCAGATGCGCTTCCAGACAAAGACAGACTAGGAAGGAGTGACGAACAATATCTCAATATTTAGTCACTGAAAACCTTATGAATAGCAGAGAAACACTGTCAGATATAGTGCGGGAAAATGAGTCCCTCAGGTTGGAAGGCACTCAGTGGGCTTAATTCAAGCATGGCAACAATTGTGAGGTTGGCCCAGGATAGGGCAGTATTTCGTTCTGTTGTGCACAGGGTCGCTATGAGTCGGTACCGACTCGATGGCACCTACAACAACAACAATATAAAATCAAGGATAACAACAACAACTTATTATTAATACAGTTCCTAATATAAAACCAAGGAGTCCTGGTGTGGCGCTGTGGGTGAATGCGCCAGACTGCAAATCCATTTGAACTGCAAGGTCGGCTGTTCAAGCTCACCAGCTGTTCCTCGGAAACTTTATACAGGGTCGCTATGGGTCGGAACCGACTCAACAGCACTTCACAACAACAATATAACCCCATCCTTACATTGCTAGACTATTATGGATGAGTTTTTAGTGCGCTTTTTATTTCCGTTTTTTAAAGAAGTTTCTGTTGATAAACAAGTGAGACAGACTTGTTTCTTTTTGTGTATGCACTACTTTAGACACATTTTGGTATCAGGGTTATGATGACTTTATAAAATGAACTGGGCAGCTTTTCTTATTTGCTTTTTTTGCCCAAATTCCTTTCTGTTCGCTTGGCCCCAGGAGATCAGGGTTGGCCTGCATTCAGAACTGCTCCAGGACCCTAGTGACCTTCAGCATGTTCCCGGCTCTCCTTTTGACTTTTGCTGCTGTTGTCTCTGGCACCCCTCAGATTCTTCTCTGGTCTGACTTCCCAAAGTGCTCCCTGAAGCACCCACACTTCAACCTGAACTGGCCTCTGTGTGACCCCAAGGGAGGGGATTTCCTTGGCAGATGGAGGTTCACCAGAGCCCTCCCACTTCCTCCAGGAGCTCTCCCAGCTGTAGCCATTGGCGCTCTCCTGGGCTCTGCCTGCAGCTCTCTGCTGCCCTCCCCTGCCCTCTGGTCACCACATCGACTCTTGTGTGGCTTCCCACAGCCAGAGGCACTGAGAGTGGGACTCAGTTCCATGGTTCAGTGTTTAGAGATGTCAAGAAGTCCATGGGGGTTCTTCAGAGCAATTCATTTGAAGGGGGTGCTGCAATAAGATAGTTATTCTGGATGCCTCTGAGGAAAGGGAGTCCAGGAAAGACCCAGAGCCACAAATCACATTATCTGCCAAAGGGCAACTCCAGACTTGCTTTTCTGATTTTGAAAAGTTGTGATGTGGTCTGGCAAGGCAGCTCTATAAGCTCTAGAGGGAGAAAGGGTTGAATTTAGCCCGGACCTTTGTCCATCATTAATATGGCCCCAGGAGGTGTCCATGTACTCACACTTCTACTAGGGAGAATGGTGAGGCTTTCTGCTCCCTCAAAGATTTTAAAAGTCTCAGAAACCCTATATAAGACTGCTATGAATCAGAACCAGCTGGTGGCCCTGAACAGCAACAAGCTTTAAGGAAAGAGCCCTGGAAGTGTAGTGATTAAGTATTTGGCAGCTAACTGTAAGGTTTGCAGTTGAAACCCAGTTGAATAGTACATATTCAATTAAAAAACACACACACACACACAAAAGACACCCAAACATATATTCTGAAAAACATTTGTTAAAACTCAACATTCATTGTCTTAACTCTTAAAATTTAGGAACAACAAAAACAAAAAATTTAGCAACAGTGGTGTCCTGGTGTGGCACTGGATGATAAGCACTGGACTGATGACCACGAGGTGGACAGTTCAAACTCACCAGCCACTCCTTGGAAGCTCTATACAGGGTCCCTATGAGTCAGAACTGACTTGACAGCATTAATAATAACAACAGGATAATCTTTAAACATAACAAAAAGTTGTTATTGTTGTTAAGTGCCTTTGAGTCAATTCTGACCCACAGTGACCCTGTATAGGGGGTTTCCAAGGAGCAGCTGGTAAGCTTGAACCTCCGAACTTGCAGTTCAAACGACTTTGTAGTCTGACGCATTAGCCCATAGCACCACACCAGGACAGCAATATCTTATTTAAAGATGAGATGTTCTAGACTGTTTACTGTCAATCAGTAACCAAAAATAGATTTTCAGCCTTACCATCATTATTTAATTTTGTTTTAGAAGTTAAGGCCAATGAAATAAAGAAGGCATAAGATTGAAATGAAATAGGTTAAAAAACCAAAATTGTTTGAGAGCATGGCAAACAGTGTTCAACAGATTTGGGTTTGAATCCTGAGTATGCCATTTACTTGCTGGGTGGCCTTGAGCAAGTAACCTGGCCTTTCTCAATCAAAGTTTCCTTATCTTTAAAGTAGAAAATGACTCGATATGCTTGTTAGGCTACTGAGAGACAATAATACCTATGAAGCACTTAGCTCAATGCCTGAAAATATTCTACCTTGTGATGTGCTGTGAGTGGGTTCTGACTCATAGTGATTCCATGAACAACAGAATGAAATACTGCCTGGTCCTATGTCATTCTCACAGTGGTTACTATGCTATATTTGAGCTTTATTTTTGCAGCTATGTTATCAGTCCATCTCTTGGGGGCTTTCTCTTTTTTTCACTGATCCTCTATTTTACCAAGCATGATCCCATACTTGATTTTTTTTTTCATGTTTTATTGTGAATTATATGATAGTTTACATGGAAGAACTTTAGTTTTACATTCATTCCACCATACATGCCATGGTTCCAATCCCCTCCATGCATCATCAACCCACCAAAGGGTATACCCTATAAACCCGCCCCCTATACTCCCACTCCCCCCAATTCCTCAGCATACAGTCCCTCTCTCTCTCTGGATCCAAAGTCCCCATCTGCTTCATCACTCCATGTCATCGTCTCTGCCTCCATCTCGGGCCTCGCTGCTTCTCTGGGTAGGGTCTCGCTCTTGGCTCTTCTCTGTTGATGGTCCTAGAGACCTCTGCTCCTAGACTGGAGAGTTAATAACTCCCTTCCTGGCTACAAAACATCTACCTTTACATTTCCAACCCTCACAATCAGTCCTGATAACAATCATTCACTATTGTATCACAAGTGACCCTTCTGCATTTCATTTCATCAGCTCTGCCTAGACAGATTGGATACTACTCACTGGAGATTCTGCCTTCCTCCATGCCCCCTAGCTCTAGGTTCCCTCTTGAAACCTTGTAAGCCCGTCACTTCTTGCCTTTGTAGTCCTCCCCCCCCCAATTTGGGTATCCAATGTTCAAGTTGCCCATCTCTGTCTACTCTGTATGTGGAGGGGGTGGGAATGTTTCTTGCTGTAAGGATTTGTTCCCTCTTTTGGGTTACTGTATCCATAGGTGTAGGTCAAGTTCATCAAATTGTATCAGATCATTCTTTTTTTTTTTCCCCCCCTCTTCTTTCTTCACCTGGTTGAGTTCTGATCATCCATTCATCCGGGCCAGGTCATGTGGGTACCACCTGCAGCTGTGGGTGTTCTTGTGCGTATGCCCTCTCTTCCTATCAGCTGGTAGCTTCACTCTCCACTCTAGTCCTCTGTGGCCACGCCATTGACACTGGGCCCAGGAATCTCTAGGTCTCCCCACACTGCTGGCCAACCAGGTCCCCATCTGGGTCCACAGAAGCACATCGAACATTGTAGGGCTTAGCTTACCGCTTCATTACTGATTTTACCCCACTTCCCCCATCGGCGATGCGTGTGGTCACCAATCAGAGCGCGTATTTCTGTTGAGTCTTAGTCTTGGAAGGGGGTTTGCATTAAGGGGACCCCACCACTTGTTTTGATGTTTCCTGGGCAAGCAATTTGTTTGTTCTTGTAGTAACAGTCCATCTGCCTCTATTGTTTTGTATTTTTCCTGTAGGTCTTTCTTTCAAGAAGTATCTTCTGTTCTTCTAGCCGCTCCAGGCTGGTTTGCTCGTCCTTTCAAGTGGGAGTTTCCCATCTCTGGAGATCTGGATGTGGTTCAGGCTTCTACCTATCTATAGTCTTATGTATTGCAGAGGCTCCGCAGGGAGACTCCTTCCTTGGGCACTTTGTAGCCCCATTTTAGGTATTCCAATCAGTTATAGGCAGAAGACAGACTTACAAGCTTTCTATGGTGATGTTTCTGACTATTCCTTTCTCTCCTCCTCCGGTCCCCTACTTGCTTTTAAGGATCATTCTGGCTGTATTTCTTCTAAGACTGATTTCTTCTTTCTTCTGGCAGTCCATGGTGTATTCAATATTCTTCACCACTATTATTCAAAAACATCAATTCTCCCAGAGTCTTCCATTTTCACTGGCTAGTTTTCGTATGTATATGAGGTGATTGAAAATGTCATGACTTGGGTTAGGTGCATCTTCGTCCTCAAAGTGACATCTTTAGAGAAGTGCTTTAAACATCTTAAAGAGATCTTTTGCAATAAATTTGCCCAATACAATATGCTGTAGTATTTCTTGACTGCTGATTTCATGAGCAATCAATGTTTGTAGATCTAAATACAATGAAATCCTTGACAACTTAAATCCTTTATTAATTTATCATGATGTTGCTTATTGGTCCAGTTGTGAGGATTTTTGTTTTCTTTGTTTTGAGATGTAATACATATTGTTGTTTGTTAAGTGCCTTCATGTCAGTTCCAACCCCAGCAACCCTGTATAGGGTTTCTGAGGAGCGGCTGGTGAACTTGATCTTGTGATTCTAATTGACTTTGCTATCCACTAACCTACAGCGCCACACCAGATCCTTTGATCTTCACTAAGTACTTCAAGTTCTCTTTGCTTTAAGCAAGCAAGGCTTTGTCATCTGCATATCACAGGTTGTTAATGAGTCTTCCTCCAGTCCTTGTGCTGCATTCTTCTTCATATAGTCCAACTTCTCAGATTATTTGTTTAGCATAAATATTGAATAAGTATGGTGAATATATACCACCTGAACACACACCTTTCTTGATTTTAAACCATACAGTTACCCCTTGTTCTAGTTGAATGATTATCTTTATGGTCTATGTACAGGTTCTGCATGAGCACAATTAAGTGTTCTGGAATTCCCATTCTTGGCAATGCTATCCATAATTTGTTATGATCCACACAATGGAATGCCTTTGCATAGTCAACAAGACACAGGAAAACATCTTTCTGCTATTCTATGCTTTTAGACAAAGTCTACGTCACATCAGAATTGATATTCCTCGTTCTATATCCTTTTCTGAATTCACTCTGAATTTATGGCAGTTTCCTGTTGATGTACTTCTGCAACCACTTTTGAATCACCTTCAGCAAAATTTTCTTGCATATGATCTTAATGATACTGTTAGATAATTTCTGCATTTTGTTGGATCACCTTTCTTTGGAATGGGAACGTATATGGATCTCTTCCAGTTGGTTGGCCAGGTAGCTGTCTCCCAAATTTCTTGACAGTGAGTGCCTCCAGTGTGGCATCCATTTGTTGTAACATGTCAATTGGTATTCTGTCAATTCTTGGACCTTTGTTTTCGCCAATGCTTTCAGTGCAGCTTGGATTTCTTCCTTCAGTAGTATTGGTTCTTGACCATATGCTACCGCCTGAAATATTCTATAGATGTTAGTTAAGATTCTTATTTGTTCTGATTACTATTTTGCCTCTCTTCAGAGTCAAGTGCATATATTACTATATATATATGTATTCTTGATCTAGTATCGATACCAGAGTTGGTCAATGTGATTAATGGAATATGGTATTGGAATGTCACTTGAAAATTTAGGTTATAAGGTTGCAGTTTTCATCTTGGTTATTCTTTCTCTCTTGACTAATTCTCTTTGTGGGAAAACAAGTCAGGAGCAATTCTATGGAGAGGTCCATGTGGGAAGGGACAAAAGCCCCCTGATGACAGCCCTATAAGTGAGCTTGAAAATAAATTATTCAGACCCCATCAGCCTCCCTCAGGATACCCAGCCATGGCTGACTCATTGATTGAAGCCTCATGAGAGACTGAGCTAAATCTACCCCACTAAGCCACTCCTAAATGCCTGACCCTGTAATAAATGTTTGTTGTTTTACACTACTAAGTCTGGAGTAATTGATTATGTAACAATAAATAACTAATATGGGGAAGGTGCTAGGGAGATTGTGTTTGGGATGTCGAAGATCAGGCTTCCCAGATGCCTTTGAGTATGGATGCTAAGGGACCTCCTTGGAACACTAATCCTGTGGAGAAGGAGTCAGCAAATTGAACATAGTTGGTATATATGCCTTAGAAATTACCTACTATCAAGAGACTTACTCAAGCCTGAATCTTGTGATGGACAGGGAGATCTAAGTGAAAACTGAAACCACTTTACAAAGACTATAAAGTGTTGGTGCATCAACCACATTCTTTGAGAGTACCTTTGTAGATGAGGCACCCAGGGAGATAGCCTTCATAATGATGATTCCAGTACAGTGTGGTGGTGCTGGGTGTGAAGAGCAGCAGCAATATCTGGGGTCCTATAGTGGAGTTCTGATGTACTGCTGCAGGTTAGTGCACTGGACTTCAAAGTCAATTTGGACTGCAAGGTCAGCAGTTCAAACTCATCAGCTGTTCCTTGGAAATCCTATGCAGGGTTGCTATGGGTTGGAACTGACTCGACGGCATTTAACAACAACAACAACAACATAGTGTAGTGGAGTCCTGGTGTGGTGCTGTGGGTTAATGTGCTGGATTGCAAAGTCATTTAACTACAAGGTCAGCAGTTCAAGCTCACCAATTATTCCTCAGAAACCATATACAGTGTCATCATGGGTCAGAATTGACTCTACAGCACTTAACAACAACATAGTGTAGTGGATGTCTCCGATACAGGTTTGTTTGGGAGCAAAAATGCCTCTCGAGAGTCACATTCCATGTGAGTGAGGTCTTAAGTTATGTCAGGAGAGTAATAAACTGGGAACCTCAGAATTATTGCTATCAAGGCATCTTCATTCATGTGAGTAGTCTTGGAGGGCTTGGAGAGATTTATGGTCTAACAATAATAGCAAAGCCCTCCTGGTATGGTGCTGTAGGATAAGCAGTGGCCTACAAACCACAAGGATGGTGGTTCAAACTCACCATCTGCTCCTTGGAAACCCTACCAACTTGATGGCACACAACAACAACATTGGCAACACTATATTTGTTCTACTTATTAAGCACTTACATATATCTGACTCCAAACTCAACAATTCAAGTACATGGTATGTTTTAAAACTAGTTTATTTTATTTTGTTGTTGTTGAGAACACACATAGCAGAACATATGTTGTTGTTGATTTTAATTCATAGTGACCCAGTCTAGGATTTTCAAGGAGTGACTGGTGACTTTGAACCACAAATCTTGTGATTCAAACAGACTCTTGTGGTTGAGTGCTTATCCTACAGTGCCCCACTGGGACTCCAGGGGAACATATACCAATCAACAAATGCTGCATGTACAGTTCAATGACATTGATTACATTCTTCAAGTTGTACAACCATTCTGACCCTCCTTTTTAGAACTGTTCCTCCCCCATTAATATAAATCAACGTCCACTAAGTTTCCTATGAAGTTGCTATTGTTAATTTGAAACTATTCGAAACTACCAGCTGCTCTGCAGGAGAAAGATGAGGCTTTCTGCTCCCGTAAAGATGTATAGCCTTGGAAACCCTCTTCAGGGTCGCTATGGGTCCGAACCAACTTAACTGCACTTAACAACAACAAATAGGAATCCTGGTGTGGTACTGTGGGTTAATGCGCCAGACTGTAAAGCTGTTTGAACTGCAAGGTAGGTGGCTCAAGCTCACCAGCTGCTCCTTGGAAACCCTATACAGGGTCGCTATGTGTCAGAATCAACTTGACGGCACTTAACAACAACAACAACAATAGAGTTCTTAAAAGGAGCTCTGGTAGCGTAGTGGTTATGAATTGGGCTGCTAACCTCAAGGTCAGCAGTTTGAAACTACCAGCTGTTCTGAGGGAGAAAGATGAGGCTTTCTGCTCCTGTAAAGATTTACAGCCTCAGAAACCCTGTGCAGGGTCACTATGAGTTGAAACCCACTCCACAGCATATAACCACCACCACCAGTGCTTGGTTTTAAGAAGTCTTTGGAGGATAATTTCAGTGTCCGTGGCATCAGAGAATCTGAAATTCTTTTCTACGTTTTCCTCCTTTTGATTAGTATTCTTCTATAGAATCTTTGATCAAAATGTTCAGTAATAGTAGTAGGCACCATTTAGTCTCATTAGTAGGAAGTAGTTGTTCCTGGATAATTAGCTATACATTCCTTATCCTCCTTGTCAGTCTAACACTCCTTTTTCCTGTAGTTCCAGGTGAATGAAGACCAGTTGTGTCTTGGATAGCCTCTTGCAAGTTTTTAGGACCCCAGGCTCTGAGCAACAAACCAGGAAGGAGAACAGAAGCACTAAACACAATATTAGGTCAATTAATTAGGATGGCTCATAAAACTATGACCCTAAACCTCCAAACCAAAGAAGCAAACCCTTTGAAGTATTTGATTGTACACAGCAGCCTCCACAGATCCTCTTTGTTGTTGTCGTGAATTGTCTAGCACACAACTTCTGCCAATTCAACTTTTACAGGTGTACAATTTATTGATAGTAATTACATTAATTGGCTGTGCAACCCTACCTTTAATCAGACTGCTAACCACAAGGATGGTAGTTCAAACCAACCAGTCACTCCTTGGAAAGCCTATACAGGGTCACTGTGAGTGCATACATGGACCAAGAGCAGTTGTTCAAACAGAATATGGGAACACTAAATGGCTTAAAATTAAGAAAGGTGTGTGACAGGGTTGTATTCTTTCACCATACTTATTCAACCTGTATGCTGAGCAAATCATCCAAGAAGCTGGCTTAGATGAAGAAAACCATGGCATCAATATGGGAGGAAGACTCATTAACAACCTGCGATATGCAGATGAGACAACTTTGCTTGCTGAAAGAGAAGAGGACTTAAAATATTTACTGATGAAATTCAAAGACCACAGCCTTCAGTATGGATTGCATCTCAGTGTAAAGAAAACTAAACTCCTCACTACTAGACCAATAAACAAGATTCTTATCAACGGAGAAAAGATTGAAGTTGTCAAGGACTTCATTCTTCTTGGATCAACTATCAACACTCACAGAAGCAGCAGTCAAGAAATCAAATGATGTATTTCATTAGGCAAATCTGCTGCACAAGACCTTTTTAAAGTGTTGAAGAGCAAAGATGTCAGCTTCAGGACTAAAGTGCGCCTGACCCAAGCCATGGTATTTTCAATAACCTCATATGCATGTGAAAGCTGGACAGTGAAAAAGAAAGAGCATAGAAGAATTGATGCATTTGAATTATGGTATTGGAGGGGAATATTGAAAGTGCCATGGGCTACCAAGAGAACCAACAGATCTGTGTTGGAAGAAGCACAGCCAGAGTGCTCCTTGAGGCCAGGATGACCAAACTTCGTCTCTCATACTTCGGACATATTGTCAGGAGGAACTAGTCCTGGAGAAGGATATCATGTTTGGTAAGGTGGAGGGTCAGAGAAAAAGAGGAAGACCCCCAATGAGATGGATTGACAACAATTGTGAGGTTGGCCCAGGAGCGGGCAGTGTTTCATTCTGTTGTATACAGGGTCGCTATGAGTTGGTACCACCTCGATGGCACCTAACAACAACAACAATGAGTCAGAACTGACTCGATGGCATGTAACAAGAACAACAACAATTTTTCCATCACCATAAACCAAAACTCAGTGTTTCATATGCAATCACCTTCCCACTCCCTTTTCCCCTTCCTCCTGCCCCTGGTAATAGTTAATAAAATTTAGTCTCTATACATTTGCCTATTTTGTTTTAAACTTTTTATTGTGAATTGAGAGAAGGACATTATGCTTGGTAAAGTTGTGGGTCAGCAAAAAAGAGGAAGACCCTCAATGAGATGGATTGGCACTGTGGCAGCAGCAATAGGTCCCCTTCTTCCTTCATATAATATGGAGCACCCAATCCCAATTGCATTCAAAACATATATCTGACCCCATTGAGAGATGGGTTTCCTGGAGGAAAGCCCATGACACCGCCTGGGGCCCTATGCTCTTGGGTGCAGGGAATTGACCTGCTTTTAAATACCGAGTCAGCAAAATGTGCAGATGATTTATAATAGCCATTAACAGAGTACATTTGAGGTGAAGTACAAAACCCCTGCACTTTAGTTCTGCACAGATCTGTACAGGAGCAAATAAGAATCACATTTCTGAAAGCAATCTAATTACATTGAATTAGGACTCTGTCGCTTTAAGATTGAGTTTTAGATAATTGCAAAAAAGAGAAATGGAGAACTGTCATGGATGATTAAATGGGATCTGATAGAAGGAAGTGACTGGTCTAATGAGGTTTAATGTGGGTCTGTGCAGGATGTGAATGCTCAAGATGCAGAAGTAGATGAGCACCACCAGATGGGCCATCACAGAAACGCTATCCTGATGAGGGGAGATAGGCAGTTACCCCCAGCACCCCCAATGTGGCTATGGCACTGTACTTCACTGGAAGTCTCAGCCTATATATGTGTGTGGCTCCATACAATAAACACAACTGCGAACCACAAGGTTCATGGTATGAGCCCGCCAGATGCTCCATGGAAGTAAAATGAGGCTTTCTGCTCCCACTGAGATTTAAAAAGCCTTGGAAACTTATACAGGATCACTATGCATTGGAACCCACTCAACAGCATTTACCAGCAAAATATGTATGTATAAATGTTGTTGTTAGGTGCCATTAAGTTGATCGTGACTCAGAGTGACCTTACGTACAACAGATTGAAACACTGCCCAGTCCTGCACCATTCTCATAATCATTGTTAAACTTGAGCCCATTACGCCTGCACTGTGCCAATCCATCTTGTTGGGGGTCTTCCTCTTTTCCACTCTTTTTCACTTTCCTCAGCGTGATATCCTTTGCCAGGGCCTGGTCCCTCCTGACAATATGTCTGAAGTATGAGAGACAAGTCTTGCCATCCTGGCTTCCAAGGAGCATTCTGGTTGTACTTCTTTCATTACTGATGTGTTTGTTCTTCTAGTGGTATATGACACTTTTAATACTCTATTCTAACACCATAACTCACATGCGCCATTTCTTCTACAGTCTTCTTACTCACTGTACAACTTTCACAGGCATATAAGGCTATTGAAAATACTATGGCTTGGGTCAGGTGCACTTGAGTCTTCAAACTGACATCTTTACTCTTGAGCACTTTAAATAGGTCTTGTGCAGCAGATTTGCCTAATGCGATAATACTTTGTTTGATTTCTTGACTGTTGCTTCCATGAATGTTGATGGTAGATCCAAGCAAAATGAAGTCTTTGAAAACTTCAATCTTTTTTCCATTTATATAAATGTTGTTTATTGATTCAGTTGTGAGGAATTTTGTTTTCTTTACATTGAGGTGTAACCTATACTGAAGGCTGTGGTGTTTAGTCTTCAACAGTAAGTATCTTAAGTCCTGTTCATTTTTAGCAAGCAAGCTTGTATCAGCTGCATATTGCAGGTTGTTAATGAGTCTTCCTCTAATTCTGATGCCACATACTTCTTCATATAATCCAACTTCTTAGATTATTTGCTCAGCATATAGATTGAATAAGTATGGTGAAACAATACAACCCTGGCACACACCTTTTCTGATTTTAAACCATTCAATGTTCTCTGGTTCTGTTCGAAAGACGGCTTCTTGGTCTATGTACAAATTTCTCATGTGCACAATTAAGTGTTTCTGAATACTCATACTCTGTGATGTGGTCCATAGTTTATCATGATCCACACAGTCAAAAGTCTTTGCATAATAAATAAAGCATAGGTAAGTATCTTTCTGGCATTCTCTGCTTTCAGTCAAGACCTATCTGATGCTGGCAGTGATATTCCTAGTTCCATGTCCTCATCTGAATCTGGTTTGAACTTCTGGCACTTCCCTGTCAATGTACTATTGTAGCCATTTAAAAATTGTCTTTAGCAAAATTTTACTTGCATGTGATATTAATAATATTGTCTAATAATTTTGGCATTCTGTTGGGTCACCTCTCTTTAGAATGGGCACAAATATGGATCTCTTCCAATCAGCTGGCAAGGTAGCTGTCTTCCAAATTTCTTGGCATAAATGAGTGAGTGATTCCAGTGCTGCATCAGTTTGTCAAAAGATTTCAATTTGTATTCCATCAGTTCCAGGAGACTTGTTCTTTGCCAATGTCTTCAGTGCAGCTTTGACTTCTTCCTTCAATACCATTGGTTCTTGGTCATATACATATACAAACACATACGCACACACATATATATATTGAGTCCTGGTATGGTGCTGTAAGATAAGTACTGGACCGCAAGGTCAATGGTTCAAACTCACCAACTGCTCCTTGGAACTGACTCGATGGTATTTAACAACAACAGCAACAACAACTCATATTGACCCAGTAGAGGTTTTCTGAGGAGTGGTCAGTAAGTTTGAACTGCCAATCTTGCAGTTAGCAGTTCAGAGCTTATCCTATGGCTCACTCAGGGCTCCCTCTATACATATATCTATATAGGAGTCCCGGTGTGGTGCTATGGGATGAATCCCTGGACCACAAGGTCGATTTGAATCACAAGGTTGGTAGTTCAAACTCACCAGCTGCTCCTTGGAAACCCAATACAGAGTCACTATGAGTCAGAATTGATTCAGCGACACATAACAACAACAACATCTCTCTCTCTCTCTCCATCAGCATGAGCTGTTGTCAAGTAGACTTCAACTCATGGTAACCTCATGTAGCTAAAGTAGAACTATGTTCCATAGAGGTTTTTTTTTTTTAATTTAAGGTTTTTATTGTGGATTGAGTGAAAGTTTACAGGGCACATCATCAGTTTCACATTCAACCATTCATATAACTTGTTTCATTACATTGATTATAATCCCCTCTGTATACCATCACTTAAAAGTATTTCTCTTTATCCACTTTAGCTTTTTTTTTAAAAACCCACAAACAAAAAAACCCACTCAGGCATATATAATAATTTACATCTTCAAAGGGCACATTCTTCAAGTCTGCTCCTGGCCACCAGTTCTTAGTCCTTCTCTTCTTAGTTGATGCATCTAGATCCTCAGCCGCTCCCCTTCTCCATGACCCCATCTCTGCCTCCATCTCTGGAGCTGCTGCTTCTCTGGATAAGGTCCCGCATTCTATTTGTGCGTTCCTCTCTTGATGGTCCTAGGGTCCTCTGTTTCTGGACTGTAAGATTAACCACTC
>NW_006408737.1:3368750-3386937 GCF_000296735.1 Chrysochloris asiatica
GTGAGCCTTCCAACCTTCTAAGTATTCCTTTATATGTGGTTCAGAGTTCTGGGACCATCCCCTGAACCTGCTTGGTCGGGTATTCTGTGTTGTTGTTGGCGGAGCTCTCTGCTATACGTCCACCTGATCCGCCATCTTGTTTGTTCCCTGTTCCATAGAGTTTTGTTTTGTTTTTGTTCCATAGAGTTTTTAATGGTTAATTTTCTTGTAAGTACATCACCAGGACTTTCTTCTGAGGTGCTGCTGGGTGTATTTGAACCTCCAATAATTTTGTTAGCAGATAAGCATGTTAAGTGCTTGCCTCATCCAGGGAATTCTCTCTCTGAACATATATATGTAGAAGGGCGGTCTTTCAAAAGTTCATGGGAAATGGAATTAAAAGATAATGAAATTGTCCCATGAACTCTTTGAAGCCCCCTTGTCCAGGTTTCCCCTGCTATCTGAAAGTAGAGTGTTACTATGAAACTTTTTGTAAACCAAAATGATATAAAGAAGCAATTACTATTAATTTATACGGTAGAAAGTTTTGAGTGTTCCCAGATCCCCAAAATCAGCCCACCAAATCAGACCAAATAAGACATAAATCCCAACATAGCACTAACTTATAGTAAAAGCAGGCATGATCTTATAAATACAAAGCCTATATAAAAGAGTTATTGTATTTGTTAAGTGTCATCGAGTCAATTGTGACTCATAGCGAATCTGTATCGGGTTTCCAAACAGTGACTGGTGGGTTTGAACCATCGGCCTGTGGATCTCAGTCCAGGGTCTATCCTACAGTGTCACACCAGAATTCCATATAAAGGAGAAATAATGTACATACAGTGTTGTATCCTGTACAGGGAAGTAGCTTGGTGATGCCATTATCACTGCTTGGGGGTATGTGCTGTTTCTTTAATGGCTCACTGCAAAATAAATGCTGAATGCTAGTTTTGCTTTTCTTCTTCTGTCACAAAAGTGAAAATCCTCTTCAGATTTATTTCAGTTAGTAAAAACAGGTCTTTATAGAAGTGAAGTGGGTTAAAGTGAGGTTTTGAAAAGCAGGAGATACCTGGGGTTGGCGAGGCATGGATGGCAGGAGACCCATTTTCAATGCTGGACCAATGTGTCTCCTGTATAACCACTACCCATCTGTCTGTCAGTGGGCGTGTGATGCTCTTATGATACTGAGAAGGCTTCAGCAGAGTTTCCAGACTAAGGTGGACTAGGAAGACAGATCTGGAAATCTGCTTCCAAAAATCAGTCAATGTTCAATTGTAAGTAACTGTTAGAGGATTAATTATGATTATCACAGCTATAATTGAAGAAGAATTATAACTAAAAGGGAGGAATGGTTGATCTTTAATTTCAGAAACAGATGATTCTAGGATCATAAAGAAGGAAGAGCATGAATGGAGTGTGAGATCCTACCTAGAAAAGCACAAAACAGAGATGGTAGCAGAGGCATGGAGAGAGACAGAGCAGCAGGCTTTAGGCCCATGGACTGAGCAAGGCTGTGTGTCTGTGGACAGGAAGCTGGCTTGCAAAATATGCCCTTTGGGATATTTAAATGAATATATATGTACATCAGATGTTTTTGCTTTTTTCTTTGTGAAATATAAGATGTAAAAGGAAAGCCACAGGGAAGAAGCAGGATAACTGTTGTTGCATGGAGATGAAGCAAAACGTGTGATTGGTTGAAAGTAAAGCTGATTATCTTGTCTGTTAATCTTCAATCAATTCACAATAAAAAGTTAAATACAAAACAAAACAAAAACAAAATCAATCAGTGAAAACCCTATGGATCACAAGGGTCTGATTTACAACTGAACATGAAAATGGCATAAAACAGACCAGTGTTTCATTCCACTGTACACAGGGATGCAAAGAGTTTGCGGCAACCTCAACAGTAGCTAACAACAATATATAACTAAAATAAATAGGATTGGTTCAGGACTTTCAAGTGGTAGTTTTGTCATCTTTACAACTTCCTGGGTCATAAAGGACTTTCAGATTTGTTGAGGAGGGATGTCTGACTAGGTGGATCCACCAACATTATAGTCATCATCCCAGGACTAAGAGGAAACCCCAGAGAAGTGGCCCTTGTTCCTTCTGTCTAGGCTACATGTTAGCTCTGCAGCCCAGCACTGAAAGCTAGCAGGGCAGAAACGGCCCTGTGTTCCTGATGTTCTGGTGGAACTATCTAGACTCTTTTTGCTCCTGACCCTGACCTGGCTCTCAGAGAAAAGCCCCTTCAATGACAAGTTTGGCAATGTTGGTTTCTTCTGAAAGGTGAGAGTTCTTGGAACTAGGTGTGGAGAGTTGGGAGGGGAGCAATGGGGCCTGCTTTTGCTCCCTGAGAAAGGAAAGTCCTTTAGTGCAACAGAACTTGCCTAAGAGGTGAGAAAATGAGGGATATCTGGTTTTAAGGTTTCACCAGCTACTCTTAGAAAACCCTAAACAGGGTCACTATGAGTTGAACTGACTCGATGACACTTAACAACAACTTTTCTCCAAGGTTCTGATGAGGCATTTAAGAGTGTTTTTTGTTTGTTTGTTTGGAAAGGAGTCCTGGTGGTACTGTGTGTGGTTGAGCACTCAGCTGCTAACCGAAAGGTTAACACTTTGAACCTACCAACTGCTGTGTGGGAGAAAGATGAGGCAGTCTGCTTCCGTATAGATTTACAGCTTCAGAACCCCTATGGAACGGTTCTATAAAGTCACTATAAGTCAGGATCAACTTGAAGGCAGTGGGTTCTGCCTAGACCAATTTTCTGCTTCCTGACTAGGATCTACCTTTGATCATGCCACACCTTGCACAGGTTTAAAAGTGGTTCCTGTTGCATCCCATGGTGAGTACAAAAAACCCTACCCATTTTCCTTCCTTCTTCCCTTACCTCAACTCTGTATACTGTTGTCTCTTCCTCAGTTATAATTCCCTAGAAAGGCAGACACCATATTTCATGAATTTTGGGAACTTCTAGATTTTTCTTTCCCTCAGTCTCTCCATGTGCCTTGCATATAATAGAGGATCCCAGCAGTTGTTTGTCAAAGCAAACAAGCAAGCAAATCTGTCCCTGGAAGTTTCTCCTGGCAGTACTATCTTCTCTTTGCCTTATTCTAATGTTACACTGTAAGCCAAGGATTCTTAAATTGCAGTTTATCTTACAATGTGGTCTCCAGGTTCTTATGACTTTTCTCTCTTGGAAATCTCCCAAATAAATCACAGCCAGCCATATCATTGCTACATCTCACCCCAGAATAGCCAGCATGAGGGCGGGGTTAGAAGGGCCTTGGGAGAGCATCCAGGAAGCCCTGATGTTATGCACGAGAAAATAATGCCCCTGAGAGGAGATGGGACTTGCCTAAGGTCATGGTTCTGAGTTGGGGCCAGAAGTCAGCTTTTATGAAACAGGGCCTACAGTGTTCTGAATGTTGGACTGGTGGCTTCCGCCTCCATGCTTCCTGGGGTTTATAAAAGGGCCTTTCTCTGGCCCTCACCTTTCAGGCCATTACATTTAGGGAGGCAGTTTGATAGCTCAGCCAGGCGACAAAGGTCAGGCCCAGGTCAGGAGGAATGCTCAAGGTCCAAGGTTACTAGAGACAGTAGCCAACTGTCCTCTTGATATTCCCCCTATGCAATAACTTTTACTGGCTCATCTTGTCATTGGTAATGAACAAATAGTGTTTTTCTGGAATTCACCTTGAACATGAACTTGATGAAGTGTTGTTCATGGCCATTGGAACTCCCGCCCAACCCATCTAACTGTCTTCTGGCAAAAGGACCATGTTGTTTTTGTGGACTTGTGGTAATGTTTTTCTAGTCAGCAGAAGCTGATCCCTGTCTAAGTCTTGACCAAGGCTGTCAGCGGCATGCCATGTCGAGTTCTGGAGGGGAAGTGGGTAATAAGGCTGCTTGACAAAGCTCTTTTCTGGACGGTGCTCATTTGATCCTCAGTGAAGTCCTGGGTGGCAGGCAGGGAAGTAGTTATTAATCCCAAGTTTCTTGAAGAAGAAACTATATAGTCCAGAGAGGGTGAGTGAGTTACCCAAGGCCACACAGCTAATGTGTAATCAGGAAAACAGTAGGTAAGTTGCCGAGGTTCTAGTTCCAGCTCTGCTACTTACTGTGAAGGCCTTTTGAGTCTAGGCTTTGCTGCTTGCTAGATTTGGGACCTTAAGCAAGTTATTTAACCATTCTATACCTCAGTTTTCTCACATTTTAAAATTAAGAATACAGTATATCTCTCGTTGGAATGTTGGGAAGTTAAACAAAGCAATATATGTTAAGTTCTTACCCCTGTGCCTGGCGGGGATTAAGTACTCAGTAATGTTAGAAATTATTATTATTATCAAGTCTGATTTAGGTATAAAATATGTGTTCCCTAAGCTCAGATGGGGATCGCACTTGGGCAACTCTAGGAAACTGAATTTCAAAAGTCGTAGTGTTGCAAAGCCTTAGAGATACCCAGTTTGTCCATTCATTCAATTTTACTATTAAAAAAATCTGACATTTTGAGGTCATCATACATAATCACTATCAGCATGCATAGTGATTAGGCACACAAGGTCAACAGTTCATGTAAATGGTTGAAATTATTATTGGCCAAGTAAAATTTTAGATTTCTCCTTTTCTGTTATTCTTGGTATCTGTGATAGACATCCATATCATCACATTTTTCTGTTACACACACCATTTAATTCGAATTGCATGCACTGATAATGACTCACATTAAGAAACAAAAATAGAAAAAAAACCAAAACAACCCCAGTATTACTCATAATATTCGGGAAGTAGGGGAGGTGAGGTGAGAGGAAGCTGAAAGTGCTGATTTCCTTATTTTTCATAGCAGTTAGTCAATGGCTACTACTTAAAATTGAAGCATGTAACAACAAAAAGAGACATCAGTCTTTCAATGGTCTTCATAATATACAAAGGAAGGTTAAAAAAAAAATTGCTATAAACCAAAGTATAAAAATGTAAAGCTACTGTTTCTATATATATCCTCCATCATCTAGATCTGTACACTTCTAAAGACAGTGTTTCCAGCTGCTTTCTAACCCTTTCCCGAAAGGAGTCCTGGTGTGGCGCTGTAGGATAAAGCACTAGACCAAAAAGTCTGTTTGAATCACAAGGTCAGTGGTTCAAACTCACCAGCTGCTCCTTGGAAACTCAATGCTGGGTAGCTATGGGTCAGAATCGCTTCAATGTCACTTATCAACAGCCCTTCCCCGAAGAATTCTCTGTGTTTCAATTTACACCATGTCAAATGGGTAGTTTAGGCAACCTCAAAGGATTCAAATGATGTTTCTTTTCAATATTTTTTTGAGCTTTGGAACAAAAAGAAGACTGAAGGGGCAAGATCAGGGTTGTAGGGTGGATAGGGTAAGGTTTCCTAATGAAATTCTTGCAGAACAACCCTTGCTATCATCAAAGAATGAGCTGTTGCATTGGTTGTGATGTTAAAAATTCCTTGGTGCAAATTTCCTGACCTTTTTCTTACCAACGTAGTTTTCAATTTTCTTAAAACTTCCTAAGTCTCCGCGATCATTCTGTGTTCTTCAAGAAAATATATCAAGAATCCCAAAGAATAGTCACTATAACTTTATGCACTGACCTCTCTGCCTTAAATTTCACTGGACCAGCAGATTCCTTCAGAAGCCACTGCTTTGATTGGACCCTTTTCTGATGGTACTTTAAATGAGACTAAGGAGTTCTGGTGTGGCACTGTAGGACAAACACTGGACTGCTAACCACAAGGACTGCAGTTCAAACTCACTTCTCAGAAAGCTTATACAGGGTCGCTATGAATTGGAATCAAGTCGATGTCACTTAACAACAACTTGCATGTATAGAGATTGAGATATCTGCAATGACATTCACTTATGCTAACTATATTTATTTTAGAGTGGTGAGGTTTTAAAATTTCCAAGGTTTTAAAATCTCTCCTTGATGTTTGTCTACATTGTTTGAATTCTTTATAAAATGCATGCATTATTAAAAGCATTATTCTTTAAAAAGAGAGGAAAACAATGATCCTGGATTTTCCCCAATAGATGGACTTTCCTTGCTTTGTTTTTGTTTTTTTCCCATTTTCCCTCACTCCATAGACTCCAAGGCTTCCAGGATCACCCAATACCCATTGTGCTCTCATCTCAGGCTTGTACTTTCAGAGCATACATTGAGGTCCTTAGAGCTGGAGACCTTGAATGGCAGAACCTGAGTGGGGCTGCAAATGGCCTGGCATGAAAGTCTATAATTGAAGGCAACAGTGAAGGTAGCCCAGAGGACAGGGGGGATAGGGCTCTCATCTTTGGCCTTTCTTGTTCTTGTGCATGAAGAGACCAAGCCTACAGGGGAAAAGTGACTAATTCACAGTCAACTACAAGCATCTCCCCTCAAATGCAACCAGTCTTTTTCTCCAAGTCCTATGAATAAGGAGAGGTCATAGACCCTCATTACTGGTGTGGAAAAAGGAGAAGGAAGGGAAAAAATGTCAGGGCATGGGAGAGGGATTAGGGCCATAGTCTCTCTCTTCAGCAGCTACTTCTCAGTTTTCCTGTTAGGATATCCAGAGTTGGCATCTGAAGACAAGTTAACATCCATATATAGAATGTTCAGAATCAGAAAAAAAGGAGTTCTGGGCAGTAATTGTGTATGGATTGGAGTGAAGTAGAGAAGATTCAAGAGTCTGTCAGTCAATTCTTGTCTTCCCTGTTCCAGCTGGCCTAAGTTTCTCTAAATTATCAAAGTGTTTACATTTGTTTGAGGTTTAGTTGGGAGGGAATGCTCACCATTCTTGAGGACAGCCCTTGTCCAATGCCAGAAAATTGTCAGCACCTCTCTGGTGGACAGCTCCACACTAACCATCAGAATTGTCTCCCCATTGCAATGGGGCCATTAAACCAGTGGTGTTCTGTGAATGAACGATGACTTGTCTTTTCTCTGAATATTTCTATTCCCTCTCTCTTTATTTATTTTTTTAAAGGCACTTTGTTGTAAGGGAATTTCAATTCAGGTTTATTCTTTAAGATATATGAGTACAAAACAATGCATAAAAGGAATATCTAATTGGTCTGAATAAAGACTCCTTTATATAATAGTTTGAGTGATTGAGTTAGAAACCTCTTGGTGATGGATATGTCATAACTCAGGAATCTGCTAACTGGTGGCTGGATTTTCAGAACCAAACCAACAGCAAGAACACATCATCTTACAAATATTGCTTTGGTCTATTTCCCAATGTTAATGCAATATGGGAGAGGTTACTTGGACACTGGAATCTTAAAATTTCAAGGATAGTTTAATAGTTTAAGACTAGAGTTGAGAACACTGGAAATCTACACTATTCCAGAAAATACAAGATTTTTATCATTATGCCCATAACCAGTAATCTGAATGACTCAGAAGAGACAAGTCTAATAAGAAATGGGAGATTATGAATATTCTGGAAACTAAAGCCCTTGAGGTACACAGAAACTTTCCTGCTAAGAGTGAGCAGGGAGGTTTGGAAAAGTGTGACGTTATCTATGAATTTCTTTAATAGAAATAGAATACATGAGAAAAGTCACATGTTGGCATGAGAGGCAAGCTGGCTTCCATTAAATTCAATATAAAGCAGTTTTTAGCTGGGAAAGCACCTTGGTCCATTGTCTGGTTCTCCGACTGGCTCAGAAACACAGTTTTGTCTACAAAGAGTGATTGCATCTTGCTCAGAACAGGGTTTCACTGTTCAAGTTCACAAGCGGTTAATATGTAATTTACACATAGAAAGTTTTTTCACTGGTAATGCACAAACTGCCTGGGACCTGTACATTTTTTTCCTTTAGTCAGTATCCCCTCTTCCTATAGAAAAACCATCCAGGAAACCAGGTCATAATCAGGAGGTTGCTTGGTGAGTTTGGAATTAGGATTAAGCTAGTTAGTTTTATGACAGTGGTGCCCAATCATATCAGGTTTTAATCAGTCACCTCCCCCATATCTTTAATCAGGTAAGATCTGACAACTGAAGCTGAATGTGGTCAGGGAACTCCCCCTAACTCTTTGTTTTAGTTCCTCCAAAAATAGATCCTGAAACAGGGATTTGAGTGCAAATAGTTTATTTCAGAGGCGGTCCCAGGAAACACTGGGAAAGTGAAAAAGGGAAAGGAAAGAACCAATACAAAGTGTGTTATCAACAAGTTGCCTTAATGAACAACTAGAGCTTAGACTCAATGGGGACTCCAGGAGACTACATAATATGCATCTTAGTGTTATCCTGCCCTAGAGGCAAGTGAGCTGGAGTATTTATCCAACAACTCTAGTAAGTCACTGGTTGGGGGATGCTCCCGGTTAGGTGGTACGGTGGATGGTTAATTTGTCAACATATCCTGCCTGCTGCATATGTGGGCAAAATAAACTTTGGTGGTCACAAAAAGCCTTCAGGTAAAGAGACTCAGGCGCTGGCATAAGTCTGGCCATTGGGCACAGGAATAGACAATGCTGAAGGAATATAAGTGGGGGGCACTGGTAATATATACTATACCCTCTAACCGTTTCCTTATTGTGGTCATTCATGAATCAGACATTGCTTCTATTTCCTTTCATGTGCACCCTTTTGGTACATGCATCACTGTTGTACATGCATCACTGACCTTTAGGATACATACATCCTTAATGATAGCTCCATTCTTTTTCCAAATAAGCTTTGTTAGAGTAATCACTTTGTTTTTGCTCTTCCTACTCCTGTGACCCCATGAATTGTCTATCTAGTTTTATTTATAATGTGGGGATTTTATTTCTGAGTGTAATTCTGAGAATTTTGGGAGTGCCTTGTTGATAACCACATGAACTGTTTAAGGAAGTGGAAAGGGGAGAGAAATAGAACAGTTACTAGAAAAGGAAGGAACATTTAGAAACAGTATTTGATCTGTTCTGAAAATTTTATGAAACTTGATAGCTGATCTTGAGTTCATCTGCAAGACAAAATGAACAAGCCAAGCCAAGAACATTTTGAAAAAGAACAATGGTGAAGAATTTGCCCTATCAGATACCAAAATATGCTATAAAACTACAATGATTAACGCACTGTGGGATTGGCATAGGAATAGACAAAAATCTAATGGGACAGAATAATGAGTCCAGAAACAGACTCAACTGTATTTGGAAACTGAGTATCTGATGAATGTTGTTTTTAAGTACCATTGAGTTGGTTTCGACTCATAGCGACCTTGTATACAGTTTCCAAGGAGTAGCTGGTGAGTTTGAACCATGGAATTTGCTGTTCAAACCAATCTTGCTGTCCAGTGCTTATCCTACAGTACCACACCAGAACTTCATGTGATGAACATTGTATGTTATTTTGACTAGGGCAGGAGAGTAAGTGTGAATGGATTCCTAGGTAGTGCATTCAGTTAATGCTGCTGATGGTTAATTGGCTACTAATTGGAAGGTTGGCAGTATAAGTCCACCTAGCAGTGCCTTGGAGGAAAGTCCTGGTGATTTACTTTAAAGAATGAACTGTTGAAAACTGGAGTGCAGTTCTACTTTGACACCCATGGGATTGTCATGAATTAGAATCAACTTTATGACAACTGGCAATAGAGGTTGTGATAAATTAACTAGTGTTACTAGATAGTCTTTTGGTAAGAAATTAAGTTAGATTCTTATTTTATTACATGCACAAAATTAAATTTCAAATGTATTATAGAATTAATACCACACAACAAAACAAAGGCATTTTTAGAAAAGAAAGAATGTTTTTATAATACTGGGGTGAGGAAAACTATTTTAAACAAATCACAAAATTTAGAAGACTTACTAATAAAGAGGTGGCAGATTTTACTACATAACATTGAAAGTTGTCTGTGCACATAGACACCATTATTATTGTTAAGTGCTGTTGAGTTGGTTACAACTCATAGCAACCCTGCATAGGGTTTCTGAGGAGTGGCTAGTGAGTTTGAAATGCTGACCTTGCAGTTCAAACAATCTTTTGGTCCAGTGCTTTTCCTAAAGTGCCACACCAGGACTCCATAGTGCAGTTATAAAGTACAAAAAAACTACGAATTTCGGCGTACCTCTCTATAGTCTGTCTTCCTCTTTCTTAGTCTCTGTTTGCTTATCTCCAATCTTGATTCCCTCTTTCTGAATCTCTGATTTTCCCTCTTTGGTTTCCTCCTCGTGTCATCTCTGTACTGCCCACTTTGGATTTCTGTCCTTGTCTGTCTGTCTCATAGTCTATTTCCTTGAAAGAAGTAGGCAACAAGCAGGCAAACAGTGGACTGAGTAGGCAGTAAGCAGGGAGAGAGAGGGGAAGTAGAGTTAGGGGAAAGAGTTTATCTATTGCTATCTAAAATAGAATATCAAGATTTAGAAATTATACATAGCAATGTTGTTGCTGTTGAGTGCCATCGAGTCACTGCTAACTTATAACAACCCTGTATAGGGTTTCTGAGGAGAGGCTGGTGAGTTTGAACCACCAACCTTGTCATCCAGTGCATTATCCTACAGCACCACACCAGGACTCCATATATAGCAATATTAATTTATAAAAAGGGAAAAACTGCTATTAGAAAATTGGATAAAGGATAAAACCAGGCAATTCTCATACTTTAAAATGAAAAAAATAGGTGCTCTGGTTGTCACCAAGTTTCCTTCCTTTGGAGCTGGGAACTCATTCCACAGGTGCTGGGAGTCAGCACTCCAAGACTTTCACTGAGTATCTTGTCAGCAATGGTCCACAGTGAAAAGAGTCATAAACTCATGGCCCCATCCTTGGGAATAGCCCACATCCACTGATGGACTGTACCATTAGAGGTGTATAAAAACCTGGTCCTCTTGTCTCAAGGAATAATAACTCTGGGAGGGGGGGTGGATTATTCCAGCTCTGGAGCTCCCACGGGAAGCTGAGGCCTCTGTTATGAGTTTATTGCGGGCTAATCCCATTTTCTTCACGTCTTGATCAGGTCTTGATCTGGAGAGCACTCCTTAATACATGTGCTGCACATAAATCTTTGTCTTATACTGTGTTTCCTAGGGGAACTGACATAAGACAGTGACCAGTAGACATATGAAAAAGATGCATCATTTCATTGGTACTCAGGATGTTTAAATGAAAACTAGCCACTTTGTTGTTGTTTTTTTTTTTGCTCATAACATTGGTAACTATTTTAAAGGTAATATTAAACAGACTTGCTGAAAGACTGAAATTCTCATACATTATTTATGGGAGGGCAAATGAGTACGGACTTTTTGAAGGACACCTTGAAATATCTACCAACATTAATGGATCCCTGGGTTGTAAAAATGGTCAAGTGCTTGATCACTAGCCGAGAGGTTTGTGGTTCAAATCCACTCAGAGGTGCCTCAGAAGACAGGACTGGCCAACTGCTTCTGAAAGGACACAGCCTTGAAAACCTTATGGAACAGTTCTAATCTGTACATGTGGGGCTTCCATTAGTAGGAATTGAATCAACAGCAACAAGCAACTTCTACAATATCCAGCACTTCCCTATTAGGACTACAATACACTTCATTGTATAAAGGTAAATGGTTAAGTTAGTTTGTCATACAATGGTGACTTGCATGTTGCTGTGAATCTGGAAGTTATGCTGCTAGTATTTGAAATACCAGCAGGGTTACTTATGGTAGAGAGGTTTCAGCAGAGTGTCCAGATTAAGATTCGCGGAAGCAGTAGTCAAGACATCAGACGACGTATTGCATTGGACAAATCTGCTGCACAGGAACTTTTTAAAGTGTTGAAGAGCAGAGATGTCAGCTTGAGGACTAAGGTGTGCTTGACCCAAGCCATGGTATTTTCAATAACCTCATATAGATGTGAAAGCTGGACAGTGAATAGGAAGATTATAGAAGAATTGGTACCTTTGAGTTGTGGTGTTGGAGGAGAATACTAAAAGTGCTATGGGCTGCCAAAAAACCAATAGATCTGTTTTGGAAGAAGTGCAGCCAGAGTGCTCCTTGGAGGCCAGGATGGCTAAACTTCGTCTCTCATACTTTGGACATATTGTCAAGAGGGAACAGTTGCTGGAGAAGGATGTCATGCTGGGTAAGATGGAGGGTCAGAGAAAAAGAGGAAGACCCCCAACGAGATGGATCAGCCAGGTGACATAATTGATGGTGTCAAGTGTAGTGAGGATGGCCCAGGATCGGACATTGTTTCGTTCTGCTGTGCATGGGGTCACTATGAGTCGGTTCTGACTCGATGGCACCTGACAACAACAACAACAACAGGAAGAGGGAGAAACAGACTACTTCTGAATGTTTAGCCACTGAAAACCTTATGAACAGCGCAGTGGAACATTGTTAGACAGTATCAGAAGATGAAACCATGATAAATAGTACCGGAAGATAGTGCCAGAAGATGAACCCCTCAGGTTGGGGGGCACTAAAAATACAACTGGGGAAAAGCTGCCTCTTCAAAGTAGAGTTCACTATGATAACTCAAATGAAGTAAAACTTTCAGGACCTTCATTTAATGATGGAATACAATTAACAATGAAGGCAACCAGCTGCAAACACCAATTAATAATCAAAATATGTAACATACAGGAACAAACAAGATGGCAGATCGGGTGGAAGTGCAGTAAAGGAGCTCCGCCAACAACAACACAGAATACCCGACCAAGCAGGCTCAGGAGACGGTCCCAGAACTCTGAACCACATATAAAGGGATGTTTAGAAGGTTGGAAGGCTTACAGCTGGGGGAATTTGTGGCAGAAGCAATAAATCCATTGCTTTCTAATGCGAGACGATCAGCTGCTCGAGGAGCTGCCATCTTGGGCGAAACCAAGCGGGGGGAAGGATCGGAGCAGCCACAGATGCCTGGCAGAACCACAGAGATAAAGGTGCGAACACTCTTCTCTTTTGGTAGTTGTTCATTGTCTGTGCACCTCCGTTTGGGTGACAATAGAGGTGCCTGAGCTAGTGGGCATCCCAGCCCTACCCCCGGAGGGTTCTACTATGCATGTACACAGATCTCCTTGAAATTTAAAGAGACAGTTTCCAATTAAAACCAAATGGCCACAGCTGGCCCTGAACTGTTTACCATAACTATGCAAATTTAGACTGAAGCTGAAGAAAAAGTAAAACAAGTCCAGAAGAGCCAAAATATGACCTTGAACATATTCCATCTGAATTTAGAGACCATCTCGAGAACAAATTTAATGTATTAGACACTAATGACCTATGACCAGAAAAACTGTGGGATGACATCAAGACTATCATATAGGATGAAAGTAAAAGATCATTAAAAAGACAAGAAAGAAAGAAAAGACCAAAATGGATGTCAGAAGACTTCTAAAACTTACTCTCCAGCATAAAGATGCTAAAAAGAATGGGGAAAATGAGGAAGTAAAAGAGGTGAACAGAAAATTTCAAAAGGCAGTTTGAAAAGACAAAGTCGAGTATTATAATGAAATATGCAAAGACCTGTAGTTAGAAAACCAACAGGGAAGAACATGCTCAGCATTTCTTCTAAACTGGGAAAGTTGGAAAAATTGAAGAAGAAATTCAAGACTTGGTATTGAAGGAGTCTATGGGTAAAATTCCTCCAATACTGCATACCAAGTCTTGAATTTCTTCTTCAATTTTTCCAGCTTTTCCAATGTGGAAGAAATGCCGAGCATGTTCTTCCCTGTTTCTAACTCCAGGTCTTTGCATATTTCTTCATAATACTTAACTTTATCTTTTCAAACTGCCCTTTGAAATTTTAGAGACACTGAAACTTGCTCTCCAGCATGGAGATGCTAAAGCAAATGGAAGAAATGAGGAGGTCCAAGAGCTGAACAGAAATTTTCAAAGATCAGCTCGAGAAGATAAAGCCAAATCTTACAACAAAATGTGCAAAGATCTGGAATCAGAAAACCAAAAAGCAAGATTACACTTAGCATTTCTCAACCTGGGGGAACTGAAGACAAAATTCAAGCCTCGACTTTCGTTATTGAAAGATTCTCTGGACAAATTATTGAATGATGCAGAAAGCATCAAGAGAAGATGGAAGGAATACACAGAGTTACTTTACCAAAAGGAAATGGTTAATGTTCAACCGTTTCAAGAGGTAGCATATGGTCAAGAGCTAATGATACTGAAGGAGGAAGTCCAAGGTGCATTGAAGGAATTGGAAAAGAACAAGGCACCAGTAATTGATGGAATAAAAATGGGAATCTTTCAAGAAAGGGAGGAGGCAAAGGAGGCACTCACTCACCTCTGCAAAGAAATTTGGAAGACAAACTATCTGGCCGACTGATTGAAAGAGATCCGTATTTGTGCCCATTCCAAAGAGAGGTGACCCAACAGAATGCGGAACTCATTGGACAATCTCTTTGATATCTCATGCGAGTAAAGTTTTGCTAAATGTAATACAGAAATGGCTGCAAGCATACATTGACAGAAAACTTTCAGAGGTTCATGCCGGATTTATAAGAGGCCGTGAAACAAGGGATATCATTGCTGATGTCCGATGGATCTTGGCTGAAAGCAGAAAATATCAGAAAGATATTTACCTATGCTTTATAGACTACGCAAAGGTTTCGATTGTGTGGATCATGACAAGCTATGGACAACATTGCGAAGTATGAGTATTCCGGAACACTTAATTGCGCTCATGAGAAATTGGTACCTGGACCAAGAAGCAGTTATTTGAACAGAACACCGGAACACTGAATGTATTAAAATTAAAAAAGGTGTACAACAAGGTTGTATTCTTTCACCATACTTATTCAAACTGTATGCTGAGCAAATAATACGAGAAGCTGGGTTATATGAAGAAAAATGTGGCATCAGGATTGAAGGAAGACTCATTAACAACCTGTAATATGCAGATGATACAACCTTGCTTGCTGAAAGTGAAGAGGACTTAGAACATTTACTGATGAAGATCAAAGGGCACAGCCTTCAGTATGGATTACATCTCAATATAAAGAAAACTAAAATCCTCACCACTGGACCAACAAACAACATTCTTATCAATGGAGAAAAGATTGAAGTTGTCAAGGACTTCATTCTTCTTGGATCAACTATCAACACTCAGTGAAGCAGCAGCCAAGAAATCAAATGACGTATTGCATTAGGCAAATATGCTGCACAATACCTTTTCAAAGTGTTAAAGAAAAAAGATGTCAGCTTGAGGACTAAGGTGCACCTGACCCAAGCCATGGTATTTTCAATAACCTCATATGCATGTGAAAGCTGGACAGTGAATAAGAAAGACTGTAGAAGAATTGATGCTTTTGAGTTATAGTGTTGGAGGAGAATATTGAAAGTGCCATGGGCAGCCAAAAGAACCAACAGATCTATGTTGGAATAATTGCAGCCAGAGTGCTCCTTAGAGGCCAACATGGCCAAACTTCATCTCTCATACTTCAGACATATTGTCAGGAGGGACCAGTTGCTGGAGAAGGATATCATGTTTGGTAAGGTGGAGGGTCAGAGAAAAAGAGGAAGACCCCCAATGAGATGGATTGGCCAAGTGGCAGCATCGATGGATTCATGTGTAGCAACAGTAGTGAGGTTGGCCCAGGATCAGGCAGTGTTTTATTCTGCTGTGCTGCACAAGGTTGCTATGGGTCGGTACCGACTCAATGGCACCTAACAACACGGGCAAAATATTGAACAATGCAGAAAGCATCAAAAGAAGTTGGAAGGTATACAGAATGACGGTACCAAAAAGAAATGGTCAATGTTTAACCATTTCAAAAGGTATTATGATCAAGAACCAATGATATTGAAGGAAGAAGTCTAAGCTGCTTTGAAGGCGCTGGTGGAAAACAAGTCTCCAGGAATTGATGGAATACAAATTGAAATCTTTCAACAAACTGATGAAGCACTGGAGACGCTTACTTATCTATGCCAAGAAATTTGGAAGTCTGCTACTTTGTCGACCGATTGGATGAGATCCATATTTGTGCCCATTCCAGAGAGAGGCTACTATCAAACAATATCATTAATATCACATGCAAGTAAAAATTTTCTGAAGATAATACAAAAACATCTGTGACAGTACATTGACAGGAAGCTGCCAAAAGTTCAAGCCAGATTCAGAGGAGGACATGAAACTAGGGAAATCATTGCTGACATTAGGTTGATATTGGCTGCAAGCATAGAATGCCAGAAAGATGATTACTTGTGCTTTATTGACTATGCAAAGACTTTCAACTGTGTGGATCATGACAAACTATGGATAACATTGCAAAGAATGGGTATTCCAGAACACTTAATTGTGCTCATTAAAAGTCTGTCCATAGACCAAGAGGCAGTTGTTCAAACACAACAAGGGGATACTGAATAGTTTAAAATTGGAAAAAAATGTGTGCCAGGATTGTATCATTTCACCATACTTACTCATTTATAGGAGTCTTGGTAGCGTAATAGAGTCCCTCCATGGGAGAAAAATGAGGATCTCTGCTCCTGTAGAGATTTACAGCCTTGGAAATCTTATACAGGGACACTATGAGTTGGAACCAACTCAGTGGCATGCAACCACCACCACTACACCATTTAATCTATATGATGAGCAAATAATCCAAGAAGCTTGGATTGGAGCGTATGAAGAGGACTGGAGGAAGACTCACTAACAAGCTGCAATATGCAGGCAATACAAGCTTGTTTGCTGAAAGCAAAGAGGATTTAAAATACTGATGAATATCAAGACTACAGATTTCGGTATGGGTAGCACCTCAATATAAAGAAAACAAAAATCCTCACAATTGGACCAATAAACGACATATGATAAATGGAGGAAAAGTTGAAGTTGTCAAAGACTATATTTGCTTGGATGCACAATCAGTGTTCTTAGGAGCAGCAGTCAAGAAATCAAAGGATGTATTGTGATAGGTAAATCTGCTGCACAAGACCTCTTTAAAGTGTTCAAGAGCAAGTTATAAGTTTGAGAAGTAAGATACGCCTAACCTAAGTAGTGGCATTTTCAGTAGCCTCATATGCATGTGAAAGACAGACAATGAATAAGAAAGACCACAGAAGATTTCATACATTTGAGCTATGATGTTGGAGAAGAATATTAAAAGTACCATGTACTTCCAGAGAAGAAACAAATCTATGTTGGAATAAGTACAGCCAGAATGCTCCTTAGAAGTCAGGATGGCAAGACTTTGTCTCTCATGCTTCAGACATATAATCAGGAGGGACCACTCCCTGGAAAAGGACATCATGCTTTGTAAAGTGGAGGCTCTGTAAAAAAGAGGAAGACCCCCAATGAGATGGATCCCCAACAGTGGGAACAGCAAAGAACTCATGTGGGACAACAATCGTGAGGATGGAGGATTGAGCAGTGTTTCATTCTGCAGGGCATAGGGTTGCTAAGAGTCAGAGTTGAGTCAACATCACCTAACAATAACAAGTTAAGATAGTCATTGCAACCCCATTTCTTTACAAGTGACAAAACGACACATTCATGCACATGTGTATATATATCCACTGTAATGGATTGAATTGGGTCCCCCCCACAATGTGTTGTAAAACCTAGCCTCGTTTCCAGTGATTATAATTCCGTTTGGGAATGGATTGCCTTTGATATGAGTGAGGCAAGATTAGTATAGGGTGTATCTTGAGTCAATCTCTTTTGAGCTATAAAAGAGATTAAACAAACAAACAGAAGCAGCAGAGATGGGAAGAGAGATGCCAAGTCACCTGAAGATCACCCAGGAGCAAAAGCTCAGAAGAGGCAAAGATCTTCCTCCAGAGTTGATAGAAAGAAAACTTTCCCGAGTGCCAGCACCCTGAATTCGGACTTCTAGCTTCCGAAACTGAGAAAATAAATTTCTGTTTGTTAAAGTCATCTATTTTCTGTTATAGTAGCACTAGATAACTAAGACACCCATTTATGAATTGCAAACATTTTCAAGATAAACCTGAATTCGTAATTGTAGTAACAGTTGGGGGGGAGTAGGATTTGTGTGAAGGTGTGAAGCAACTTTTTTACTTTATGTGTTCGTGTGTTGCTTAAAATTTCACAGCAACAATAACAGCAGCAAAATAAACTTGATATGCTAGTATCATCTTCATTATCAATTTGTAGCAGCCAATATTAAAGTATTACATTTGATGCCATCCAGGAATATTTTACAATGCACAGATCTAAAGGAATAGTTTATACATTTAAATATATAAATTTCAATAACCAAGAAGTAATGGACCTCAGAAGGTTGAGTATAGAAATACATTATGATCCAGCAATTCTTCTACTTGGTATTT
>NW_006408737.1:3400671-3413613 GCF_000296735.1 Chrysochloris asiatica
TTGGGTGGCCCGTGTGGGGCTCTAGCTTGTTATGTCACGTGGGCGGGGTCAGCGGGGTATGTGCATGCACTCCAAAGGTTAGGGCACGCTCTGGTGGGTGCTTGCAGTCTGGTCCCTGTCTGGGGAAGGCAGGGGTGTGGGGATTGAGGGTGTAATGGGGTGGGTGAGAGGCCACTTGGCTGTGCGGACACAGTCCTTGCCAGATGATGTCAGACAGTTGCCAGTTTTCCGCACCCCCCCCCCTTTTTTTTTCCCCCTCCTGTCTTTGTTGCCTGATTACTCTCTGCCCACTGCAAGCACTGAAATTACATGGTGGGGCAGATGACCCTCACTTTCTCTTCCCCTTGTCCCCAGTGGTTCCCAATGTTCAATAATTACTGAAAGTGCCACTTTCAGCGGGAATTGGTTCCAGCCCCGCCCCTCACACTGAAAGGCGTTGGGGCTGTGCTACACACAGCCAGCGGAGGGTACAAGTTTAAAAAGCTAGGAGTTCCTCAGTACAGTGATTTTTCCAAAAAAAGCTAGTTCAAGATTTTGATGTACTGAGACTTATGGTGGCTGTAATGTTGTGGGTTCGCCACAGGAAGGTTTGTTTTCATGAATTCCCCTCCCCCGATCCTGGAGCCTCACTCACCCAGGCTGTCTGGCTGTCTGGCAAGCCAGAAGTCCTTGGTTGTCTTTTGAATCTTGGTTTTCCTTGCATTATATTATAAAATAGACACTGGAGGAGGAGAGAAAGGAATAGTCAGAAACATCACCATAGAAAGCTTATGAGTCCATCTTCTACCTATAACTGATTGGAATACCTAAAATGGGGCTACAACATGCCCAGTGAAGGAGGCTTCCTGCAGAGCCTCTGCATTACTTAAGACTATAGGTGGAAGCCTGAACCACATCCAGGTCTTCAGAGATGTGAAATTTCCGCTTGAAAGGATGAGCAAACCAGCCTGGAGCGGCTAGAAGAACAGAAGATACTTCTTGAAAGACAGATCTACAGGAAAAATATAAAACAATAGAGGCAGACCGACTGTTACTACAAGAACAAGCAAGTTACTTGCCCAGGAGACATCAAGGCAAGTGGTCGGCTCCCCTCAATGCAAACCCCCTTCCAAGACTAAGACTCAGTGGGAATACATGCTCTGATTAGTGACCATGCTCGTCACCGATAAGGGGAAGTGAGGGAAAAACCAATGGAGCGGTGAGCTAAGTCCTACAATGTTCAATAGACTCCTGTGAACCCGGGTGGAGACCTGGTTGGCCAGCAGTGTGGCAAGACCTGGGGACTCTTGGGCCCAGAGTCAGTGACATAGCCACAGAGGACTAGAGTGGAGAGTGGAGCAACAAGCACAAGAACACCCACACTTGCAGATAATACCCACTTGACCTGGCTTCAATGACTGGATGATTAGAGCTCAACCAGAAGAAGAGAGAAGGGGGGGAAAAAAAAAAGAGTAATCTGATACAATTTGATGAACTTGACCTACACCTATGGATGCAGTAGCTCAAAAGAGGGATAAAATCCTTATAACAAGGATCATTCCCACCCCCTCCATACACAGAGTGGACAGGGATGGGCAACTTGGACACTGGCTACCCAGAATGAGGGGCCTACAAAGGTAAGACGTAACTGGTTTACAAGCTTTCAAGAGGGAACCTAGATGCAGAGGGTGTGGGGGAAGGTGGAATCTCCAATCTGTTTGGGTGGGGCTGATGAAATGAAATGCAGATAGGTCTCTTGTGATACAATACTGAATAATTGTTATCAGGACTGATTGTGAGGGATGGAAATGTAAAGGTAGACCTTTTATAGCAAGGAGGGGAGTGATTAACATTTCAGTCTAGGAGCGGAGGTCCCTGGGACCATCAATGGAGAAGAGTGGAGAGCGGGATCCTACCCAGAGAAGTAGTGATGCCAGAGATGGAGGCAGAGACAATGACGTGGAGAGTTGGAGCAGCTGGAGATTTTTGATCCAGAGAGGGAGAGGGGCTGTGTGCTGACGACCGGGGTGCAAGCTTGACCCTTTGGTTGGTTGATGACGCATGGAGGGGATTGTAACCATGGCAATGAAACGATATACGATAGAATGAATGTAAAACTAATGTTCTCCCACGTAAACTATCACATAATTCACAATAAAACATTAAAAAAAAAAGAGAGAGAGAAGTAATAGAGACCTCTGAAGAGTCAGTCTTACAGGTAAAGTCCATTGAAATATTGTTGTTAAGTGACAAGCTGAGTCAGTTACAACTCATATCCCTGTATAGGATTTCTAAGGAGCTGCTGGTGACTTTGTACCATTGACCTTGTGGTTAACAGTCTAGTGCATATCCTACAGCATCACACTAGGGCTCCTCGACTGAAAGAATTAATTTTAATTTAAAAGTGTGATGAGCCTACACCAGAGATAAGCATATTAGGATGGTTTTAGAGGTAAGTTACAGAAAACTCCAAGTGTGGCACTGTAGGATAAACACTGGACTGATAACTGAAAGGTTAGTGGTTCAAACTTACCAGTAGCTCTTTGGAAACCCTATACAGGATCACTAGGAGTTGGAACTGACGCAATGGTACTTAATAACAATAACTTAATAAAACCCCAACTCAGCTGGCATAAACCTTTTTAAGGGTTTATAATCTTAGATCCTCACAATTGCTGCTATGCTTGAGCCCATTGTTGCTGCTATGGTGCCAATCCATCTCACTGGGGGTCTCTTTTTCACTGTTTCTCCACTTTACCGAGTGTAATGTCCTTCTCCAGGAACTGGTCCCTCCTGATAATATGTGTGAAGTATGAAAGACAAAGTCTGGTCATCGTGGTTTCTAAGGCGTTTTCTGGTTGTACTTCTTCTAGTACAGATTATTTGTTCTTCTGGCAATCCATGGTACTTTGAATATTCTTCTCCAACACCATAACTCAAATGCATCGATTGTTCTATGATCTTCCATTCACATGCATACGATGCTACTGAAAATACCATGGCTTGAGTCAGGCATACTTTAGGCCTCAAACTGACATCTTTGTATTTTAGCACCTCAAAGAGGTTTTGTGCAGCAGATTTGCTAATGAATACATTGTTTGATTTCTTGACTGCTGCTTCCATGAGTGTTGATGGTGGATCTAAGGAAAATTAAATCTTTGACAATTTCAATCTTTTCTCCATTATCATGATGCTATTTGTTGATTCAGTAGTAAGGATTTTTGGTTTCTTTACATTGAGGTGCAACCCATACTGAAGGCTGTGATCTTTGATCTTCATCAGTAAATATTTTAAGTCCTCTTTGCTTTCAGCAAGGTTGTATCATCTGCATATGGCAGCTTGTTAATGAGTCTTCCTCCAGTTCTAATGCCACATTTTGCTTCATATAATCCAGTTTATTGGATTATTTGTTCAGCATACAGATTGAATTAGTATGATGAAAGAATACAACTCAGCCCCATACCTTCCCTAATTTTAAACCATTCATTGTCCCCTTGTTCTGCTTGAACAACTGCCTCTTGATCTATTTACAGGTTTCTCATGAGCACAATTAAGTGTTCTGGAATACTCTTTCTCCACAATGTTGTCTATGGCTTGTCATGATCTATAGAGTTGAAAGTCTTTGTGTAGTCAATAAAATACAGTAAATATCTTTCTGATATTCTGATTTCAGCCAAGATCCATCTGATGTCAGCAATAATATTCCTTGTTCCACTTCCGGGTTTGAATCCGGCTTGAACCTCTGGCAGTGTTCTGTCAATGTATTGATGCAGCTGTTTTTTAATTACCTTTAGCAAAGTTTTATTTGCATGTGGCATTATTGAGTTGTCCTGTGACTTCTGCATTCCATGGGTTACCTCTCTTTGGAAGGACCACAAATATAGATCTCTTCCAGTCAATTTGCCAGGGAGCTGTCTTCCAAATTTCTTGACATAGATGAATGAGTGCCTCCAGGGCTCCATCAGTTTGCTGAATGATTTCAATTTGTATTCCACCAACTCCCAGAGCCTTGTTCTTTGCCAGTGCCTTCAGTGAACCTTGAACTTCTTCCTTCAGTACCATCTGTTCTTGGTCATATGCACATCTTCAAATGGTTGAACATTGACCATTTCTTTTTGGTACAGTGACTCTGTGTATTCCTTCCATCTTCTTTTGATGCTTTCTGCATCATTCAATATTTTGCCCATAGAATCCTTCAATATAGCAACCTGAGACTTGAATTTTTTTTTCAGTTCCTTCAGCTTGAGAACTGTTGAGCAGGTTCTTCCCTCTTGGGTTTCTAACCTCAGATCTTTATACATTTCATTATAATATTTCTCTACTCAAGCTGCCTTTTGAAATTTTCTGTTCAGTTCTTTTACCTCCTCATTTCTTCCATTTATTTTAGCATCTCTACATTGGAGAGCAAGTTTTGGAGGCTCTTCTGACATCTATTTTGGTCTTTTCCTTCTTTCTTGTCTTCTTAATGATCTTTTGCTTTCTTTCTGTATGGCTTCTTGATGTCATCCCACAATTATTCTGGTCTTTAGTCATTAGTGTCTAGTGCACCAAATCTGATCTTGAGATGATCTCTAAATTCAGGGGGGGATATATCCAAGGTCACACATTGGCTGTCATGGACTTGTTTTAATTTTTCTTCAGCTTCAACTTGAACTTGCGAATTGGTGGTCTGTTCCATAACCTGCCCCTGGCCTGGTTTTGGCTGATGATATGGAGCTTTTCTATAGTCTCTTCCCACAGATGTAGTAAATTTGATTTTAATGTGTTCCATCTGGTGAAGTACAGGTGTATAATTGTCTTTTATGTTGTTTTAAAAGGTATTTGCAATGAATAAGTCATTGGTCTTGAAAAATTCTATCATGCGAACTCCAGCATCACTTCTGTCATCAAGGCCATGTTTTCCAATGACTGAGCATTTGTCTTTGTTTCCAGGCTTTGTATTCCAATCACCAGTAATTATCAATAAATCTTGATTGTATGTTTGATCAATTTTAGACTGAAAAGTTGGTAGAATTCTTTAATTTCATCTTTACTAGCTTTAGCAACTGGCAGGTAAATTTGAATAATAGTTGTAATAACTGGTCTTCCTTCTAGGCAGATGGATTTTATCCTATCACAGACAGCATTATACTTCAAGATAGATCTTGAAATGTTCTTTTTGATGATGAATGTGACACCATTCCTTTTCATGTTGACATTCCTGGCATAGTAAACCATGTGGTTGTCAGATTCAAAATGCCCAATCCCAGTCCATTTCAGCTACTAATACCCAGAATATCAATGTTAATGCATTCCATTTCATTTTTGACAATTTCCAATTTTCCTAGATTCATACTTGGTAATTTCATGTTCTTATTATTACTGAATGTTTACAGCTGTTTTTCTTCATTTTGAGTTGTGCTCCATCAGCAAACGAAGGTCCTAAAGGATTTACTCCATCACGTCTTCATTGTCAACTTTACTTTGAATAGGCAGCTCTTCTCCAGTCATATTTTGAGTGCCTTTCAATTTGAGGAGCATATCTTCTGGCACTATATTTGACAATGCTCTGGTACAATTCATCATGTTCCATATTCAATATTCTGGTGCTATCTGTTTTACTGCTATTCGTAAGATTTCAGTGGTGAAACATTCGGAAATAGTCTGCCTTTCCTTCTTTCTAGTTTTCCTAGTCTGGAAGCTCAGCTGAAATCTGTCCACTATGGGTGGCCCTGCTAGCATAAAAATATTGGTGGCATAGCTTCCAGCACCACAGCAACACACAGCCACCACAATGTGACAAACTGAGAGATAAGTGGTAGAGTGCCTCTTAGCTATTGTTGTTTTTGTTAGGTGCTATCGAGTCAGTACTGACCCATAGCAACCTTATGCACAGCAGAACAAAACACTGACCGATCCTGGGTCAACCTCACCACTGTTGTCACGCTTGAGTCCATCGATGCTGCCACTTGGCCAATCCATCTCGTTGGGGTCTTCCTCTTTTTCTCTGACTCTTCACCTTACCAAACATGATATCCTTCTCCAGAGACTGGTCCCTCATGACAATATATCCAAAGTATGAGAGATGAAGTTTGGCCATCTTGTCCTCCAAGGAACACTCTGGCTGCATTTCTTCAAAAACAGATCTATTGGTTCTTTTGGCAGCCTATGGCACTTTCATTATTCTCCTCCAACACCATAATTCAAAAGCATCAATTCTTCTACAGTCTTCCTTATTCACTATCCAGCACCCCTATGTAGACCTCCTTTATGTTTCATTGACCAGATCTGGCCCCAGGCCTACTCCTAAACCAATCCTTGTGTCATGATTAGCTAAATTAAACCTTAACTGAATCACAGGCCTTTTGTTGTTGTTGACTGTTGGTTTTTCTTTCAGCCTTTGAGGATACTGAGAAGGCTGCTCTGCCCCCTGATTGCCCCTGCTCTCCTTGACTGAGATCTGACCTCTGTGTCTGGGCTATCCTAATGATACACTCTTCAGCACCTGTGGGTTAGAGAAAGCACGGCTGCTGAATGCCTCTCTGGGGTCTGACTGTCCTCAGAATGCTGCGGAAATGCAGAATAATGGCCTGGAACAGAATAAGTGAGTTGGTCAAAGGGAAATGTCCCCATCAACAACAACAGCTGGCATTGTAATTGTGCTGCTTCTGGCAGCTCTGTGAATCCATGTGCTAACTCTCACCCATCCCCCACCCCCACCTCCAATCCCTCCCTTATGCACAGTGTGACAGAATCTTCAATGCCCACTTGGAGCAACTGAGATCCAGAGAGGCCAAGGATACAAGCAAGGAGGATAATGGCAAGACTTAAACTCAAGTGCCAGTCTGCACACAGTCTCAGAGTGGTCCTCCCTCAAGCCTCAAAAAGGTCACTGTTGCCCTGGGAACCTCTAATACTCCTACAGTCCTTTTTCAATTATGCTATGTTGGAAGTGCTTCTGGAACTCCTTAGCTATTTTTGTAACATTTGGGGTGGAGAAGGGCACAGTTGCCCACCAGAAACAATTCTTACTGTCAGGGATCCAGAAACACCTGGGAAGTCCATCAGAGGATACTGCAAAACATTTATCTAATTTTCTCATCAAAACATGTATTGTTCTATATAGAAGTAGCTTTGGTAGATAAATGAACATTCCCATTGCTTGCAAGTCTCCTTCTTGCTTCACCTCTCCAGTGATTACTCCACTCTAGAATAATGGCATCTTATCTTGAAGTCTCCAGGAGAGACTCACTACAAGGAACTCACCAGTTACTCTGGAGGAACCAATCTCAGGACTATATGCTGACTGCTAGGATGGGCTCGACCAGGGAATGGTGGGAGCTAAGAGGAAGGGTCTCATCCAGACAGGGCAATCAAGGAAGGCTTGAAGTTCTTTCTAGAAGCTATTAATCCCCTGGCCAGAGATGGGGAGAGGAAGAGAAGAGCTAGCCTGCAGTGGGACCAACAAAAAAACTTGGCTATTTTCACCAATTCCTAGCCAGGAAGGGGAGTGAGAAGCCTCACATGTAGCTTTGACACTGTTTTTCTTTCTTCTGGAGAGCTGCCACATGCCGCCACAGAGAGCATTTCACGGGTAGATGCATATTATTGCAATGTGTTTATCTAGGAAACCGGAGCCCAGCTCCAGCATCTGGTTTTCAGCACAATCCTGAGTGAAGTCCAATTTTCCAGTTGGGTTAATAAAAATAAAATGTGGGAAGTTGTGGGCTGACTGCATCAGGGATTGAGTCCTGGGCTCATGCAGGGTCATCATCACAGAGACGGAAGGGCTTGAGCAGGTCATGAATTTGTTGTGGACTGGCCATGTGGCCACACCAAAGACACCCTTACATAGGGTAGGAGGAGCTGCCTAGCCTGGCTCTGAAGAGCATACCTCATGGAGGAATGGATGTCTTTGGATTCTATTTCAACCTGACGCAAGTTGACTGAGCACACACTGTGGCCAAAGCCCTAGGCTGGATCAAGGGGTGGGGGTGGGATGCAGATGTGAACCTATGCCTGACCTTGGCCTCAGACCAGTGGGGTGAAAGGTCTGACCAGACCAACACAACACAGGCAGGCAGAAGAGCAAGACCCATGACAGTCCTATCAGCTCTCACCACTTGGAAGCTTGAGGAGCCCTAGATCAGAGAAGGACCCATTTGAAAAACAACAACAAAAAAACCTTAAAAGAAAATGGCAGCAGGGAGTCCTGGAACCTAGAACTAAAAGTCCACAGACTCTCTGCCTCATTTCTACCAATCTTGCATGTTTTATTTATTTATTTATTTTTTTCTTTGCAAATTGGGTTCCTCTGTTCTCTAGGCCACATGGCAGAAAGCATGTTTGTCCCACAGCTCCTGAGTTCACATGGGTCTCTTTTGCTCTTGTTTCTTCCCCCAGTTTCAAACTCCTTGGAAAAAGGTGTTAATTGGTTCTGGTGGGCAACAGGCTCATTTGTGGTAAAATCAGCTATGACAAGCAATCTGTGACAAATGCAAATATGGCTCAAGGGATCCTGACCTGAGCTCTTGTTTGTGTAAAGTGTTTTATAATAAAACCTAAATCATAGACAGCTTCTTCTTTGACCCCATTGATACCTTTGTGAGGGAGATAGGATAGGGAAATGGAGGTTAGTCCTTTGACTAGCCACACCCTGTTCTTTTGGTCCTGGTGTGAGGCCAGCAGTTGTGAAATAGACTGTGCCTATGCTGTTTCCCTTGGGAGGAGCTGCAGACTGAATAGTGTTGATTAAAAAGAATTTTCTTGGCGGACCTTGGAGTGAACTGAAGCACTAGTGGGGTGGCTAATTGCAACCTTGGGGGACCTACCAGAAGGTGTGTGTCATAGGCCCAGGACAGGACTGTGAGGATCCTGGAGAAGGAAGGCCCCTTACACTTGCCTTTTTGACCTGGAGGCTGCTTCACAAGACAATATAGAGAAGGGCAGGGCAGGGAAAGGTACTTCTCCCTTCAGAGTCCCAGCTCAAATGACAGCTTCAGAGAGTCATCAAATGGACTTTGGGGAAGAACATTTTTCCTAGGATCAGAGAGATGGGTCCTTCCTAAAGGACTTCAAGAGGAAGAAAATTTGGTGCCTCATTGGTCATCTTGAAACCTCCTAAGCAATGACACTTAACTTTCACTCTAGCATCTTGATGTGGGAAGTGATACTGCCTTGTTGCCCCACTTGTGTTTCTCTAGAAACCTTACAATTGGAATCACTGGTGCTCTTACTTTCAGGCCAGAGTTCATCTCAGGCTTTGAACCAATTCTGACAGAAACCTCAGCTTCCATTTTGTGGAACTTGGAATAAAATCTACTACTGGTAGACCTGGTACCGGGAGCATCAGGCTGGGGCCCTGCTTGGAATCGTCTTACCTTGTACTGGTTTATCCATTGGATTAGATGCCTTCCTTGGCCTCTTCTTCCTACTTTGCTTGGTCACACTACCCAGAACTCAGTCTGCCTGGGACCTGCTGCCCATCCCCCCAGCCACATTTCCATTCTCTGATGGAGAGAATCTTGGGCATAATGATGCAGTTTCATCTCGGCCTCTGTCATTTCTGTCTACTGGACTGGATATCTTTAACATTGATACCAATCAGAAATGTCCTCTGGACATCCCACTGGCTCCTTTTGCAGCTGGAACCTCTGGTTTAGGATAAGTGAGGAGGCTCTCCATTTTTCTTGCTTCTCTTTGGTCCTGCATACTTCTTCTGTGAGCTCATTCTAATAATACTTGGCATGAACTGTGCTTCCTGTCCCACTGGGTTCTGGCCAGGAGTCTTCTCTCTTTTCTATTTGTCTCTCTTCTGTTAATTGCAAGGGGGTTGGGTGTTCATGTGCAGCAGCCGTTCCTCGAGGGAATTGGTCCTGCCAGTGTGCCAACAAAGGATGTTGACACTTCAAAACCAAGTTTGTCATGTTCACATTTCCCAAAGACTGATGAGTTGTCCTGCATTAACTCATCAGCCCATGAGAGTAACGTGAGTCCAAGCTGCCCACAGTGAAGGAATAAAAGCAGACTACAATAGGGCTTCAAGAAGTTCATGGAAAAATTCCATTATCCTTTCATTTAACTTCCTACGAACTTTTTTTTTTTTTTTAAACTTTTTACTGTGAATTGAGTGAAGGTTTACATTCATCAGTCTTACATTCAACAAATCGCATACTTTGCTTCATTACAATGATTGCAATTCCCTTCATGTGCCAATAGTTAACAGTATTTATCTCTATTCACTTTGAGTATTGCATTCCTCTCTGTGTCTCCTACTACCTTCATCTTTCTTCTGCTGACCTCCCTCTTGTACATTGCCTGCCCTGTCATCTATCTCAACATGTGTCTACCCTCTAGCCCATAAATATCTTTCCTCCCCCACCCATTCCCAACCATCATAGATTATTTATTTTATTAAGAAAATATTTTCTTAAGTTTTTACAAGATTGGTCTCATACAATTGTTGTCCTTTTGTGATTGACTAATTTCACTCGGCATAATATTTTCCAGATTTGTCCATGTTGTGAAGTGTTTTGCAGAGTCATCTTTATTCTTAAACATTGTGTAGTGTTCCATTGTGTATATATACCAAAGTTAGTTTAATCATCCTTCTAATGATGGTAATTTAGGCTGTCTCCATCTTTTTGATACGCCTCTTGTAGTTAGCATATTGAAGAATCCTGTTTTCATATCCATTCTACTATTCTCTGTCTCTTGACTGGCACATTTAATTCATTTACATGCAGTGTAATTATTGATAGATATGAATTGATTACTGACATTTTGCTGTTTTTTTTTTGTGGTGCTTCTGGTTTCTTTGTTTCTCATAATTTTCTATGCTGGATTCATTTTGTTTGTGGGTTTTCGTGTCATTTTCAATTCTGTGGAATAATATTTACTAAATCTTTCTAATGTTTCTCTTCTTTCACTTTAATTTTCTTTGAGATTACCCTGTAATTTATTAACTTTTCTCCCTATTTAAACAGTCTGTTTTATCTTGCTCTCTACTTGACTTCCTCGCCATTTGGAAATTCTGTATTTACACTATTCCCTCTTTTTACTTTGTAGTTGACATCATTATAAATGAATATCTCTGGTTCCCTATTTTCAGTCTTGTACGTTTGTTTTACTTTTAATATTTCTATATCTGGATTGAGTTCTGGGTGTTGTTGTCATGCATGGTAATCTCAGGTTGTTGTCTGCTGTTGTTGGTTCTCAGTTCAAAGAACAGCCTTCAACATTTTTTGTAAAGTTGATCTGGTCATTACAAATTCCTTTCATTTTTGTTTATAAGGAAATATCCTAATGTCACTGTTGTATTTGAGGGACAACTTGGCTGGGTTTATGATTCTTGGTTGGCATTTTTTATCTTTCAGAGTTTTGTATATATCATACCATTGTCTTCTTGCCTGCATGGTTTCTGCTGAGAAATCAGAGATTCACCTTATTGGTTCTCTTTTGTAGGTAACCTTTTGTTTTTCCTGAGCTGCTCTCAGGATTCTTCCATTGTCTTTGATTTTGGAAACTTTGTTTATGGTATGTTTTGGTGATTTTCTTTTGGGATCTATCCTGTCTTGTATGCTCATCTTCTTGTCTTTCATGATGTTAGGGCAGTTTTCTCCCAACAACTTTTTGACAATTTTTTCTGTGCTTTTGTCTCTTCCTCTTCTTGAATTCCAATCACCCATAAGTTGTTTCCCTTCATAATGTCCCAAATAACTTTTATGCTTTCTTCAGAGTTTTTCTTTTTTTTTTTTTTTCCTTTCTGATTGTTCTTCTAGCATACAAACATCATGAGATATACCATCAAGCTCGCTAGTTAGGGCTTCCAATGCTCCTTTCCCTTTCAGTGTATTGTCCACTTTTGAAATCTTAGTATTAATCTTCTATGCTTCTAACTGCAGGTTTTGAATTGTTTCAAGATTTGCACTTATTTCATTTATTTGCTCTATTTGTATTTTCCTGAATTCTTATCAAGCTTTTTTCTGTGTTTCCTTGCTTTCCTCAATCTTTCGGTCAATCCTTTGACAGTACCTAAATATCATTCTTTCAAATTCTTTTTCAGTTAATTCCATTCATTACCTTTTCTTCCTCAGAAATGTTTTTTGACTCTACATCTTGATCATTTATTTGAGCCATTCTCTCTTGTTCGTGTGAGCTAAAATGGTCTGTTGTGTCTGGGGCATTTGGGGTTGTCATATTTGTATTTAATTGATGATTGTATGTTGATGTGTTCTTAGGCTTTTACCAACTCTCTCCTGTGGGTGTTAGAGTTAGAGAATGGAAGCGTGTACACTGTTTTTAATTCACTGTTCATGTACCTCAGTTTAGGATGGGATCCACTGGTGTTGGCTGCTGTGTATCATTGATCAGGTGGTATAGGAACTGGTATTGGCTTTTGCGCAGTGGATAGAGTTACAGAGGGTATGGTTGTGACTGGACTGTATGGGCACAGCTGCTGTCTTATGTTGGGTGGGAAAGAGAAAACCGTTCCCCACTCCACACACAAGAAAAGAAAACAAAATAAATAAGCAAGGAACCAACAATGAAAAGAGGAAATAATCAAGAGAAAAATGCAATAAAATCAAGAAGCAAAAAGAAAAAAAGAGAATATAGTGACTATGAAGACTAAAGACAAAAGTTGTTGTTGTTAGGTGCCATCAAGTTGGCACCGACTCATAGCGACCTTATGCATAGCAGAACGAAACAATGTCCGATCCTGGGCCAACCTCACTATTGTTGCCACACTTGAGTCCATCAATGCTGCCACCTAGCCAATCCATCTCGTTGGGGGTCTTCCTCTTTTTCTCTGACCCTCCATCTTACCAAGCATGATTTCCTTCTCTAACGACTGTTTCCTCCTGACAATATGTCCAATGTATGAGAAACGAAGTTTGGCCATCTTGGCCTCTAAGGAGCACTCTGGCTGCACTTCTTCCAAAACAGATCTATTGGTTCTTTTGGCAGTCCATGGCACTTTTAGTA